>NC_136903.1:61975697-62575697 GCF_949606895.1 Notothenia rossii | reverse complement strand
TTCGGTATATTATATAGGAAAATGATGAATACACTAGATTTTCAAAAATCTAGTGTATTCATCATTTTCCTACACATTTATTCACAGGTGTCTTTAACCTGGAAGTTTCTATTTAAAGGACAAAATTGGCTAATGTACTGCATATCAGTGGCGTAACAAGGTTGTGATTGGCCCCAGTGCAAATATGTTTTGGGCCCCCTCCCTGCCAAGCAAGGACACACACAACCACTTACAGGTGTAGCGATTCATTTCAGACAGTTTGAAACGCGAGGGCCGTGATTGGTAAGTGATCTGCCCTCGCTCAAGGGAAAACCTCCAGTTTGACTTGAGACCGCCCCCGTGATAGATAAATGTAATTATAATGAAGCCAGCTGCAATGGATCATTGATCCACCAGGGGGTGCAGTGGGGTTCCACACTGGAGCTCATGTGAAATAAAGTCAGATTCAGTACGCTGGATGTACAGCGGAACTTTGTTAAGATCCATATGTCACGGATATCATACTCTGTGCTAAATAAGAGACATGTAATCATTTACAAAACATCACCATGTTGTTATTTAACAAAATAATGTTGTTTAGTCGAATAAAACGAACAGGAGGAAATGTAGCCCGGCTCTCGATTTTGAATCCTAATTTAATCATCATCTTCACCACGATCATTTATATTTATGTTCGCCGAATTGACATGAAATCACTGACACATATGAATATACTGTATTCAACTTCATTAAAACGTTATTAACGTGCCTAAACTTAGTAATTCACTAAAAATATTTATATTTTAATGGAGCCTTGTCGGCAGATCAGGATCCCAAAGCGTGGCGGACGGATCCTGATCTGCATGACGGGTGCTATTTTCCCCATAAGGAACAAGTCGTTGCAAATTATCCCGCTTATTACATGGCCACATTCTCAACAAAGTAACGACATGACTCCCAGTATTAATTATTAATTGAAATGCTTTTATGGATTTAGAAAATGTTTTTATTGATTTAAAAAATAGTTGTATATATTGATTTAAATTGACATGCATCCGCTAAGAAAAATAGTCCGTTGTTACCGTTTTTTAAACAGTGTGAATGAAACGGCAGCTCTCAGCTGTGTATTTACACAACTAATGGCCCATCAACCACAGCTCTCTCCCCGCGCCCTGCCTGAAATTCAAGGTGTTTTTTTTTTATTTAAGTTTTTTTGTTTTATTATTAAAAAAAAAATATATATATATATAGCAACAAATTGCAACTGAAGTAATCTATCTACGGTCACGTTTTACATTGAAAATGTGCTCTTTTATTAAATAAACTCAACGCCTATGTTATTTATCCAATGTGCATGTTTCAGTGTCCACTGCCTTGCGTATTCACATTCTCCCTCCGCTCTGTTTCTGAAGGGCGGGGCTCCGCTCCCCCCACCCCACCCCACCCACACACACGCGAATGCCCACACTCACAATCAGAGACAAGAGCGGAGGAAAGGAGGAGAACAACAGCTCTGCTGTCTGCCCGTTTGTTTACCCCCCAGTTTCAAATGTGTTTATTATTATTTTTTAACCGCAAGCCGTTATCGTCACGGGAGAAGGACACAAACAGCCTGCCCAGGTGGACGCGCGCGAACGCGACAACGAACGTAGCGTGCGCATTCTAAAAATAGCTCACAGATGGTGAGCAGGTACCGCGGTTTTGGACTACAGTATTGAATTTGACAGAAGACAACAATGAAACGCCAGCAGAAGAATAGTCTAATGAGTTGGGTGAAAAAAAAGACAGGAGATGTGAGTTGGTTTATTCAGTAAATTAGCTCAGGATAATTGGATGTTCTGTCTACACCTGTTGATGTGAGGCTAATGCAGGATTTGCTAGCTTGATGCTACCGGCATTTAGCGGCAGTGACTCAACAAATTGCCACTTAAAATGTATCTTCAACAATGTATGACAAGCAGACTGCTTGTTTAATGTTAGACTCACACCAATAGCTCAATATGATCATAACACGATTGCTGTCATATCAGAGATCAGATGAGGTGGAGCTGCCTCCAGCAATAGAGGATGAGGCAGAGAGAAGCAGCAGCAGCACAGGGTTGCAGCAGGTATGTTATGTGCTGTAGTCAGGTGATTTAAATGTATCAATGAAAGGAAGAAGTGTAGGCTACATGATAAGAAGGGAATACAGTTTGAATTAAAGTAATAAAGTACAGTGTAACACTGTACTTTATTACTTTTTAATGTACAAATACTTTGTTACTGTACGATATCAATAACAATAATCCACAGCTCCTCTCTCTGCTCCAGAGGATAACAAAAAATGTTCGGGGTACCCGAGCAGCACCCTGCCAAGACAGTAAACCTAGGGGAAACCCTGTATATAGTACCTACAGTGTTTCCCCTACCATTGTCTTGGAGGGGCGCTGCGCCTCGCCAACGGAGCCCCGCGCCCCCCGTGAAATTCAAGGTGTTTAAAAAATATATATATATATTTTTTTGTATACGTTTTTTTGTTTTATTTGGAACCAAATTGCAACTAATCTATATCTACTGTCGCTTTTCACATAGAACATGTGCTCTTTTATTAAATAAACTAAACACTTTCATTTTAAGTTGTGAGTTTAGTGTTTTTGACCCTAAGAAACAGATGCATTAATCAATAACAATAATCCACCGCTCCAGGCTCTGCACCAGAGGATTTAAAAAAAAAAATATCCCAATTTTTTGCAATGCACCGGCTGCACCGGCGATAGTTACGCCACTGCTGCATATACATAATCAAACTGAAAGTATCACATACTGCCTGGAAATTAACATTTAAGTATGCTATCACCAGCTGACTGTTTAAACTGAAATCTGCATACTATGCAGCAGGAACGCACTACGTATAATCTACATTCTTACTATGAATATAAGGTTGGGATTTTGGATTGACCCTCTGAGGTTACTCTTATTTAAAAACAGTAAGCAGGAGTTACCTTCCCCAAAGCGGCAGAGGGTTTATCTGGTGCTATGGCAGCAGGGGAGGTGTACACCTCCACAGAGAGAGCCAGGAGGATTCGACCACGGTAGAAGATGCCATCACCCCAACCCTGGTTTAAAGCCTGGAAGAAAGAGAGTTAGCCAGTTCAGTCAGGAAAAAAAATGTCTATAAAAATGAGTTAAACTGGGATGTAGAATTACAGGCTGCAAAACAAACCCCACTGTCCCCACTATCACCATAACACAACAGTCCCAGACTTAAGCGGACTGAAAAGGACAGCTAATAATTTGTGGAGTAAAAATTCCGCATTTTTGGGCAATACTTTTATTCACTCTCTTGGCAAGAGTTACATGAGAAGATTGATAAAATTCTGTATGGTCAATATGAAGTCAGTAGCTACAAACAAACTTGCTATGCCTTTTTTTTGTATCTGTACAACATAATGTAAAACATTCTAGTTGTGTTTCCATCAGAGGGTTACGTTCTGAATTATTTCTTGGCTTGAATGAATTGAGTTCTGCAGACATGAGAGTATGTAAATGTCGGATTTAATTGTCGTATCTGGTTTACCTGGTGGACGTCTCCGAGGGTGGAGTTCTGAGGAGAACCGTACAGGTTCACCCAGCATGGGCCAAAGGTCGGGTTAAACCCTGCACACAGAAAGATGTTTTCTTAAACATGTAAATTCTTTAAAACAGCTCTGTTCAGAGAAAAACAAGTAAAAGCTGATCTATCGGAAAAGCTCAAAATAAACATTTAAATTTAATTTCAAAAAAGTTACAGATGCCCTAGGTCAGGGGTCGGCAACAGGCGGACCGCGGTCCGGATCCGGACCCCGACCTATACGGACCCGGACCTATTATCAATACATTAATAGCGGATTTCAATTTTGACGGGGCGATTCTATTTTAACCGCCGCCGACAGGGGGCCAAAGAGAGGAGTGAGGGATACAGGGAGAGAAACACAGAAGAAGAGATGAGAGCGCGGCAGAGAGAAGCGGAGAGGAAAGTGAGTGAAGAGAATAATTAGCGATTCAGGGAGAGAAGCGGAGAGGAGAGTGAACAGGCGTGTTAGCGGCAGACAGGGAGAGACAAATAATTACACATGGCGCTCTCCAAGAAGAGGAAAATGGACAGTGAGAACAGAGCTTTTAACCCTGAGTGGACGGACTCATTCATGTTCATCCTGCCCACTGGGAGCACAGAGCCAGTGTGTCTCATTTGTCCAGAGACCGTGGCGCTCATTAAAAGTGCCGACACACCACTATGAGACAAAACACAAAGTGTTTGACCAAACATTCCCTCTCAAGTCAGAACTGAGGTCACAAAAAATAAGCAGTCTCAGAGCCCAATATGATCAGTCCACCAGGATCAAAATTAAAACTAAATATCGTTCCAGGGCAGGCTAACCGAGGCTAACCAATGAGCACCTGCATGTGTGTATGAGAACGGCCCTGACACCATTTCAGCCCAGATTTAAACTCCTGGCAGGACAAGCTCCAGAGATCAATTCTCACACTGAATAAAAAAAAAAGTGAGTGATGGACTGCAGTGAGAGGGAAAGAAAGAGAAACTTTAAAACTGTTCAATTGTTATGATGTGTAAAGACTGATATTGTTCTATAATTGTCTGAAACTGTTAAGTCATGATGTGAAACGGTTAACAAAGAAAAAGGGAAACTAAAGCTGCTGCTGCTGCTGCTACACTTTATTTTATTTATCTAAAATTAAGCAGTTATAAGATGCAAATATTTTCAAAAGCTATTTTATTTATTTTCTCTATTTTATTTTTAAATGTAGCCCGAGAGGAACATTACACATATCCACAGTATTTACTGTATAGTTCAATGTTAATAGACAATAAATATTGTTGTTTATGAATTGTACTTTCTTTATTTGTTTTGATGGCACCCTTGAAAGGGAGAAGCATTTATCTCATTGCATGGCCGTGGGAAGTAGGGGTGCTGAGGGTGCTGCAGCACCCCCTGGTGGAGGACAGAGGATCTGCACTTCCACAAGATGTACCGGCGGGTTTTGTTGTTAGCTTCTGCTGCGCTAACGGATATAAGAAGCTGTTTCTACAATAATGTGGAGAGAGAGTTCTGTCCTGTCAGACTGAGAGGCTCAGTGAGGTAAAGGACTCTGAGGGTTTAGATAGTTCACTTTATTCTAAGTTATCTCAGTGGGTCTCAAACGTTTTGATCACAATTTATGTAGGCAAATACTTCAAAGGGACACCTTTATAATTATTAGGATAAATAAAAACAGGTTTGAAATCATTCCAATGTATACTATAGGACAGTAAACCAAAAATATTGTTTAAAACTGGAGAGATTTAAAAATATGCATAAATAAATGTTAACTGGTAAAATAAGATATAAATGAACCACAAAAATAAAACAAGTTAGCCTACATTTATTTGTTATTGGCTATGGTAGGTTATTGGTTATGTTCACATACAAACCGATCTTTTTCACATGGGTGTTTAGAGTTCTATCCCCTAGATCAGTCTCTAGTAATTGGGCGCTCAAGGTGCACCAGATTGAAGTATTTTACTTTAAAATGTTAAAAAAATCTTCCCGGGGGGACACCCCCGGACCCCCTTAGAGGATCTGAAGTCCACCTCCCAATTCAACATGTACATGCAATACTAAATACATTTGAAGCCTTTTTATATAAGCTGTCCACCATATCAATACGTTTCTCTTTTTGTAGTGTATTAGTCCTTTGTAGAGGTTTTTCATTGCCAGCTAAAATCTTGCCTAGGGCAGCAAATTGGTCAAAACCGGCCCTGGTGTCATCCCCACAGCACCCCCCATTTGAAACATGTTCCCAAGGCTATGTCTCATTGTACATGTATAATGACATTAAACTATTCTATTCTATTCTATTTGATCGGCAGTCAATTGTTGATTACGTGCAGACGTTGATAAAGCTGCAGGCTACTTCAATATATATCACACTAATTCATAAAGCAAGTTAGACATTTTGATGTTCCGGACCTTTGCATGTGGAGATTTTCTGTAACTGGACCTCGTTGAATTTTAGTTGAATACCCCTGCCCTAGGTTTTCCCCCTGCAAGTTGAAGGACAAGTCACAGCCAACAAACAGCTGATATACAGTATGTCCTACCCCTCGGTAAAAACGCATTTTATCCTGAAACTAACTAAATGAACATTCAATGATTCCAGTTTCAATTGTTCTCCTCTGGCAGGAAATAAAACCTCAACCTCTTATTTTCTCCCATAGGTACACACCAAGAGCCGCTTTCACACTAAGTACTTTGCCGGCACTTAGTGCCCCGGCACTTAGTACCCCAGGGCACTAAGTACCAATCGCGTTCACACCGGAGTACTTTTCCCTGAGGGAAGATTACGCAAATGAGCCGCTGACGTCACTTCTTGTTCTTCTGCTTTGGGTTTACTGGCAGACCGCAAATAACTTCACGGCGTATACTGCCACCCGAAGTCCCCGGCCGGAAGTCCCCGGAGTTGGGGACTGGCTTCATCACTCCACCGCTCCCATGTTTTTTTTTGTGTTGCCATAAATTATTCTCTCTCTGTTGGTGCGCGGGGCTAATGCTAATAATGCTAATGTCAGCAAATACAATGGCGGCTTCAAAATAAATGTCAGAGTTTTACGGGGCGTGGTTTGCAATTCGCCCAGCCAATAGAAATTGGTACTTTTTTGGTACTTTTTTGGGACCACCTATCTAGCAGGCACTAAAAATGGGGGTAAAAGTTCCCGGCACTAATTACTCTTTTTGGTGTGAACGCAACATAAGGGGTACTAACGGAACTAAACGGGAAAAGTACGGGGAAAAGTACTCCAGTGGGAATGCGCCTAATGTATTAACTTATTGCATTGGGGAACTATGTCTGTGAACAAGCTTTTTCTCATACTCCATACTGTGAGCCTCTGCACATTACTCTGACAATGTTGCACAAAACTTTAAAACTGCACTGCTCTTTGACTTTAATTCAGATATACTGTACAGTACATGTTTTCTTAACAATAGTTCTTCATTATGTCTTTTTGTCTTTTTTTTCAATTTTCTTTTTTCTTTATTTATCTATTGTATTTCCTCTTACTGGGTTTATGTCCTTAAAACTACGCACAAATATATTGTATTCATATAAATGAGAATATAGGGCTTTCTCTCATTTAATACTGTGTCAGATAAATAACTTTCTCTAAGAAGGTGTGGTGTCTGATGTTTAGTACCATTATATTATACATTTAAACATTGGGTTTATACCGTTCCTGGTGGGGTCAGAAATCTGCTGCAGGTCCAGGAAGTGCGTAGCCAGGGCGATGTTTCCCATCTTGGCGTCATCAAGGACCTGGACTCTGATTCGCTGAGCCAGAGGGGGAAACTGCTCGATGAAGGAGATTTCTTCGTTCCATACGGGAGAGCTGGTGGCGTTGGCGACCGACGTCTCCCCCTGATTGAAAAAATACTGCTTATTTCTGTGTGTTTCCAACACATTTAAAGAACCTGTAAGAATTGGATACTTGAAGTTGAAGTATTATTATATATTTTTCTTGCAACCAAATTGCACCTCCTTTTATGTTTTAGCTGTATTATATTGCATTGTTAAGGGAGCCTGGGACTTAAGTAAGGTTTTGGATGCAGAAACTTAACTTATAATTGATTATTTCAAAATGGTTGTAATAGTACTTTTACTTAAGAAATTAGTACTCTTTTCTCAAATGTAAGTGACGTCCAGCCATGTGTGCTCCATCCTGAGTTCCCCCTAAAAGCAAGGAGCTTTCTCGGGGCTCAAAATAAAGTACAGGAATTAAGTTTCTGAGTTCATAGAAAGTAAAAGGTACTTAGAGGAGAACAAATCTACAACAATTGGTTTTGACTCAGTACCTGTTGTCCAGCGAAGGACACTTGAACGTATGGGTCAATGAAGACTGTGCGGTCAGTGGCCTTCGACATCTTGGCCATAAGCCCCGCCTCCATGGTGGGCAGACCCTCGGCTCGGTAGATCCGTACACGGAACCGAGCCCACGGACGCTCAGAAGCCATTCCACGAGGAAGCAGCAAGTTCCTGCAAGGAAAACAACATCAGAACCCAGAGCCAATCACAGATGCTTCTCACACTTTAGATAATACGTAGCCGTGTAATAAGTGGGATAATAGAGAGAAGAGGTTTTATCAGTTGTTGCTTAAAGAACGAGAGAAACCCAGAATTGAGTATTCTTTCAAACCCTGATATAATAAAATCAAGATTCATATGACGATGAAGAACAATTTTCCATATGTACTGTTACTGACTTCTCTATGTCGTCACTGGCTGAGGATGAGGAGGGAGCTGGCAGGCTGGCCATGCTCAGCGCATCTCCCTTCATCAGCACGCTGAGGCTCGCCTTCACGTAGCCTTTGATCCCTGATCTGGTGTCAGCCGGGTCTGTGAGAGGGGCCCACTTCTGGTAGAAGCGGTGGTCTGGAGAGTTTGGCACAGAGGTTAAAGGTCAGAGGGTAGTGTACAGTATTTTATATCAGAGTGCTGCAGTGCAACGGGGCTGGTACCTGGCTGGTTGTACACGGTGGAGATGTCGATCTTAAAGGTCCCAATGTGGGTCATAAGGAAGGCCAGGGTCCGTCTGTGAAACACCTGAGAGCAGGGGACGTCAACCAGAGGTGAGAACTTTCGGGCCCCTCCCAAAACTCTCATCAGGTTAACAGCAGTAGGAACAGAAGCAAAACATACAATAAAACTATAAAACTGACCTTTATCTCGATGACTTTGTCAAATAGGACCTGTGGAGTCTCCTGAAACTCAAACTGGAAGTTCTGGAAGACAAGAAAAGGCAAACAGCTGTTATATACTTAACGTACACTTTATTCTGCTGCACTGTATTTAATTGTATTGGACTGTATTTTACTTAAAACAACTCTACTGTGTTGTCATTTATTCTATTTTACTCTACTTACAGTACGTAAGTTCATGGTAGTGTATTCTACTGTACTCTAATGTAGTTTATTGTATTTCATTAGACTGTATTTTACTGTACACTGCTGTACTGTATTTTTTTTACTGTACTTTGCTGTTAATTTTCTTTCTGTACTGGATTTTACTCTACCGTTTTGTACTGTAACATACTTTACGATACTGTATTTTACAGTACACCACTGTATTGCACTGTATTGTCTCCTCTCTGCACTACCTCGTTGTAGAAGGGGCAGTTGGTGGATTTCTGTGTCGCTGTGTGTTTTTTCTGATCTCCTACTCTGATGAAAACTGCAGGGTTGATGTTCACTCCAACCAGCTTCTGAGCCTCCAGGATGTTCACATTCACCTGCAAACACACAGACAGAAAACACACACACACACAGACAGAAAACACACACACAGACAGAAAACACACACACACACACAGACAGACAGACAGACAGACAGACAGACAGACAGACAGACAGACAGACAGACAGACAGACAGACAGACACAGACCTTAATGCATTGACGCTGATAATGGGTGACCAAGCAAGTTGCATATGCCTAAAATGGGAGGCCTCTGTGTGATGGAGTAAACTTGTTCCAAGTAACTGTTTTGTTACTTAAAATGAATACACTGTACAGTAATTCATACTAAAGCTGTATATTTTTGGGGCATATTTGAAGAACAATTAATCGCTCAATACACAGCTCTTGAAAAAATCAAGAGACCACTTCATTTTTCTTAAATCTCAATCTCTACATGTTTGGCAGACATTCCATTCCAGTGTCTGTTGAACTCCAACACAGAGAAATGTTGTCAGTAGTTTATAGAATAATTTTTATTTTTTATTCCAGAGCTGAACTCCTGAAATCCAGTTTTTGTTTATTTTTCCCATCAGAAGTGACTTCTACTGACCGGCGAATGCCTCTGTGTTTAAAAAAAATATGTTTTATTCTGAATGGCTGGGAGGTATGTCCGCTATTAATCTCCACTTGAGGGGCATCTAAAAAAGGTAGTTTTAGTTGGACAAGTAGTCACAGTTGTGAAAATTACTAACCAGAATGTGTGCTCCAATAGAAGTCAGACTGCTGGAAGAGAGACTTAAGGCCCGGACACACCAAGCTGACACCAAAGAACTGACACAGACGGACCCTGACTGTTGTGTCGCCTCGCGTCTCTGTGTTTTGGCCATGTGTCGCACTGGAACACACCGCAAAGACTTCAGCCGACGGCCAAGAAGCACGTACGAACTGCGCATCCGGCAGTGGCAATAACTCTCCTTACCAGCAGGCGGCGGTAGTGTGTATTCGTCATTCAAAAGAGGCAACAACCGGAAGACAGACTGCGTGATAGCCGAGAGAAGAAGAACCGACTGCGTGATATAAACATACAACAAATAGCGTGTGCGTTCCATTTTCACTCTACAACGAGAAGCTCATTGGGCTTTCCCGAACCTGTATCGAGAGCTGGAGTTAAAAGAAATCTCAGATTTGCCTTCTTAATGGTTTGTTTGGGTCCCTCACTTCTGTTTCGCTTCTAATGCACTGATTCGCTAGCTGAACAGCCAATCAGAGTGATTTATTTTGCAGATACCTTTTCGGCCGACTGCCGATTCAATGGCGAATCGGCGGGTTTTCGGCCGAAAAGGCATCGGCACGGCTGAAAAGACACAACCTTGCAGGACACACCAATCTCAGTAGGGCGTGTCGACGCTCATCGTCGGCCTGAATTCCACCAATGGCCAAAGTCGGCTTGGTATGTCCGGGCCTTAAGGCTGATTGTCGAACCCAAACACTCTGAATGGTTAATGCAGGGTTGATGGCAGCTTTCCCATCTAGTCTGAATGTTCTGTGGACTTGAGAAGCAGGATTACTTACGACCAGCAGGGCTGCTGTGAGAGTTCAGTCAATACTCAACAAATAACCCTCCCTTTACAAGGGTGTAGAAGAACCTTAGGTGACCTTCAGATGCAAGGGCTCTTGGTCACGTGGATGAGGAGTATTCGCAGCTTGGCGTATGCTGCTTCTTGCTCATCCTCAGAGGACAGAACACTTTCCCACACTCGCCGCCCCGCTGCAAACTCCAGTAAAGGAAGCAGCAGGTGGGCGCACACACGTGAGTGGAATAAATCACAGAAAGTGCTGTCAAAGCACTGTGCAGGTTCAGGAGACGCTATTGCCGGCGTGCTATTGTCAGAAAACACACCTTTCCTGGTATAATAGCTCAGATTAATGCACTTCACCATTGAATGTGAAACAAAGCGTTAATACGAAGGCGCACGGCCATGTGAGAGTGGCCGCGGTGCGTTCAAGGACCTCTGCAGAAGAACGGTGGGTTACGTATTGTAACCCTAGTTCTAGAGTGATGTGTGTGTGAAAAATGCATTCAGTAAAAACAATTGCATTTATCCCAGAGTAAGAGTCATCTCTCTCCACAATTTCACATTTCCCCATAATGTCTCGTGGAAATCGGCAAGATCCGTTTCATACGATGTTAATCATTGGGCACCCATTATGAGATGCAATTCCCCACTCGCCGCCCCAGCTGTAACTCCAGTAAAGGAGGCAGACACTGGGCGCGAGCATGTGAGTGTGATTAACCGCAGGAAGTTCTGTCAAAGCGCTATGCGGGTGCAGGGACATTATGGCCGGCATGTTGTTGTCAGAAAACACACCTCGCCTAGTGTAATAGCTCTGATTGATGCATTTCACCGTCTGTGTGAAGATGGCATTATGACGGGGCGCGCAGCCCCACGAGAGCGTGCCGCGGTGCGTTCAAGGACCTCAGTAGAAAATCGGCCCTTTCTGTGTCAGCCCCCCATGAGCCAATCTTCCTTTTATGGAAGGTTTGGCGGCGGAGGGGGCCATCAGAGAGTGCTACAGTTTCTAGATGCGACTCCAAAGCGGCTTGCAGGTCCCCTAACACAGGGGGAATGGAAGCTCAGCTGTGTACTGACAGAATGGATGGCCAGGACACTGAAACTGGGGTACTCACTCCAGTTTTGCAGCGTCTCCATTCAGGCAAATCTATCATCCAGGAGGAGATAGGTTTCCTTTCAACAGTGTGCACTCTCAGGACAGAGAAAAGGGGCTTTAATCCATGTACTTCCTGGTTCCCAAGAAGACAGGAGAGTTCAGACCCATTCTGGATCTTCGCCCATTCTGGATATTCGCAGCCTGAATCAGCACATTGCCTGCAAAAAGTTCCATATATAAACCAATTACTGGAACTACGGGAGCCGGGCAATTGGTTCACAACCATCGACCTGAAGGACGCTTACTTTCATGTCGAAAATTGGAAGAAGAGCAGTCCCATACCTCACCAGCAGGTGGAATATCTGGAGATTTTGCTCGATGCAGGCAGATTACGTGCCACCCTGTCAGAGAGCAGACAGGCATCCCTGCTTCAGGCAGTTTGCAGACTGCGACAGGGGGCAACGCTGACAGCTTTGACCATCATGCAGACTCTGGGTCTCATGGCGGCTGCTCACCTCGTGGATATGTGTCGCCTGCAGAGGTGGTTTGCCGGCCTTCGCTTAGATCCCAAGGGGCACAAACGACGTCTGGTGAAGAAGACCGGGCGATTGGTTCACAACCATCGACCTGAAGGACGCTTACTTTCATGTCGAAAATTGCTCCAAAGCACAGAAAGTATTTGCGTTTTGCCTCCCAGGGGGGTAGCCTGACAGCTTTGATCATCATGCAGACTCTGGGGTTCATGGCGGCTGCTCGCCTTGTGGATATGCGGCGCAAGCAGAGGTGGTTTGCCGGCCTTCGTTTAGATCCCAAGAGGAAAAAACGACGTCTGGTGACCATACCCCCCCTCAGTGGAGGGCAGAGGTCGCGTTAACCGAATATTTTCAGTCAGTGACGGATTTTTTCTAACAATGACGGAAAAATCTGAAAGCAGTCCTTAATTTTTACGGATTAGAACATAACTCGGAACAGCGCCAACATGTCCACCAGCGGCCCACATTATATTACATCCTGAGTGGCCAGGTAGACATCTTCATTCACACCCCTGTCCCGTTGGTGGCGAGTGTGTGTATATTAAGTAGCTATTGTCTAGTCTTGCTTTTGACCTCGTTGATTACCTCGTTGTCTAACCAGCTTTAGCAATCACAAAATGTCATGGCAGCTGATCGTCCGAAGCTTTTTTAATAAGCCCAGTAATTGTGATGGTGTGGATAAACGAGGTGAAAAAAGAGGGATTGATGCGGTGGAGGATGAAGGACAAGCCAGTAAGACTAAAACTGACAACGTTCAGCCAGCGGCAGAGGGGCAAGCAAGTGGCAAGGAGTTCAAGCGGGAGTACCGGGTTCGGTGGGAGCAAGAGTTTAAGTGGCTGAGGAGGGAGGATGGCAAAATGTTCTGTGACATCTGTAGAAAAGCTAAGATGAGTAACGGATTTGTCCGAGGGTGCAAAACGATGCATAGATCAGCGTTCAGGCTAGGCTACAGCAGGTCAATTGAGTTGTTCTTGTAAATGTTTTGTTCATATTTTGATTGTAATTGTCTCATTTAAAATGATGGCATTGTTCATATTTGCCTGTTTAGGCACAATGGTCACGGTGTTTTTAGCGGCCTCTGCCCCCCTCTGCTGTGCTGTCAGTGCAGGAAAAAATAAATCATTCATGTTCGTTTTGACATGAAAGGTCGGTGTCTCTGTTCATCTTTTTTTTTCTCCGTGCCCTTAAAATCTCTGTATGAATCATTAAAAAAAATGAATGAATGAACATTTGCTGCTCAGTACCCAAACATAAATATTAAATATGTCTCATCTCATCATTAAAACATGAAAAATAAAATGACGGGTAATAATGGATTGTGACGGACATTTCCATCAATCCCTCTTCTTTCACCTCGTTTATCCACACCATCACAATTACTGGGCTTATTAAAAAGGCTTCGGACGATCAGCTGCCGTGACATTTTGTGAGTGCTAAAGCCGGTTAAACAACGAGGTAATCAACAAGGTCAAAAACAAGACTAGACAATAGCTACTTAATATACACACACTCGCCACCAACTGGACAGGGGTGTGAATGACTACATAATAGTTACAGACTACAGTAGAGTACATTAGATCGCCCTCAGTCTACCTGGCCACTAAGGATGTAATATAATGTGGGCCGCTGGTGGACATTTTGGCGCTGTTCCGAGTTGTGTTCTAATCCGTCAAAATGACGGACTGCTTTAAGATTTTTCCGTCATTGTTAGAAAAAATCAGTCATTGACAGAAAATATTCGGTTAACGCGACCTCTGACGCCAGGCCCCTTCATAAAGTTTTATCTCTTGGACATGGCTCCTTCTCGTCGTCAGTGCTTGCTGGGGCAACACATAACTGGTGAGAGGGGGGGGGGGCTGTGGGTCAGTAGGTGTCTGACCCCCCCACCTGGGACAGAGTGCACTTATGTTTTTCCCATGCTCCTTAGGGACCCGGGGAACATGATGCGCAGTAAGCTCCATACAGAGTCTTCCGCACTATTTGTGTGTTCCTTATCCAAGCTGTGGCACCGTCTTCTCCACGGTCACAACCAGATGGGAGGAAGTGGGGGTGCGGTGGATGTTAGCCTAAGGCCGGTCAGGGTCAGTGTGATGGGTCGATGTTGTTGGACGACAGGGCGTTTATACATCGGGGTTCCACCCACCGTACCCATAGAGTCCAGTAGAGGGCGACAGTCAGGAGGCGTAGCCGCCCTATATACTGTGGGCCTGCACGCGCATTCAGGTAGGCTTGAAGCAGAGGTGGTGGGGATCTGTGCCCGCTATTAAGCCAGGGCACGAAGGACAGGCCCGGGTCTCTAGAAGTAGCGACTGCATGAGGGTATGATAACTCTTTCTTCTTCTTTCAAACGTTTTACTTTCTCTGTCAGTTGTTGCTTGATTGCTGAAGAGAAAAAGGATGACAGTCGGGAGGCGTAGCCGCCTTATATACTGTGGGCCTGCCCACGCATTCAGGTAGGCTCGCCCCGATTGGCCGGCTACGTTTATGCAACTCAGTAGGTGAATACTCGCATAGCATGGTAGAGAGTAGTACCCATAGAGTCCAGTAGAGAGGAGAAACCAGCTCGAGTGCGCTAGACTTTGAAAGTACACAACCGGAAAAAATCTGCCTCTTCCTTCAGACTTCTTTACAAAGCCCCTCCTCCAACACACACAACGGCACACATTACCAATGAGGGCATGAGATAAGTTTGTGCACAGATGGAAGGCTGACAGGCAGGTAGGCCATCCAGTTATTTTAGCCGGGCCGGCTGAGATGATTGGTCGTGCTTTTTACAGCGCCACGGCTTCCACAGATGACATTTTTTTATGTATTTATTGACAAAGCGTTTAATATATTCATTGCTATCGGGATGTTAAGAGCATTTCATGGAATATAACAAAAAGTGTTTCTGAAATAAACTACATACCTACCTACCTCCGAAAAAAACAACAATATTATTGTGAATATTAAATGTTATTTATGCCAATAAATCCCCCTAAATCTTACACACAGGTCCATTAAAACATTGTCCGAAAGCAGAAACAACACTATAAGAGTGGTACGAGTGAACCATACATACAGCATGGTCAGCGGCGTAACAAGGTTGTGATTGGGCCCGGTGCAAATATTGTTTTTGCGCCTCTCCCCCCCCAAACATAAGCGCTAGAGATGCGCTCACACACGCACAGACATCTCTCTTGTCCCTTCACTTTTGAGCGCCGCTCTTGTGCTTTGGTTTGCTGTAAATTATAAATGCAAGCTATTCAATGTTTTATAATGCTGCCGAACTTGCTGCTGCTAGCTACAGTACAGTACAGTACAGGTTGATTAAACGGTTCGCTCATCACGCAAAGGTATCACATGACATGAAAGGGAGCACGGTCATTGGACAAATTACACATTTATTTAGGTTGCTTGGTTACTTTGAAGACTGCGGGAACCGGCTTAAAAATATATTAAAGTTTTTTTTTTTTTTAATGGGCCCCTGGCCGGCTCTGGGCCCCGGTGTGTTGCACCGGCTACACCGTCGATAGTTACGCCACTGAGCATGGTATATAGACAGCTGGGAAGCGAAGAAATGAGCTGAAACTCAATATCAAGCTCTGTTAGTCTGAGAGCAGTTGCTGATTCAGGTGGGGATTCTCTGCAGATTCTCAACCACTCGTACCCCTCACGTGAAGATAGATATAATAGCCACTTATTTTGTAGTGTCTCTGGGGCACATCAGGACATGCTTGATGTATCAGCTCAGGATCCTCCAGCAGTTTCTTGGGGCTGTGGCTGCAGAGAATGATGTCTGGGTCACCTTGATTAGTCTGTTGCCACGGAAACACTGGCCAGGAGGTGGACCATGTAAACTAACAACCCCCCACTGTGCTATTACCATGACAAAAACAGCAATATTTTGGAGCCAGCTTGCTCAGATGCAGCATTTTATATATTTTAAATATGTATTCAACATAGATTTAGCTCTCCCCATTGAGTACCTGCTTTCTTTTTAATGTATTTTCTATTGTGTTTAAATGTGATGTGACATATGATGTGTTTAATGGTTTAAATGTCTGCTTACACAAAAAGTAGACGAAAAAAAGTGTTCTTCTTTTTCGTTTTTGTTCTTGTTCTTGTTCTTCTAACACGGCTCAAGATAAGCGCTCAAACATGGATAAATGAACTCACCTGGAATCCCTGGACTCTAGGCGTCGCCGCAGCAACATTTCTGGACATCGGTCTGCAACGACTACGCACACACGCACACACACACACACACACACACACACACACACACACACACACACACACACACACACACACACACACACACACACACACACACACACACACACACACTGTTGACAGCAGCTCTTGAGTTGACAGAACGGTAATTAGACAGACAGTAGTGTAGTCTGACCTCAGCAGAGGAGTGAAGATGATGTCAGAAGCATCCAAGTCCATAATGTCATCATCTTCATCATCTTCATCATCGTCTTCATCTTCATTCCCTGTTCGGACAAGGCTCCTTCCCAAACGTCGAGCCTCTCTTTCCAGCAGGCCTGGGCGAGCGACAGTCAGCTGACTGACAGAGAGAGAGAGAGAGAGAGAGAGAGAGGAATGAATCGTTTCCCTAAAATGACTTATTTTTATTCTTACATCAGTAGTAGAGGTGTGGAAGAGTAATTGGTTTCAGATGATGATGATGATGATGATGATGATGATGATGATGATGATGATGATGATGATGATGATGATGATGATTGTGTTTCAAAGTACACCTGATGCTTCGCAATGTCTGATATTTCTGACAAAAAGATACTTATGTTTTGATCAGCAGGATAATCTCCAGATAACAACACTTATATACATTTTAAAGCATAAGTGCTTTAAAATGCACAGCTAATGTTATAGGCTAACAGTTAATGTTAGCCTATAAACTAACTATATCACAGTCACATGGCTGCGTATCACCACCACAAAGCTAAAGGTGGCTAATGTTTGGTGTGATGAAGTTTGCAGTCTTATTTAGTCAATTGTTAGCAACCAATGTTCTTATGACACATATGAGCTTCAGACTTTGGGGTATTTACTGACATATATAACTAAACTTTAATAACGTTCAAATATCTTTAGCTTGTGTCAACAACAGACCTTATTTCAGCTGTCTTAACAAAAACACGTTTAAAAGGGATCCGGATGTGGTGAAATGTTTGAAGACTCATTCCTGCACCACTATTATCCAGCATAAGAGAATTAATGTGTAAGTTGTGTGAATTCTTACCTTTCAGGGTCAGTAAATCCTACATTCCTGAAGACCAGAGCTGATCTGAGGATGAAGGAATGAAGAACAAAATAAATCAAAGTAATTGCTGTTTTCATTTTCAAATAGTTCAAATACTTTAAAACATAAATGTTGTATACAATACACATGCATATGAATAACGTAAAAATATAGATGTGTACTCTTAGTGTGATCAAAATAATGATTGTACAAATAAAATTCATTGTTTTTTTTCACAATATGTTCATTGGTATTTTCTTATTGAACAACAAAGTACATCACAAACACATACACGCATACACACACCCTCACATTGCACCAGTATTAAAAGCATAGGCCTACAAATAAAATAAATAAAACATAAATAATTTCACAGTTTCTTTTCAAAGGCAGTCCACATTCCCGTCCCTCATAATAAGCATATATGGCTCCCAGAGCTGAACAAAGTCCTTCCGCTTGCCCTTAGCGATGTAAGTCAGTCTTTCTAGACCCACACTTCCAGAAAGTTCCTTCAACCAAATCCTCAGTGAGGGGGCATCCGTACATTTCCAACATAAAGCGATAGCCCTCCTGGCTTGGAGAAGGCCACAATCCAGAAGCTTGGTTTGTTTTGAAGTCTGTTTGAAGTTCTTTGGATATATTCCAAGTACACAAAGTTTGACATTCAAAGGGACATTAATGTTAAACATCTCTGACAGACACCTAATAACATCCTTCCAGAAGATTTGAAATTGTGGACATCCCAAAGACAATGAAATAAAGTTCCTTTCTCATCCAAACACTTAGAGCAGACATCTGGAATATCGGCAGACATCTGGAATATTGGCAGACATATGATGAAGTTTGACAGGAGTTATGTGCATTCTCATTAACTATTTATACTGAAGTAATTTGAACCTAGTATTTATTGTCTGACTTTGTGCTTTTAAGCAAGCAGCATTCCAATCTTCCTCATCAATATTCTCTTTTATATCCGTTTTCCATGCACTTAATTTATCTAATGCTGATTCAGTGTCAAATGCAACCATCATGTTGTAGAATTTAGATACTAGGCCCTTTCCTTCCAAATTTGCAAGTGTTATTTCCTCAAGTTTCGATAAAGGTGGTAAATACGTTATCGGTTTATGTTTTGATGACATGTAACTTGGGAAAGTTTACTCTAAGGTACTGAAAATGAGGGTCAGGCCGATTGTCGAACCTCACATTGAGGAGGAACAATGCGGATTCCGTCCTGGTCGTGGAACGACGGATCAGCTTTTTACTCTCGCAAGGATCCTGGAGGAGGCCTGGGAGTACGCTTATCCGGTCTACATGTGTTTTGTAGACTTGGAGAAGGCGTATGACCGGGTTCCCAGGGAGTTACTATGGGAGGTGCTGCAGGAGTATGGGGTGAGGGGGTCTCTACTCAGGGCCATCCAATCTCTGTACTCCCAAAGCGAGAGCTGTGTCCGGGTCCTCGGCAGTAAGTCGGACCCATTTCAGGTGAGGGCTGGCCTCCGCCAGGGCTGCGCTTTTTCACCAATCCTGTTTGTAATATACATGGATCGGATTTCGAGGCGTAGTCGTGGGGGAGGGGGTCTGCAGTTCGATGGACTAAGGATTGCACCACTGCTTTTTGCAGATTATGTGGTTCTGATGGCTTCATCGGTCTGCGACCTTCAGCACTCACTGGATCGGTTCGCAACCGAGTGTGAAGCGGCCTCCAAATCTGAGGCCATGGTTCTCAGCAGGAAACCGATGGACTGTCCACTCCAAGTAGGGAATGAGTCCTTACCCCAAGTGAAGGAGTTCAAGTATCTCGGGGTCTTGTTCTCGAGTGAGGGAACAATGGAGCGTGAGATGGGCCGGAGAATCGGAGCAGCGGGAGTGGTACTGCAGTCGCTTTACCGCATCGTTGTGACGTCGAAAGGAGCCAGTTGAGGTGGTTCGGGCACCTAGTTAGGAGCCCCAGCAAGGCACCTAGTTAGGATGCCACCTGGGCGCCTCCCCTAGGGAGGTGTTCCAGGCACGTCCAGCTGGGAATAGACCGAGGGGTAGACCTAGGACCAGGTGGAGGGATTATATCTCTTTGTGGCCTGGGAGCGCCTTGGGATCCCCCAGTCAGAGCTGGTTGATGTGGCCAGGGAAAAGAAAGTTTGGGGCTCTCTGCTGGAACTGCTACCTCCGCGACCCGACCACGGATAAGCGGGAGAAGATGGATGGATGGATGGACATGTAACTTTTTAACTGTAAATATTTTTAAAAAGTGCTTTTTAGGGATTTGATATCATAGCTGATCAAAAGAAAGCAAAACTCCGTCTGTATATAGATCCATCATTTTCTGAATGCCTTTTGTATTCCATGATTTAAATCCGCCATCTCTTTTCCCAGGTGTAAACTGCTCATTACCCCAAACAGGAGTAAATTGAGACAGCATAGGTGTGTCGCCTACATGTTTGTGTGCAGCATACCAAACTGAGATCGTATTCTTAAGAAAAGGGTTTTTTGTACGTTTCTTCAATGTCTTAATATCTGAAGAGTAAAGATATATTTGTAATGTCAGATCTGGATATGGAGTTGATGTCTGCTCTATCTTTACCCAAGTCGGGGGTGTTGTTGTACAAAAATAATATGAAGCTGAGTTTAGTTGGGCAGCCATATAATACCATTTAAGATTAGGGAATTGAAGACCCCCCTCTCATAAGGTAGGTATAATAGTTTAAGACGGAGTCTGGCTTTTCTGTTGTTCAAGATGAATTTGACTAAATAATTTGTTAAGCTTTTCGTAGAACATATTTGGTAGTGGCAATGGAAGCGTTTGAAAATAATATAAAAATGGAGGTAGGATGGTCATTTTTATGATATTTATTCGTCCGATCATAGATATAGGCAAGTTGGACCAGCGGCTTAGTTTTTCAGTCACTCCGTCTACCAGGGGATCATAATTAGCTGAAATTATGTGTCTGAGTTCCGGAGTGATTTTAACACCCACACATCTGAAACCGTCAGTTGTTGTCATAAATGGAGTATCTACTATGGGACTGTGTCTCTCTTTGTCATTCAGAAACATCAACACTGATTTAGAGTTATTCATTTTGTATCCAGAAAATTCACCAAATTCTTCTATTACTCTCATTAAATTGGGAATACTATGTTTTATATTTGTCACGAAAAATATTATATCATCTGCGTATAAAGAAATGCGATGTTCTATCCCCCCAAGAGTAATGCCTGATAATTCTGTATGTGCTCTAACAGCCATAGCTAAAGGTTCGATTGCTAATGTAAATAGCAGTGGAGACAGAGGGCAACCCTGTCGGGTAGATCTCTCTAAATTAAAGGGTGCCAAGATAGTGTTTTTAGTTAGGATCTCAACGGATGGGTTTGTTTATAGCAGTTGAATCCATTTCAGAAGGGTTTCACCAAACCCGAATCTTGGAAGTACTTCAAAAAGATAAGTCCATTCAATCCTATCAATTGCTTGACACGCATCCACTGAAAGCATTGCTGTGTCCTTCGCGTTACGTTTCTCATGTAGTATATTTAAAACTCTTCTGATGTTGTGAACTGTCAACTGTAACTCAACTCACAATGCCTGATATTTTCCGATGCAATCTCAAGCTGTTACGATGTGAGGTGCAGGTGAAAGAAAGATACGTGGAGAGAGGGTTTTCTTGCAAAAAATAAACAGGCGTTTTATTCTTAGCCTTCCACATTATTCCACAGCAAACACAAACTGCATGCCTGGTGCTGCATTCACCAGCAAGGAACAAACACAAAATGCCCCCTTCCCCTCTCTTCCCAACCACATTTATTGGAGACTGCCCTTCCCACTCCAACCTGGCCAATCAGGTCATGGTTCCGAAAGCGGAGTGAAGGGTTAAATACAAAATTAAACACTATTGTCTACACTTAATAAAACCCTAAAGGCTTAAGTAAATTCGTTATTGCATCAACATAAAGATTATACCTTCAAAAACAACAAGGTCTGCTTAAACGGATAGTTTTTAACCTAATTGACACTCATCAAATCATACATTTCCTGACCAATCGCGTCCAAGACTCCGCCTACTCATACGGCACATATAAGGAGTACTTTGGAGGCGTGCTCCCCCTTCGAGCACTGGGACAAGATGGCCTCCAGGTCTGAACAAAGGAAATGGTGATTACTTGGTGCTTGTGTGTTTTACAGACTGACAAATTAATTTAAATGCATTTTATTAGTTTGTCTATGTAAACTGTTTTTATAACTTTAACTGAAATAAAGACAACTCTGAAAAAACATGTACTACCTTTCTTATCAAACAAATAGTTAAGACCAACATGTTAGTGAGGGAGTGTGTGCGCTTCCTCACATTTCACACCTCCTCCCCCTCTGGCTTGCACAGGTCAGGCAAATGAGAAAGATAGTCAGCTATAAGATTGTTCTTACCAGGACAATACTACATGGTGAACTGGTATGGCTGGAGGGCTAGGCACCAACGTAGAATCCTTGCAATCTGATGCTTAGATTGCATCCACTTCAAAGGTCTGTGGTCTGTCTGCAACACAAACTCTCTTCCAATAAGGTAATACTTCAATGAATCTATAACCCACTTTATAGCCAGTCCCTCTTTTTCCACCGTAGAGTACTTATTTTCCCGGTCAAACAGTTTCTTACTCAGGAACAGTATAGGCTTCTCTTCGCCAGGCTCTCCTTGGGCTAGCACTGCTCCTAGTCCAAAACCAGAGGCATCAACTTGCACAAGAAATTGTTTTATGAAGTCCGGGCTCTGCAACACAGGAGCTTGACAGATCTGCCTCTTTAATGCCTGGAAGGCATTTTCACACTCATCATTCCACACAACTTTAGTGGGAGATTTTTTTGTTAGATCAGTAAGTGGGGCAGCTAATGTAGCAAAGTGGGGAACAAACCTTCTGTACCACCCCACCAGACCTAAAAAGGACCTCACTTGCTTCTTTTTCTGGGGTCCGGGTATTACCTGTATGGCCTTTACCTTCTCCACTTGTGGTCGTATTTGCCCACGTCCAACCAGGTATCCAAGGTATTTCACCTCCTCTTGAGCCCAGGAACACTTGTTGGCATTCAGGGTTAGCCCAGCTTCCTGTATCTTGCCCAACACAGCTTTAAGATGCTGCAGATGTTCTTCCCAGGATTCACTGTAGATTAACACATCATCTAGGTAGGCTGCTGCAAACCTGGTGCAATCATTAAGAACAATGTCCATTAATCTTTGAAAGGTTGCAGGCGCTCCATGAAGACCAAAGGGTAGTACAGTGTAATGAAACAAACCCATTCCTGGAATCTGAAAAGCTGTATACTCTTTGCAGGCTGGCTCAAGAGGCACTTGCCAGTAACCTTTACAGAGGTCTAAAGCTGTAATGTACTTAGCTTTCCCCAACTTCTCCAGTAGCTCGTCAATACGCGGCATAGGGTATGAATCAAAACAGGAAATGCTGTTCAGCTTCCTCATGTCCGAGCAGAATCGAGGTTCAGTGGTGTTTTTCTTAAGAACAAGCACTATAGGATTTGACCACTCATTTCTAGATGGTTCAATGACTCCCATGTCCAACCTCAACTCCACCTCCTTCCTAAGTGGTTCCATCATTCTTTCAGGAATTCTGTAAGGCCTCAGGCGAACATGTTCAGTGTCCTTCAGTATAATGTTATGCTTTATCACATCAGTGCGTCCAGGTTTTTCTGAGAACAATGCTGGGAAAGATTTTTTAAGCTCACCCAGTTGATGCCCCTGATCCAAACTCAGATGCTCCGGAGGAACCTGGGGTTTACACTTCTCTCTGTGCGGCACCATGTCAGCCTCCTCTGTTTCCAACGCATCCTCTTCTTCCAGCTGGACATCTTGGATCATCAGAACATGTTCTCCACCTGCCTTCTGGTTTATTCTGTCATGATATTCTTTTAAAGGTGTAGTCGTACCACACCTTCTGCTTATGTTGAGCTTCATGCATGTGTTCTTTGACCGTTTCTCTGTAACTGTCCAGTTTGTCTCTCATCTGCAGAATGTAAGAGATGATGCTGTTGGTTGTTGTTGCCACTGCCTCACTAGCCACCCAGTTCTTCTTCAGCACGTCCAAAGGGCCTCTGACCTGTCTGCCATATAACAACTCAAAAGGGGAGAAACCAGTTGAAGCCTGTGGCACTTCTCTGTATGCAAACAAAAGGAACGGCAACCATTTATCCCAATCTTTGCCAGTATCATCAATACATTTTCTCAACATTTGTTTCAGTGTACCGTTAAAACGTTCTACCAGACCATCAGTTTCAGGGTGGTATGGAGTCGTTCTGATCCCTTTAACCCAAAGTTGCGAGTACAGTGACTTCATCAGATGGGACATAAAGTTTGTACCTTGATCTGTTAAGATCTCTTTAGGGATGCCAACTCTAGAGAATAGCTCTACTAAACACCGCACTATATGTTTGACCTGAATGGAACGCAATGGATAGACATCTGGATTTGGGTGGCGTAGTAACAAATAACCAGGGCAAACCTGTGACCCTTGCTACTTTTTGGCAGAGGACCAATTATATCCATGGCTATTCTTTTATAAGGTACACTCATTATTGGTAATGGTTGTAGAGGGGCTCTGTTTGAAAGTTTGGTAGGAGCTACAACCATGAACACATGTGATATTTACCCTGCCATCAAAATCAGTTATTGCATTGCTAAGTAAGCTGGACTTCACCAAGGTTTGTGAACTACCAGTGTCAGCTAGGTCTTTCACTGCTTGACCATTTACAGCAGGGATGGGGAACCTCCGGCCTCCGGGCCGTATACGGCCCTCGAGACCATTTGGTACGGCCCTCGAGGTAATTTATAAACACACGCAAAAAAGAAAAAAATTCAAGAAATCTAGACCGCAAAATAATTAAACAAGCTTGTTTTTCCTGGCCAAGGTCAGGGTCCTTGAACAAAACACGAGCCTAACGTGTCATCACGTGGTATATGTCTCGTCTGACATGAGCGTAGTTCTAACGGAGAGCACCAGAACGCGGCTCCGGGCCGGGACTTCACAAATTGCAATACCCATAAGGAGCCGTACACATGCCACAGTTTTTGCGTGGCTGTGTCTTTAGTTGAAAGCCCAGTGGCGATCTGTTCATCTGTCATACTGATCATACAGTCAATAACGTTGTTGTTATTAGGATCTGGTTAGCTAGCTATGCTAACGAATATAAGAAGCTTTTTCTCCAACCAGTGAGGTAAAGGCACATCTTTATATGATCATTATAGTTATAGAAAAATAAGAGAATAAAGTAAACAGGTATACAATACTAATATGACAGTAAAAAAAAGTTGTTATTAATAAACAAGAATACAGTTTAAAAGGGAAGTGATTTGTAAAATATCCATAAAGAAAAAAATCTGCTTACTGTTCTGTTTCATATGGGTGTTGAGAGATGTATCCATAGATCTCTTCATGTTGCTCTCAAAGTGCACCAAATTGATGCTTTTAACTTCAACATTTAAAATAAATCTTCCTGGTGGTGCATGCACCCAAACCCCCCTAGATGAGGTTAGATCCCACCCCCCACACTTAAATCATGTCCACATGGATATGAAACTAAATACATTTGCACACATCTTGTGTCCATATCTTTCTGTTTTGGTGGTCATGCCACGGTGCATGAATGCGCGGGTCATGGTCAAATATCTGGATTAAGAGGTTGCTTTTTCTTTGCACAGCATGAAAGAAACGCGAAATGAATGGGCTGTGATTTGAGTTTTTTAAGCAGACGTTGAGTTCAATAATTTGTACGGCCCTCGAAGGATGTTGTAAAAATTGAAATGGCCCTTGAGAGAAAAAAGGTTCCCCACCCCTGATTTACAGTGACCTCTACTACATGTCTATGTGGAACAATTCCACTATCAGTAACATTAGCAGGGTCAACACTTTCTGCACTAGGTACCGAACACATCTCAACCGACTTAGACTTTCTTAATGGACACAATGAAGCCTTGTGACCAGGTTGCTGACAGTAGTAACATATAAAGTTCGTTTTTAAGTTTGGATATGCAGGTTTCTTACCAACCCCAGTGCCCATGCTCTCAACAGCTGGCCAAGTGTGAGGTTTGCCCTCCCCATAGCTTGGCTTCCCAACAGTCACTCTTTTCTTTGAAGGTTCCCTGTGGGCCGCTGCATACCGTTCTGCTAGATCTGCCGCCTCTTCCCCAGTCTGGGGATTGTGCTCCTTGACCCAGGTGCGGACGACTGGTTGAAGCACACGGAGGTACTGCTCCAAAACGATAGTCTCTCCAATCTCCTCCTTAGTATGGCTGTTCGGTCTCATCCATCTTTTGTAATGCCCCTTAATACGGTTGTAGGTTTCTCTCACAGTCTCTCCCGCTGGCAAAATGGTGCTCCGGAACCGCTGTCTGTAAGTCTCTTCAGTCACATTAAACTTCATTAACACTGCTGCTTTAACTGCTTCATATTACTCTGACTGTTCCTCATCCATTCCAGCATAGGCCTCAAGAGCTCTTCCTGTCAACAAGGATACTACTCTGGATGCCCACTCAAATGGCTGCCACCCCCATGTTCTGGCCATCCATTCAAACCGAACAAAAAAACGTTCTGGGTCTTCACCTTCTTTGAAGTCAGGTATCCTCGGCTCACTTACATAGGGCCTTTCTGTCCGGACTGGTGGATCAATATTCCGCAGAGGCTGGACAGGCCAATCGGATAAGGAGACAGGCCTGCTAGTTTGAAGTGGATTGAATTTTCCATGTGGCTCAGCTTTTAGCAGGTGTGTTGAGGTTTCAGCTTGTAGCCTTGGATTATCAGCACGCATTGCATAGGGATACTGTTGAACAGGGTCATAGTATACTTCTGAGTCCTGCCTTGACTTTGAAACCATGTCACTTCTTAATTTTTTAATCTGTTCAAAAAGTATTGCCTCAGTCTGCTTAGACCTGTGCACAAACTCTCTAATTTCTTCCACAAAGCTTACTGTAGAGAGTTCCTCACCCCCAGTATGGGCTGTAAACACTTTGGGGCGAACCACCAGCTCTTCCTCATCTTCTTCACTTTCAGCTGCCACGGCTCCCTCAAGTGGCGATTCTTCTTCCATTGTCCCTCGTCTTTTTTCTTCCTCCATGTCTGGCAAGGCTGGGGCCCTTGCCTGACGACCTCTTCCACATCCACCTCTCATTTAGTCACTCTGTCCTCAAAGACTCCTCACAGGTGTTTAAATATCCCACCACTGCCACCAATTGCTACGATGTGAGGTGCAGGTGAAAGAACGATACGTGGAGAGAGGGTCTTCTTGCAAAAAATAAACAGGCGTTTTATTCTTAGCCTTCCACATTATTCAACAGCAAACACAAACTGCATGCCTGGTGCTGCATTCACCAGGAGTGAAGGGTTAAATACAAAATTAAACACTGTTGTCTACACTTAATAAAACCCTAAAGGCTTAAGTAAATTCATTATTGCATCAACATAAAGATTATACCTTCAAAAACAACAAGGTCTGCTTAAAACGGATAGTTTTTAACCTAATTGACACTCATCAAATCATACATTTCCTGACCAATCGCTTCCAAGACTCCACCTACTCATACGGCACATATAAGGAGTACTTTGGAGGCGTGCTCCCCCTTCGAGCACTGGGACAAGATGGCCTCCAGGTCTGAACAAAGGAAATGGTGATTACTTGGTGCTTGTGTGTTTTACAGACTGACAAATTAATTTAAATGCATTTTATTAGTTTGTCTATGTAAACTGTTTTTATAACTTTAACTGAAATAAAGACAACTCTGAAAAAACATGTACTACCTTTCTTATCAAACAAATAGTTAAGACCAACATGTTAGTGAGGGAGTGTGTGCGCTTCCTCACACAAGCTCATTGTGGCCATGTGATTCCCACACAACACACACCAGAGGCTATTGTTTGATGCTTTTGTAGAACTTTTCGGCTTCTTGTGGCGTTGTGAAGAGAGGAATCTTGCCGTTGTGTAGAACTCTGAGTTTGAAGGGGTTGTGTTGGAATCCACGGAAGGCGTTGATGTCAACAAACAACTTTGTAACGGCGTTAAATTCCCGTTATGTATGATGTCTCGACGTCTTGATTCACGGTAGACAAACTCCTTCTCCTGAAACTTTAAGAAGCGGACGATGACCGCTCTGTGTTGGTTGGGTTTCCCCGACGCTAGCGTGCGATGAAGCCGCTCCAGAGTGAGAGCCTTGTCAGGTGTCAGCTCCAGCCATCGTGTCAGCATGTCGTTAACGAAGTTGAGGAGTGTTTGTTGGCCCTCGGCTCCTTCTCGTATACCAAACAGCCGCAGATTCTTTCTTCTGCCCCGGTTCTCAAGGTTGTCTGTCTTTGACTCAAAGTAAGCGGTACGTTTGTTAACGGAGTCAAGTGTGGCCTCTGTTTATTCAAGCGTCTTCTCTGCGTGGTTTATGCGGCCTTCGGCCTCGTTAATACGGGTTGAATTAGAAGAAACATCCCGTTTTAATTATGTTACTTTACTCTCCAATGCAACCATTGAGGTTGCCACGACCGTCAGATGTGTGTCAATGTTGTCCAACTTTGTTCCGAAGTCCGCCCGCAGTGATTTTCGCTCAAAACTATGTTAGCCATGTTGCTATCTTCTGAGTCGCTCCGTGGACTTGGCGGTGCTATTTTAATCGACCGACTTCGTCCTCGAGTGAAAATATCGCAAGCCTTGGTCGCAGGAGGATTTGACATATCAAAGCTGATATTGTGTTAAAATATTTTGCCGTGTAGTGTGGAGTCTATTTTTATATAACATTACAAGACTGATTCTTATTATTACATTATTGTGCTCATTGTATGTGCTGTGACTTTGGAATAAATGGACCCAATCACCCCCCCATGTTGGATGGACAGGAACGAAGGGAAAAGTTACATGAGAAAGTGTTTAGCTTGCAATATTGAAAGTAGCAAGGTCGAGTGCAGAGACTGAGAGAACACAAAGAGGTAGTCAGAACAGCACATCTCACCGGCCTTCACTTTGTATGGGAGCCGCGCTCCCCCCCAAAGCTAGGAAGCAACATTATGGTTTCCTACTATATCTGAAGAAACATTCGAGAAAACAAATTAGTATGATGGTGCGAGAGTAGGGAGGGACTTCCACAGGCCGGCCGAATGCTGATTGGAGGATCGTGTTGCCAAGAGACTCTGAGTCTGCGCACCAACCAAAGAGAACCAAGTCTAAACCGCGGTATCTCTTCAGCTAGTCTTGACCAATCATAAATGTACGGGCAACGCCCTGTGTAATAAAATATATTGAGTCGATGTACATTGTTGTGATCTGTTAGTATGCTCTCTGCTGGTTTTTACTGTTGTTCTAAGTAACAGTAGGATTTAAAATATTGGAAAATATGTGGGGATTTTCTTCTTATGTGAAATATATGGAGCTTGAAATATGTGAGTATTTCATTTTATAGGAGAAAATGGTTTACTGAAAGAGTTGTTTTGAGTAAATATGTTACAAATGGTTGAAATATTTTTTTTAGAGGAGTTCTGTAATATCATTAGGAGACATTCATTTTGTTGTTAAGATGGCATTTAACAACCAAGGCAGATAGTATGATTAGAAAAAGACAGAGTGGAAAGGATGGGATTTATTTAACCTCAGTGTGCCGGAATTTCTATAGGTAATGCGTCCCGAGACCTGGACTCTCTCTCTCTGCCTGTCAGACGGCTAAGACCCCGACCCGCCTGAGCAAACAAAGACCTAACTCAAGCAGGAGACTGCTCGTTCTCCATCGAACAGACAGAGAACCAGAGCTGAACCCACAACAACAAGACTGCATCCAGAACTGCATCCAGAACTATCTCCACCTGTGGCATCCAGAACCAAAGCTCCATAAAACAGCAAAGAGACTGTAAAGGAGAAGATGAAATTCAAAGCAGTACAAGAACAGTGGCATGATGGGGGCTGCAGATGAAACTGGGCAGATGGCTGCATTAAAGAGTTACAGCGGATGGATTCAAGAGCTGATGGACAAAGGGGGAGAAGTCAGAATCAGAGGAGTTGGTCGAGCAGAATGTGAGGAGGCCGGGGTCACGGCTCGAGATAAACCAGAGGAGACGGGAAGGGAACCGGAATGAGTGAGTTTGCACATAAACACACTTATTCATAAACGCACATAAAAATAACCAAATTTAAAGAAATTGAATTTACTTGATAAATAAGTAAAGATAAAAATATGTATTACCCATGAATTAATCAATTGGTAAATTAAAAATAGCAGTAAAGAGGAAACTATTCAAGTAAAATTAGGAAATAATCCTAAACATACTGAAGGTACTGTGGGATATAGGGGGAGACATTATGGAAATATTCAATACACTTTAAGCAGTGGGTGTTTGAGTTAGGAGTACAGAGTAGAAAAGATTCTTCAATCTTTTCATCATGTTTACAAATTATTCTTTTAGAGTTTTTATTCATGTGTGAATTTGGTAGAGATTTAATTTGTTACAGTATTAATCTACAGTTTAAAGGGAGAGTTTTAGTAACCACTCAATAAAATCAGACAAATATTTATTTATATAGGTCATGTTGAAGGGTCATGTTTTCAATTTGAGGTATTGGTTTCACCATTGTAGCATATATTACTACAGGAGAACTTTTTATGGGGAAATAACTGTTTTGTCGTCCAAAATGTAGAGTTTAAATTAAATTAAAATTAAAAACAGCTAATTTAATTTTGAAAAAGCAATATAATTGGGAGTAAACAAATGTGGGGCCTTGGATCACCCATTGTAAAGGTGCATATTATTGACAACCAATAGGGAGAAGGGGTCACTCAACCCACCCTGCAGTGGTTTTTAAATCTTACTTGCAGTTTCACAGGGAGCGCACAGCACCAGATTATGAGTTTAAAAGACAAGCGTCACCACCTCCTAATGGTCATCCATTTAATTGGTAATGACCTGTCATTTATAGATGTTAAAAAGTAAAAACATACCTACCTTAAATGATAATTCCTAAATTCAACTACAAACCATTGATGAAATTACTTCTGTTTTTAAATCCTTGATAAAGGAGTGAGTGATTGTTACATGTTGATACACCCAAGGTTCCACGCACTGTTAGGGAGGTTAAACGTTTTTCTTTAAGTAGAGCAGAATTGAAGATAAATTAATATAATGAGTTATGAAATACATGGCTTTACAGATCCTAATAATGTTTTGACTCAAGAAAATAATTATATGCACAAGTTTCTGAAATAGATCTATTAGACATTTTAATATAGATTAGGTGTTAATAAACTGCAGTAGTAGTAGTATAAGGAAGTTTTTTGAAGTTTTTTGGCTAACAAATTTCAGGAAATGTGGGAAACAGCTGTCCCAATGAAAAGTTAGAGATATCTTGAAAATTATAGTTGTAATCGTGAATTAATAAATGATGGCGCTCGATATATGACATATTTTTGTAGACAAAGGATACTGGCCTATGCTGAAATATCAAAGTCTCTGCAGACACGACACATGGCCCAAAAGACTGAGACCTAATGGCCTTTGACCCTGACTGACAGTGTTACTTGAGAAAAGCACTGTCACTGACTGACTCTGGGGTGAACCTGACCAAACTTGACTTTACAACCTGAAAGTGTGAGTGTGAATGTATGTCTGCATGTGATCAGTGTAACTGCATGATTTAAAACAATAACTAACAAGCATGTTTTTGGACTAACACATTATTCTGGGGCTCTGCGGGAAATGAGAGGTTTCCTAAAATTCCACAAAATTGGAAAACCGCACATGTAACCCGTTTCTAATCTACTTGATGATATGTTACTCCAACAGGCAGTGGCAGTTTGCAAAATGTGAAGCTCAAACTAAAATGTGAAGATTCTGTTTCTTTTAGGACTGAAAGATGGAGAGAAACACTTCTTTTCACTGGAGTGTTTACAGTGGAAAAATAATGGATGTAAATTTGTGAATAATGTTTGGTATTTTCTTATAATCAATGGTTACCTGAAGGTTTTCTTCCCATACAGGATTATGTTACACATGAGTTCATGTGTAAAAAGGGGGAGTGTGTGTATAATGTATTATATCAACATGGCTGTAAAATTCACAATCTACATTTTTCATTTAGGGACTGAAAGAAACCTGCCGCCCCAACTCGGATGTTCAATCTGACCATTGATTGACAGTTTTAGAATGAACCTGCTCCATGTCTATAGGATACTGTTTGATGAATGTTGACATCTTTCTAAATATTGATTGAATTATAACAGGTAACACAGAGGCAGAATCAGTGGCCAAGGGGCTACTGTGAGAGATGTAAGTCCAGAATGGGAATACCAAAGAAGTTGACCTGTGATGATGAAACAATTTTGTAATGTGGATATTTTAAGAGATATTAGAGTAAGTGGGGTTTTAAAAATGTAGAACGAATATATTACAGTTAAGTTAAGCTAAAACATAGTAATTTAATGAGACAACATCCTTTCTCGAGCCTGGTAAATAATTAGAAGTAAAAGCCATAGACTTTATTGTTTGGGTCATTATGGGGATAGAAATTAACAACAAGACTAGTTTCAAAAAGGCAATTTAAATTCATAATAGAAAGACATTTGATGACAGTATGTTGGAATTCTGTATTCATTTTCTCAGCTTGATAATATCTCAGCACTGACAGGTAGAAGCAGTATTACCAGATGCAATCATTCACTTTGACAGTATCATGATTTTAGTTGTTTTTGAATCCATAACATGAGTGTGTTTCTTTACCAGAAACATTAGCAGTTTATTATTATATTTAGATTTTAAATAGGATTTCAAGGATTTGATTTAAGAATAACACAGATGCTCATCAGAAATTCAGAGCTATTGAAATATGTGATTTAGTTCACCTAAAGATGTTGAAGTTTAATTTTGTTGGCACAGTGCAAGTATTAAGACTCTGAAGCTGCACTGGACAATTAGGAGGTATAATTAATTTAGAAAACATTAACAGTAGAAATAATAAGCACACCATTTATAATTTACAGAGATAAGAAAAGAAGTGGTTTAAACAAAAAATTAAGATGAAGAGAATGTGAGATTTAAAGCGAAAAGTGTAAATGAAAGAGCATGTGTTTGAGATGTGAAAGTATGAAATGGTACTAGAATATCTTATGATCAATCAAAGGGCTGTAACTCAATCTCAAATGAACCATACTCGCAGAACGCCCCACAGACAGCAGAACTAAATGGTCCCAGGAGGGAGTTTTTAACTAAAGACAGCATGAGGGTGCCTCCTGATGAGTTTAAAGATAGAAACCAAATATCAGCAGGTATTGAAGTAATATTCCGCTGTCCCACAATCAACAAGGATGTGAATGGGGTGACCGAAATATACTATAACCAGCAGAGATTCATAAATTACACCAGAGATGCAGTAAAAAGAAAATAGACGTAGATTAGATTCACACCTTAAAAGGTGTGAAAGGAGGGATTTGTGGAGACTGATTCTTATTATTACATTATTTGCTTATTGTGCTCATTGTATGTGCTGTGACTTTGGAATAAATGGACCCAATCACCCCCCCAAGTCTTGATGGGGTGGACAGGAACGAAGGGAAAAGTTACATGAGAAAGTGTTTAGCTTGCAATATTGAAAGTAGCAAGGTCGAGTGCAGAGACTGAGAGAACACAAAGAGGTAGTCAGAACAGCACATCGCACCGGCCTTCACTTTGTATGGGAGCCGCGCTCCCCCGCAAAGCTAGGAAGCAACATTATGGTTTCCCACTATATCTGAAGAAACGTTAGAGAAAACAAATTAGTATGATGGTGCCAGAGTAGGAAGGGACTTCCACAGGCCGGCCGAATGCTGATTGGAGGATCGTGTTGCCAAGAGACTCTATCTGAGTCTGCGCACCAACCAAAGAGAACATAGTCTAAACCGCGGTATCTCTTCAGCTAGTCTTGACCAATCATAAATGTACGGGCAACGCCCTGTGTAATAAAATGTATTGTCGCACGAGGTTCGAGGCTCTTGACGGATTTGGTGGTTACAGATTACAGCTTTGCTGCCTGTGATTCCCAAAGACGTGAAGAGTCCTTGGCCAAGTAATATATATCTTTTGCTCTCTTTACAATAAAAAATAGTTAAACTTAGAAGTTGTCTGTCTTTTCTGGAATTCTGGACCCAACAGTAGGAAGGGATTTTGTATTAAACTATAGAGGTTTCTCAATACTCTAATTTCCCCTCCTCGACTCCTTTCCTCGACTCCTATCCTCAATACTTAGTCCCGCCCACAGGAGATGCAAGTGGAGGACTGAGGAGGGGAACCGAGGAGAGAGGAGGGGAAGCAGCAGGCGGTTGGAGAAATGAGAACTCCTCTCCTCTGAGCGGTAATTTTAAAGAGACGTCCATCAATGATGACAGGAGGCACAGCAGCCCTCTGTCTGATGGACAGATGTGTTCATGACGACTTATATATTTACTTTTAATTCATTGACTGTGCGATATAATGAGACAATAATAGGCTACAGATGCGGACATATACACACACATATATTTATATAAATAAATATAAATATATCTCTGGTCACTGAAATGGGGAATTGAAATTACGGGCCAAAAGTTGTATTTACAAGTATTAAAAGTAAGCATATGATACCAAACCAACTGAGACCCGTCTGTCCGCCGCATCTACGCATTGTACCACACACACACCTACACACTGTACCACACACACACCTACACACTGTACCACACACACACACACCTACACACTGTACCACACACACACACACCTACACACTGTACCACACACACACCTACACACTGTACCACACACACCTACACACTGTACCACACACACACCTACACACTGTACCACACACACCTACAGCTCCTAAAGCATAATCGGGCTACAGCCGTTGTGTATTTTATTATGTGAAGCACTAAATGGTCTTAGAAAAATATCGACTCTTTGTTTGTAGATAGACTATCTACTAAACTACAGCATACAAATACAGAGAGTAATGTGGGCCTGTTATACTGAGTGATATATATTTTACACACTGCTCTGCTTTCTGCACGGACCTCACAGCTGTTCTCACTGTAAACATCGCGTCACCGTTCAAGCGGTTTCTAAAATAATATCCAGGGGATGCATGCAGAGCTGTCATTGGCTGAGATAAGTCCGGCTGTGCGTAACGCTTCCACCGTTCCCGGAAATGCATCCGTTGAGGAGCCGTGGAGGACCCATCAGTGTCTCCTCGGTTAGAGCTCCTCCAGAGAGCCTCCTCGATGCTCGATGCTCGATGCTCGGTCCTCGATGTGCATTTAGAGAAATGAGATGTCCTTCAACATGGTGCGCTGAAATCCATTTCCGGGTCACAACCGGAGGACCGAGGAGTCGAGGAGTCAAGGAGTCGAGGAGTCGAGGAGGGGAAATTAGAGTATTGAGAAACCTCTTATGTGTCGTTGTCGGGAGCCTCCCAGCTAAGCTGCCATCTTGGGCCCTCATTTCATCAAATCCCCCTCCTCGACTCCTCGACTCCTCGACTCCTCGGTCCTCCGGTAGTGAACCGGAAATGAATTTCAGCGCGCCATGTTGAAGGACATCTCATTACTCTAAATGCACTTCGAGGACCGAGGATCGAGCATTGAGGAGGCTCTCTGGAGGAGCTATAACCGAGGATACACTGATGGGTCCTCCACAGTCCTCCACGGCTCCTTCGTGGATGCATTTCCGGGAACAGAGATGTTTCAAAGAGTCGTGACGCACGGCCGGACTTATCTCAGCCAATGACAGCTCTGCATGCATCACCTGGATATTATTTTATTAACTGCTTTCATCGCGACGCGATGTTTACAGAGAGAACAGCTGTGAGGTCCGTGCAAAAAGCAGAGCAATGTGTATAATATATATCACTCAGTATAACAGGCCTACTCTCTTTATTTGCTTTAGTTTAGTAGATATCTACAAACAAAGAGTCGATATTTTTCTAAAACCATTTAGTGCTTCACATAATAAAATACACAACGGCTGTTAGGCTGTTAGCTGTAGGTGTGTGTGTGTGTGTGTGTGTGTGTGGTGTAGGTGTGTGTGGTACAGTGTGTAGGTGTGTGTGGTACAGTGTGTGCGTAGATGCAGCGGACAGACAGGTCTCAGTTGGTTTGGTGTCCTCTGCTTACTTTTAATACTTTTAATTGTCCTCAGTGTAGCGACCAGAGAGGGGGAGGGGGATAGGCTATATCCAGTCTCTGATAGTGTTACGTTATGAGAGTGCTCTGATTTGATTCTGAAATTGTATATCTTTATATAAATATATAATTTATCAATTTAGTTTGGTATCATATGCTTACTTTTAATACTTGTAAATACAACTTTTGGCCCGTAATTTCAATTCCCCATTTCAGTGACCAGAGATATATTTATATTTATTTATATAAATATATGTGTGTGTATATGTCCGCATCTGTAGCCTGTTATTGTCTCATTATATCGCACTGTCAATAAATTAAAAGTAAATATATAAGTCGTCATGAACACATGTCCATCAGACAGAGGGCTGCTGTGCCTCCTGTCGTCATTAATGGACGTCTCTTTAAAATGACCGCTCAGAGGAGACGAGTTCTCATTTCTCTAACCGCCTGCTGCTTCCCCTCCTCTCTCCTCGGTTCCCCTCCTCGGCTCGCTTCTCCTGTGGGCGGGACTAAGTCTCGAGGATAGGAGTCGAGGAGGGAAGTCGAGGAGGGGAGTTAGAGAAATGAGAAAGGGCCCTGGTCTCGTCCACGTGACCCCCCAATAAGAGTCATTGTTGATATTGCATTTTAGTTTTAACATTTTAATTAACATTTGTCCACTGAACCGTTTGTGGTTTCCTCCTCCACAGTACAACCAGAGACTCTCTAGAACAGGCATCCTCAAAGTCCGGACTCTGGTCCGGATCCGGACCCAACCACAACTGTCTCTGGACTCTGAGCAAATTATACTTTTCATATGTATTATCTGCTAGACATCGCCACAACACAACGAGTCAAAATTCTCCGCTATGTCCACTGCAAACAGCGAACTGCATTTCCGACTGTTCCACTGTCTGTGTGTGTCTGTCAACGCATTGGTCCAAACACATTCAGCATCCCGTCAGCGTTTTTTCCCCCCACCAACAGTCTGCGAATCAGAGGCACAGTAGGGCGGGTCTTCGCGGAATGCGGGTGGGAAAAATGCGTGTGTCGTCTCTTTCAACCTGTCTGAGTCGGAGTGAGAGTTTAAAAAAAGAAAAGTCAGAGCGAGAGTTAACAGCTCATCTAGTTGCATGCATCTGTACTGTAGCTAGTAGCCTATAGTTTCAACTACCGGGGTGGCTTAGGGGTGGCAGTTGCCACCCAAGCTGCCGCTTTGTTTTTAAAGAAAAGTTGTGGCTCATCGGACATTTATGAGAGAAAATCTCTAATGTCCGAGTGCAAGTGAATGCAGCACAAGACGCAGGTCTTGTAGCCCCTCCCCCGGCCCTGGCACGAGTGTGGAAATATGATTGGCGGCGATTTCATTTGAACGGGGGGACAGCGTAAAACGAGAAGCATTTGGACTAAAGTAGACGGAAGGAATGAGGTATTTGCGGTCTACAATAGACAAGTTTACGCGCCAAAACACGGGTAGCGCCATGACACTACACAAATGCACTTCATTTCCGCCGGAAGTCTTTTGCACAGCGTCTGTCGGTGTAAACCGATGTAAACAGTCAGACGGGCACTGGTGTAAACACAGCGATTTCGATGCTAACAGTGATGCTAGCTTGGGAACACGATTCTACTTCTTTGACTGGAGATGGCGTTACTCTCCCCCACCCGAATTCAGTGCAAAACTGGGAGGATAACATGACGACGTGGCCCAGCATAAAACCAAAATAAACTGCCTTATTTAGGTCATGCCCACAGGAGCCAACAGTTGTCTGTTGTTTACATAATGCACAATTTACATGATCTCTTTATGCTGTGCAATATATCATATGTGCCTGTACTGTTTGAGTGAAAATAAAGTTTGATGTAATTTAATTTCATTATTGCACTGTTATTGCATTATTGCATTTCATATGTTCCTTAGAGTGCTACAATTTCTTTTAACACAGTTCATCATTCATATTAAGCTCATACTGTACATAAATAACACTGAATGAATTAATTGTTGAGAGGAAACTAAAGAAATGGCTTCAACAAGAAAGATCACAAGTTTAATCCTAACAGGTATTACAAATTAAAATATAAAAGCAGCCCACACAATTACATCACTATGAAAATATTCATATATAATATTAAAAAATACAATGCATGCAGTATTTGTTGTGTTTATCTGTATTTAATGAACAACATGGCTGGGTGCTGGGTGCTGGTTTGTGGTCGTAGCACTCTCTATCTAACCACTCGTTCAGGTGCTTTCTCGAGTGATTGCAACCAACTACCGCACACGTAGTTCCCGAACCACTTTTCTTCATGTTGTAATTGTTATATCCTCTTTGTCTCTGCGATATCAGTGCTTTGTCGGCACAACGGAGCTAGCTAGCAAAACAAACCCAGTCCGCCAAAACGGAAGTGCATTGCATCGAAGGGAGGAGTTCAGGATGTAGAGCGGAAACGGCTCAATAACTTGTGTATGACAGAGAAGAGACTGTCAAGTTTGGTTGTACTCAGCATTGAATCAAAACGCACTAAAGATGTTGATCTTACTAATTTTGTAAGGCGTTTTGCTGAACAAAATGGTAATGTCAACTTGATGCTCTGCTCACGGATGAGCATACAAAACTGTTAAGATGATGACCTTACGTGTGTAAATATATTTTTTTCTTTGTGGGGGACGGGGTCTGCTCCCAAAAAACAGTTTTAAGTCCTGAGAAAGTCAAATAAGACGGTGTGTAAAACTTCACTGCCCAGCCAAAAAAGTAACCACTTTGATTTAACTAGGCCAGTAGGTAAGGGCATTCCACTGGATAATAACTGAAGTATAAAAGAATGCATGACTGAAGTGATGGAGAGTGGCAGACCATGTTTGAAGGCAAACAAAAAGAGGAAATAACAGGTCAAATCAAGCAAATCCCCCTCTCAGATTCCACAGCAACCAGAAGAACATAAACACTGGCTGATGATTTGATTAATCAGCTTTGTGATGGAATAAAAAATGCACAGTGCATTTCCTTAGCTGTGGATGAGCCCACTGACACCACTGACATTGCTCAGTTGTGAGTTTTTATGATGAGGCAAAGGGGGAGTTTGTTGAAGATGTGTTGGGCCTGACGAACCTCAGTGGACACAGAAGGGGGGAAGACATTTATAAAGCAATAATGGGAATGCTGAATGAAAGAGGGTGCAGCTGCCTTTATTCATAACTGCAGCTCTTACACTGCGACTCTGACGGCCCGTCCACACACAGGCATGAAAAAAATCTTGATGCTGGGCGTGTCTGAAGCTTGGCGATTTTTTGCGTGCAACGCGACCAACAACCAATCACATGAATCTCCCATCCCCGACATACAAAGCAATAGCAATGTTACAACGAAGTAAACTGGATATAAACTCCCCAAACAGGCGAAAACCTACCAGTTTCACCCACTGTCTCTGCCACCTCCCTCCATGCCTGGTTCCTCCAGTTTGTATCCCGGTAAATAGTTCTGGTCGTAAAGAACCGGGTGATTTGCTACCGTAATTTCTCGTTTGGAATATGAGGAAATGAACTGCGGTCTGGCTGTCCCAGTTTGCACACGGTTTGATTGGCTAGCGCTTGTACTGGCGGGATTTGCATAAACGGGATTTGATTGGCTGATGCCAGGTTCGAAAGCATCGGGAGCATCAAAAGTTGAACATTGCTCAACTTTTGATGCTCACGATGCTTGCAAAGCCATGCTCCGCTCCCCACAATGCAGTTCGGTGAAGATTACAAATCTTCTACGTCACCCCATTCAAGTGAATGGGCGAAGCTTTGAAAGATTTTTTTCATGCCTGTGTGTGGACGGGCCGTGAGGGATTAGGCACAGACACAATAACAATGAAAACTGCTGCATACAGATTATTTTTGTTTTTGCAACCTCGTGTTAAGAATGTTGTTGCAATTGTTTAAAAGTTTGAATGACCGTAATAAACTGACCTTTGTGTTATTGAACACATTTTTTTGGACCTTTATGATTTGTATTTGAGTACCCCTGCTCTAGAACTTACTCATCCTGGTCTTCAACTTTAATGAAGTCAAGTCCTTCCCAGCTTCCTGCTGTTCCTTCAACTGGATGGTACCGAATATCCAACTCAATATAGATCTACAGAGAGAGAATGAATAAAACCCAAATAATCTCTTGATGTGTGTGTGTGTGTGTGTGTGTGTGTGTGTGTGTGTGTGTGTGTGTGTGTGTGTGTGTGTGTGTGTGTGTGTGTGTGTGTGTGTGTGTGTGTGTGTGTGTGTGTGTGTGTGTGTGTGTGTGTGTGTGTGTGTGTGTGTGTGTGTGTGTCTTACCTCAGTCAGGCTGTAGTTGGAGTCAGTGAGTGGTTCCCGTAGCAACACCCTCCCCGTGCTAACGACATGCTGGAGACTGATGACCAGTTTACCTAGCAATCTTCACACACACACACACACACACACACACACACACTGTAACCGAGATGAACATTGTGTTGTATTTATTTATTTTGGTGCGCATGCCTGTTTGTGTGTGTGTGTGTGTGTGTGTGTGTGTGTGTGTGTGTGTGTGTGTGTGTGTGTGTGTGTGTGTGTGTGTGTGTGTGTGTGTGTGTGTGTGTGTGTGTGTGTGTGTGTGTGTGTGTGTGTGTGTGTGTTTTACCTGTTGGAGAAAACTTTACTGCAGTTGTACACACTGATGGACAAAACTTCATCCCTGATCTCTTTCCCATAGTGAGGCCAACGGAAATGCTGTACACACAAAAACACACACACACACGCAAAAACACACACACAAAAATAGAGTTAACTTTCTTTGTTAAGATGAACGTTTTTCAGCAAAAGGTTACATGACCTATAAATACACTCGTAAAAAAAAATCCTAATCTAAAGTTTCAAATGTACAAGAAAAAAAACGTATAGGTAATTATAATAATAGTTGTCAAGAATTTTAAATGTCAAATGTATGACTTTAAAAAATATATTTTCTTATAATTTTACAATACAAGAGAATGCATAGGTTTATTTCACCCAAATGTACAATTTTAACCACCAACCCTGTGATAATACAGTAGCTGCTATGTAAACATCAATATTAAGCAAACTTCTCAAGCAAAAAGAAAGAGACTATTTCTGTCTTCACGCTGTATATTTTCCAGTTTTTCTAGCTTTAGGCACACACACACACACACACACACACACACACACACACACACACACACACACACACACACACACACACACACACACACACACACACACACACACACACACACACACACACACACACACACACACACACACACACACACACACACACACACACACACACACACACACTCTGATGGTAACACCTGAAGAACAAACACCAGGCTGACTCAGGAGCTGCAGAGAAGCAAAACTAAATACAGAAACTCTCTGCTGTCGTCATACGGAGGTTACTGTAAAACATTACATTGTCTGACCTGAGGGCAAACAGGAAGAGGCTTTACTTCAACAAACATGTTCTCTCTTTGCTAAAGCCAAAGGATCAAAGTTAAAAGAACCTCAAACTCAAGACAGTTTTTTTCTGATCACAATGCTGTTAAACTTTATTTGCATAAAAGTATGTAATTAATTAGGGGAAAAAACTAATTATAAGTAGAAATACACAATGCAGACAAATTGCCCCCTACCATAAAAATGGTCCGACTATTATTATTTCAATGAAAAATGTCAATCATTAACACTTGGGAAGCTTGAACCCTGAGATGTTTTTACTTTCAGGGTAAAACAACGTCAATGTACAAAATTGTTTATTTTGTATTTATTCATTGATTAATTGTCAGGTTAGGTGGTTTAATTTATTATAAAAACATCATATTTAGACGGTGTGCTTTGATGCTAAATCGTAGAAGTAAACTATATGTTATGTTTGGTCTACATGGCTGCAATAACTACAATACCCATGAGCCTCAGTGGTAGTGGCAGAAATAGAAAAACATGTATTACCCATCCAGTTCTCATCTACTGTCTTATTCAACGAAAATAGTGCTAAAATCCCTAACCATTTAATATATATTGCAAGATATGTTTCTGTCAAAAGTGCTTTCCGGAATGTTTTTCAATTGAGGTTTAAATACTAAGCGTTGAATGTCTGGCACTATTTCATGAAATCATCCCCCAATAAAAGAAAAAAGTCAAACAAAAATCAAGCCATTAACTCAAACAAAGTCCTCAATAGTTGATGGTGGGATTCATTGGATCTGCAATTGCACACAAATATCAGGTTTTACAGAATTAATAGAAATGTAAAACAAAAAAAAGCTGTGCAGTGTCAATCGGATTTACAATCTGAATGTCAACGCTGTTAATTACATTACATTACATTGCATTTAGCTGACGCTTTTATCCAAAGTGACTTACAATAAGTACATTCGACCAGGAAGATACAAACTTGAAGAAAACAGAATCATATAAGTACATCAGGTTTCATAGAGCCAAAACATTTCAAGTGCTACTCAACTAGCTTTAGATAAGCCAGTCCTTTATTAGTATATAACGAAGCTCAAACTACTCAGTACAGCTGTAACTATCCGCCATTTCATCTGAGTTGGAAATTCCAAGCAGCATCCATAACATGTCCAACACTCCCATAATGCAGTGCATCGTATTTTCTAGATTTAAAAATGTCTGTGTGAAATCTCACTTCAGTGCTTACTTTCGAACCAACAACTGACAGTCTATGATACATGGAGTAATGAAGGGTTGTCATAAAGGACCTTTTTCAGTCTCAAATGGCTGTGTTTATTATCGTGGGAGGGAGTTGCAATCCATAGCACATTTTTACTCTTAGGCAAATGTCTTCATTTTCATGTGTGTACATAGTGATACATCCACTGGAGTACATGAACGTCTGAACATAATGTGACTCCAATCTATCAAATCTAATCCATGTAATAATTAAAATTACACTCTTCATTCCTGCAAAACATTGTCAGGTAAAAAGGGAGTTTTTGGTTGTGGTTGTTGTATTTCTTCAGTAGCCTCATTGGGCACAGCAAAGTGCAATAAAAAAGAATCACATATTTAGTTGTGTGTGTGATGAAGGAGGGGCAGTGTATGTCTGTGAGTGTGTGTGTGTGTGTGTGTGTGTGTGTGTGTGTGTGTGTGTGTGTGTGTGTGTGTGTGTGTGTGTGTGTGTGTGTGTGTGTGTGTGTGTGTGTGTGTGTGTGTGTGTGTGTGTGTGTGTGTGTGTGTGTGTGTGTGTGTCTGTGTGTGTCTGTGTGTTTGTGTGTACTGTAGGAGTGGTGCAGTTTCCTATCAGCTCCATTAAAATAGTTTCAATCTGAAGCAAACAAAAAACTGCAGCTACCTGCTGTAACACACACACACACACACACACACACACACACACACACACACACACACACACACACACACACACACACACACACACACACACACACACACACACACACACACACACACACACACACACACACACACACACACACACACACACACACACACACACACCTTGGATGTAAAAGTTGTTGGTCGGCAATGCTGTTATGGTTTTCTATCTACAGCTTATTTACTGAAAGTATAAGACTCTAAATAATCTCTTTAAATGAATGGACGGTAATGGATTAAAAACGGCAAAAGTCTGATAGACAGCAAAGGTCTGACTCAGACAGAAATCTCCCCTCTCAAGGAGGAGAAGATGGAATTCACTCAGCACCAGAGCAGGCAGGAGATGGTGGCCAGGCATTGAGAGAAGATAGAAAGAGCCTCAGACCTAACCATGCTGGCAACTCTTGACGACCAGAGGAAAAAATACCAGAGGAAGGTGGACCTGTTGGAGAAGCAGATCCTTCAGAGGGACACTGACATTCTGGATCTCAGCAAGGTCGAGGATGGTCTCTCCATGAAACTCTCAGAGACCACAAACCTGCTGCAGAATAAAGAAGCTGGGATCCTTCAAAGCCTGGCAGGCTAAATTCAAAGGCAAAGGCATTGAAATGACGTTGGTTTTGTGAAATATAATAGGTAATTTCCCTAGTCCCTAACTGAAACCCTATGATGTGAGCTAACCGTCCTCTGATTTCTGACAGTCTGTCGAATGTCCATTGTACAATAACCTCATGCATTTAAAGTAACCAGTTAGTTAAACCATGTAGAAATAGACTCCTCTGTTTCTCAGAACAGCAACGCTCTCATTCTGGTGAAGAGCGTCAGATCATATACAAAAACACAATCCTGTATGGATGTGATATTTAGCTATTGACTGAAATCTTTGTGATTTCTTTAAGCCAAGAAAAAGTTAGCCTGCTCCTTGCATCAGATGAGGGACGTTTGTTTTACTGACCTCGTTGAAGATGGCCAAGTTCTCACACTGCAGAGCCTTGGTTTTGTGGGTAAAGCCTGGAGGACAGACAGGAAGACAGACATACAGTTAACCATTGCAACAGCACTGATGGAGGAAGTACTCAGAGCTAGTTTTGATATCTTTATACTGCTGTGATACAAATCAAGGATTCAAAAGATTCAAAAGGTTTAATGTCATATACAAATGTCCTGTAAATATGATATGAAAGACTTGGGTCACAGGTTCCTTAACAATGCAATTTAAATATATACAAGACATAGAAAAAGAAAATGACTGCAAGCTCAGGCGTTAAGAAGTCTGTGTGGCTTAACCTTAAGTGAGAAAATGTATGTTTTGCATTAATGATCTGATACTGCAAAGTTACCAGTATCATTCAAATATTGTGTCTTTGTTTTTTTTTTGTGAAGGGTATTATTTTGAGAAATATTAAGATAAAATACATTCAAAAATCAGGATCAATCTGAATCCAACAATGATACTGTGTCTTACCCTACCTAGTATTTATTTATCGTGTGAAAATTAGGTTAGACTTTAAGTCTCACTTAAAATTTAGTATTTTTATGGTGTGGTATTTTTTATGTTGAAGAAGAAGACATACTTTATTCATCGACATTTCTTTCCCCATGGTGTTTGCACACACAGGGAGGATATACATGCATTAACACAGAGGATATACATGCACACACAACCACATGCAGAGCAGAGAGGCTGCCAGGTACCCAGCACCAAGGGAGCAATTTGGAGGTTAGGTGCCTTGCTCAAGGGCACCTCGGCAGTGGCCCAGGAGGTGAACTGGCCCCTCTCCAGCTACCAGCTCACTCCATATATATATTGTTTTAGTCCGATCAGGATGTGAACCGGCGACCCTTCGGTTCCCAGACCAAGTCCCTACAGACTGAGCCACTGCCGCCTCAAAAGTGTCTAACATCACTGTCCAGAGGGCGATGAAGTACTCAGATCTGTACTTCAGTAAAAGCATTAAAGGTGGGGCTAACTTTTATAACTTAATCTACTCTTTGTGTTTTCTCTGAAGGGATCAATAAAGTGACATCGTCATCTAAACAGCCAGCTAAAAAAACAACTTAAAACACAGTAAAAATTGCTTAACAAATTACTCTTTTTTTTTTAAATGGTAGAAGTTAAACAGAAACAACGCTAGAATCAGATAACATCACGGAAGGCTTTGCAATAACAGAAGCAACTGACATCATGCTGTATTTCCTCAGGCAGGGTATTTTTTTATTATATTATTACATCATATTTATTAGTTAATATTTTATATTGATAATCTAAACAAGCAAAGTTCAGTTGATGAATTGAGTTGGAGCTGAAGTATAAAAATTAACATGAACTGGAAAAACTCAAGTAAATTTCAATAACCTCAAGAATGAATGTGAGTTACTTACCTCTGAAGCACAGTTCCACCTTTCTGTCAGATCGTCCCGGCAGGTTGGAGATCTTCTTCAGATTCACACTGATGGACATGACGATCCTGTCTGTCTGTACACCTGTCTGTGTTCAGCTGTCTGTCTCTCTACATCATGTCTCACTGTAGTCCTCTCCTCTGCTCTCTTCGACTGTTGGAAACTAACTGCTGTGTGTGTTTTCTGTCCAAGGTTGGTACCTGAGTGTGTGTGTGTGTGTGTGTGTGTGTGTGTGTGTGTGTGTGTGTGTGTGTGTGTGTTAGGGCAGGTCTTCTAATGTTTGAGAAAGCAAATAGAGTTGCTCAACTAGTTTCCTTCTCAGAAAATACACACACTGAAACACACACTTAGCCCAGTCAACTCAGTATAACAATATGAAAACTACTCTTAACCAAATCAGATGTTATCAAAGTATTTAATTAAAGTTATTCATTTATAAATGAAGTCTGTAGGCTATATGTGATGACTGCTGTTTCTCTGGAGGGAAATCGAGCTAGAAGCAAGAAAAGGACAAGAAAACACGAAGTACAACAAACTTTACTTTTAACTTTAACCTGGGGACATCATGAGCCCAACATTTTAGTTTTCCACATATCTGGAAGCCATATCTGGGACAGTTATATCTATAGGCTGTAGAGAAGAAGCAACGGTCTTGTAGTTAAGTCAAATTAAAGCATTAATTGTCCCTGGTGTTACAGTAAAGTATGATTTAATATAACATGAAGTTGTTTGTTGCTCTAGGACAGATGAGAAAATGTTCAAATTATCAATACCAATAAAATAATGTAACACAATCCTACCAGTAAAACCCTGTTTGTAAAGTCTTATAAAGTAAAATCATGATCCAAAGGTGCTTGATGTAAAAGTACTTGCTTCGTTCCTGTGACTGATCATTATTATGCAATTCATTAATATAATGTATTTTGGGTATAAATGTTTTTTTAATTGCCACTTAAAGCTGGGGTAGGTCGTTTTGGAGAAACCAGCTCGAGTGCGCTAGAATTTGAAAATACACAGCCGCAAAAAATCAGCCATTTCCTTACAGAGCCCCTCCTCCAAAACACACGAACGACCAATGAGGGCATGAGATAAGTTTGTGCACAGATGGAAGGCTGACAGGCAGGTAGGACATCCAGTTATTTTAGCCGAGCCGGCTCAGATGATTGGTCGTGCTTTTTACAGCGCTAAGGCTTCCACAGATTACATTTTATGGATTTATTGTCAAAGCACTTAAGATATTCATTTCTATCGGGATGTTAAGAGCATTCCATGGAATATAACAAAAAGTGTATCTCGAGCCGGTTTCTCAAACTTACCTACCCCACCTTTAAGTAAAAATCAACACGATTAAACATCGAACACTAATATAATATAAATATCAATTAAAAAAACATTTGTCCAGCTGTTTTCACAGAAAAAAGTACTAAAGAAAATGTATCCTGAATCTCGCCCACGTGTTCCACAGTCATAACCAGGAGAGAAATCACAATCATTATTTATTTTTCTCCCTTTCCTCCTGAAACAAAGTAAACACATTATTTTCCGAAATATGTTTTTATTATTGTTTTCTACCAGGCAGTGCTCATACAGACATGATATAGAGTAACTGGTTATACTGGTTTTAGTTATACTGGTTGGTTTAAGCAGTTGTGTGAATAAGTGAGCGGTGGGGCTGGTGATCACATGATGTGGATCAACAAGGATGTAAGCAGAAAAAGAAACGTTTAACAGATACAAAAAACGATATAAAAAGTATTCACAGTGAGCCGTGTAGCAAAGATAACGCAGCCTTGTAATTCTCTCTGATTTCTATGATTGCTTTCACTTTATTCCACCAACAGTCTGGTTAAAATGAAAACTCCATGATGTTGGCCAAAGTTTCTACCATTAGAAACCTCTTTCACCACTTTAAACCAAACATGTGAAAACAAAGGTTCCCTTCAAATAGAAACAGACATTAAACAAGTCACTGGCAATGTAGAAGAATACAAAAAGACGTCATGGCAGCCTGACAGGGACAGACTTCAAGTTACAGAATCTGCTGCAGTTTGGCAAATGACATTAAACACAAACTCTGACATCATGGTCCACTTCATTAGATATTTCAAGTTCTATTCCGACTGTTTCAATTCTCAAATGTTACAATTTAAAACCTTATTATGTTGTCATTATGGGAAAACTGAAAACAATTTGATCCAAACAGCCGACACTGATGGCACCTCAGAGGCAGAAGGATTTGTCAAATGTTTGACAAAACATTTTTCTCTGACTTCCTTAACTAGCCAGCTATTATCCCACATCTTTTTATTTAAATGAAGAATAAATCTTGTCGCTTAAGTTGAAAAAAGTATCAGCGCAACAAATATACAAAATCACTTTAATAAAATGGACCCTGAAGAAAAACAGCAAAAATGTCTAAGTGAAGTTTCTGTAGAGGAAGCGTTGGCAAAAAACTATTTAGTTGGCAAAGTAACATTAACTGTGGTTTTTCTGCAGTGAACATGAGTTTTGACACAATTTGACAATAGGAGCGTGCATGTTTTTAGAAGAACATCTTTGGTTAATAAGCAGATCAGATTCAGTCAGACTCTCAGTGTGATGCTCAGGTCCCATGCTCACCAAGGAAGGAACCAAAACATGAAGAGGACAGCACTTTTGTTATTACCTGGTCCTAATGCCATGGTAGCATAAATGGTGCTGGAAGAAGCAACCATAGCATTTGTGGAAACTCTTCCCGTTACAGAAAAAGAGCCCCGTTAATCGATGAGGCAAAGAAGGCAAAGAGGGAGAGTTTTCAATTCCTTGTGTACATTCCAACAATAAAACCCTACGTGGGAAAGAGTTGTTTACACTTTAAAATACGCCTTTATGGTACATTCACAATTTGGAGCCAAGATGGTGGCACTGAGAGTCGTGACAGAACAGTCTGGAAGCAATAAAGCTGAAGCGCTAAAACTACAGTAAGGCAATAGTAAGGTTTTATATTAAGGCTGTATTAGTAAAGCTATGATAACAAATATATTATCATTCATGATAACATTCTCCAGCATTGAGTGCAAGAACAAAGTGCTAAGTATCAATGCCTGAAGCTAATCAGGCTCTGTGATTGTTAAACACAAGCGAGTTAACATGTGATTTGCGTAGAGAGTGTGCAAGCAGCAGAGGGAATCAAAGTCAATCATCTATTCTAAACTACATCATCATTACACCTATGAAGAGAAAAGTATGAAAAAATATAATTGTTTAACTGGGGAACAACTGCTGTGGCATTCTGGTTGGCTGACAGCTGAATGCTTCGTTATGATTGGCTAGCAACACAGTAGGTTGGACCCTGAAGAGTGGTGTGACCCTGGAATGAGATGAGGGTGGGCCTTCAGCTTTAAAAGGTGGGTGTGGGGAGTGCAGGGGTGGCGTTGAGACTTTGAGGCTGCCAGGTTTAGGATTTGGGGGCCGCAGCTTTGGCTGGGGGTTTAGGGGGGTCGAAGCCTCTCATTTTGAAATAAGAAACCAGCTGGTTAGGAACCTCAGCGAGGACAGACTGAGCCAGAGACGCCTGTGGAGCCTGCAGAGAGACAGAGAGATGTTAGTGACTGACTGTGATGTCAGAGGAAGTGCTAATAAGTCTGTCTCAAATCAACAGGTTCCAGGTGATCATTGAAGCAACTGTAACAGTTCTTCCTGTTCTGGTTGGAGCTTACCAATGTGCTTCCAATAGGTTCACTTCAGTCCATCTATTTGTCCCATTCGGATACATTTTACTTAAACATAAACAATATGACACATATTAATACAACAATAAAACAACTTTTTATGCTAAAATGTTTCTGGAGCTCATAGGAGACCTCAGCAACACATCCAACACAAACTCCAGAGTGTCCACAGTGAATACAGAGAGCAACAAGACGATCCCAGTTTTAAAACGTGCTTTTTAAATGTTGCCGTTGTTTTTTAATTGATTGTCTGTCTAATCTTTATATTTTCTCAGAAACAGCTCGAATGCAAAAAGGTGACGGTTAGTTCCTTCGCTTTCATTGTTCTCAGTAGTTTTGATCACAAAGGGCTAACAGATACTGATACACAACAGATTAAGGCCACTATAGAAAAATAATACCTTTACTTAAATGCACATGAAACAAAACTTGAATATTATCTGAGATAATAAAGTCATACATTTGCCAGAACACAAGCCAGAGATTTAGATCATAATTTGTTGGCAAGACAAACCACTGGACCATTTTTATTTTTGTTTAAATAAAAAACAACACTTTCTGTGTATTACACCTGCCTATATCATCTGACTTGTTTTTTTCCCTACTCGTTCAGAGGGCCAGCAATCATTGTTTTCCTTTGGTCGACAATACTAGCGTGCATTTCACTCTTGAGCAGGGTATCACATTCAAGCCACAATTAATTAAAGTGTCTATTTCATTTTTACCCAGCTGGAGGCAGTGACGAAGAAAAGTTAGCAGGGGGAAATACCTCTAGAGCTACAGACCAGAAGTGCCACAAAGGGTGAATCCTTGTGGTTGCTGCTTTGTTGTTGTTTATTTCCACACACACACACACACACACACACACACACACACACACACACACACACACACACACACACACACACACACACACACACACACACACACACACTTACATCTTTGAAGTTTCTGAAGGGGACAAACTGGACGATGTCCCTGGCGACGGCCTCCCCCACCGTGGACCTCAGCACGCCGTCGTCCCCGTCCAGCAGCTCCATGGCCTTGAAGTCAGCCGGGCCCACCCCCACGATGATGACGGACAGGGGCAGCCGCGACGCCCGCACGATGGCGTCCTTCGTCTGGTCGAAGTCAGTGATCTCACCGTCAGTGAGGATGAGGAGGACGAAGTATTGCTGCAGAGAGATACAGACGGAGATGAGTGTGTGTTTGTGTGTGTGTGTGTGTGTGTGTGTGTGTGTGTGTGTGTGTGTGTGTGTGTGTGTGTGTGTGTGTGTGTGTGTGTGTGTGTGTGTGTGTGTGTGTGTGTGTGTGTGTGTGTGTGTGTGTGTGTGTGTGTGTGTGTGTGTGTGTGTGTGTGTGTGTGTGTGTGTGTCCTCACAGCGGCGTTGTTGCTCTGTGCTGCTTGGGAGGCGATGCCAGCGACGTGGTTGATGAGGGGGGAGAAGTTTGTGGGTCCAGAGAGTCTCAGCTGAGGCAGGACCATCCTGTAGGCCTCCACGATGCCCTGGACACCTGACAGAGAAGAGGTTTAACAGAGAGGAAAATATTTAGTCATATGTCGAGCAGCTGAGACAATCTAGGGAAATATAGAAACAGTAAATCAGGTTATCAAGTTCGGGTTGATTACAGGAATTCTCTGTAGTTCTTGTCAAACTCTGCTGTAGTTACCCAGGGAAATAAGAAGAACCAGGGATATTTTATAATGTGTGTACCAGGGGCGGCGGGTACTGTAGGCTAGGGAAGGCTAGGCCTTCCCAAATATTTGTGTCACTGCATCCTGGTAAAATAAAAATATAATGTTTGTGTCTTTGACATTAGCGCTGCTATGCAGCCACCTGTGGCCTGTACTACGAAGCCAGTTCAACAGACCCTGGATATGTTTGAGTTATCTTAACTAACCCTAACAAACGAGATCTCGCCAAGTGGTCCTACGAAGCTGGTTATCAAGTCGGTAAATCAAGCCAGTGTATCTCTCTCCAGCTGAGAGCGCGTTCACGTGAAAGGGGCGGGGTTAGCAACATTTGACCAATCACAAATAGGGACAAGTGTACTGACAGCGCAGCGTCATACTTCATTAATGAAAAGTAAACTAATATTAGACAAATATGAACTTTATACATCCATGACTTAAACTTATAATCCAGGATACAAGCCACATAGTTGCAAGGTGAATATAGAACAACTGGTTTAAAAATAACTACTGAGTCTTTGAAAGCGTACAACAGTTTTATTATATCAATGCCCCATCTAAGACACGAGTGGATCTGACTCGAGTGTTTAGTCAACTTAATGTGTTGCTTAAAATAATACTTCTGCCTACAGTAGCCTATGTGACAATGTAGGTGATGCACGGCCAGATACGGCTCGAGAAGCTGACTCAGATAAGGAAATGTGATATATTATGATATTATATGAATGATAAAGTGCGACACGTCGGCGTCTTCTCTGCATACGGCAGTTTAAACTGTATTTCCTTTATCCTGTGATATGACTTGATAGATTTAAACTCCGCGCACTGAGCTCTGATTGGTCAGCAGGCGGTGCTTTCACTGAGTTGATCTCTTTTCTATAGACGCGCAGGAGGCGGGCAGCGTCAGGTAAAAAAAGTTATTTAGCCTTCCCAAACCTGAGCCTCAAGCGCCGCCTATGGTGTGTACTTGTGCTTAACAATATCGATTGAAGGAGACGCCTTCTCCAAAACCCAATTCAGCTACCACACAACTGCCATAGAGATAATCTGACCTTAAATTGCTCAAATCATTATGGTAATTTATCTGAACACATTTTCAGAAGCATTTATTTCACCGAAAAGCAAAGATCAGGGAAAAATTCTTTTATTTCTTCTTTCCTCCTGAATGACTAAATTACCCACATTTTTTTTGTCTCCTTTTCAAAGAGGGTGTGACCATTAGGTTGGGGACCAATTAGTTACAATCCTTACAGTTTTATACAAATGAAAGTAGTAAAAACTAGCTCCACCTGGACTAGCAACAACACTGAAATGCTTCTTTAGTATCATAATATCAGTACTTATCATTTCATATTGTCAATTTGTCACAAATAACATTAGTCCTTGGTACCATGTATTTGCATAAGGAGTATTTCAACTTCAGAACTTTAAACTATAAACAAGAGATAGTGAAAGATTTAGAGTACAGGGCTGTAACTGCGTGTGAATACCTTGGCAGAAGGGGTTGGCGGGGTTGAAGTTGAGGGCGAACTCATGATTTGCAGTCTGAAAGATCAATACAACAGATAATTAAACAAAAGCAATCTACAGGTCTGATTGGCTGCTAGAAAAACCTGATGCTGTTATTTCAACATTCAATTTTATAAAAACTGATTTAATCTGCGTTGTTGTGATTGGCTGCTTACCTGGTAGTCTGGAGGCAGTTTGGCTCCAAAACCGAACGCTGGGAAGAGTTTATCACTGAAACAGGAAAAGAGAAAAAACACTGAGTCACATAAATAATAGCATATTATATTTTTCTACCAGGATTCAGAGTTTTTGTTTCAGAATGTGCATATTTTTGATTGCGTAGTTTTTTCCACAGGTTTGTGTGAGTGTGTACTCACGTGTCGTAGTCCTGCACCACGTTACCCACGGACCACAGAGCCGACAGGTACTGGTTCAGCCCGTCTTGACTCATGTAGTGGAGAGAGTTGGGCGTGCGAGGGTCTCCGTTAGAGCCGGTGAAGTCGACCCCCACCTGCAGTGTCACACATTCATCCATTCTTCAAATACATCGGTATAGAACAGATCAAGGAAGGGATTATGACTGATAACTGAAACGTCTGTATCCATCACAGTTAATAAAAGGTCCTGATAGCAATCATCTTATCAGCTAAAAAACACAACATTTAATAAGTTAGATTTTTTTATATATATATATTAATGATGTGGACTTGACTGTAATTGGTGGATTAAAATGTGCATGTATTGATGTAAACATACAGTGAAGTTGATCTGGCAGCCGCCCATCACATAGTCCAAGAAGGTGTACTGAGTTAACATCTGCAAACACACAGTGAAACATTCAAGAAACAATCGCAGAAGTAAAGCATGGCTAGTTTATATATGTTTTTCACGGCACAAAATACCACTGCAGACAAAGGCATTTACATAATCTGGGAAAAATTCTCTGAATCAAGATGTGGGATGTAATCAAGTACATTTAGTGCTGTAGTTGAGGATGACTTTGAAAAGTATTTACTTTTTACTCCACTGCATTTATATGACAGCTTTGGTACTTTCTCAGATTCAGAGTCGACACCAGTATTTTCAAACCAGCACTATAGGTAAAAGGAAAACTTTGGAAGGACTCCCCCTTTATGGTTTACAAAGAAGGGAACTCTGGGTAATGTGGTCTTTACCTTGCTGTTCTTCAAAGATACGACTCCAGAGTTCTTGTAGCTCTTCTTCTTCTTCTGTTTGTCGGGGTGGATGCAGTCAAACGACACCTGGAGGACAATTCACCAGACACATTAAAAACCTCTGAAGCGTTCGAATATAACATAAATAATATTATATTCCCTGAGCTCACCGGGGAACCACCTGCAGCTTTCATCAGCTCGGAGACTTTAGTGGTGAAAGAACCAATCAGATCATGAGTGCCGTCGCTGTCATAGTCAGAGCAATCCACCTGCAGAGGGGGGAGCAGAGCTCATGTTAACTGTTACAGATTTGATGGGCTGTTTTGACTGAAGGTGGATTCTGATTGGTCGAACCTTCAGTGGTCTTTCCAGGTCGGAGCCGCAGAACGTCTGCAGGGCGACGGTGAACTTCTTCCACGAGGGACTCAGATTGTTCTTCACCACCTACACACAATGACACACATTAGCCATTTGTCACCATAGTTTGAATTTAAATGACATCATAGTGTGTGTATGTGTGTGTGTGCAGTGCATGACATTAAGGATTTTGGGAGATGCCCCTGTGGGCCATCTAAGCTAATTTACAGATGGCCCTGAGCCCAATAGAGATTGCCCTGAAAAATGCGCGCGGACGAAATGACGCACGAAGGGTTTGGGGGGCCTCCCCCTAGAACATTTAGATTTTTGCAGGTCTTAGATGCTGTCTGGTGCATTCTATAGACTGAATTATAAGATGAACCACCACAATATTACAATTTCAATTGTATTCTTCATTTCACTTGTTTGTGTTTGCTCGCTTGCATGCCCTGCATAGCTATAATAAATACTTAAGTTGTTAGTCAAGACACTTTCCATCTGTTGAAGGCAAATGCCTTCCCAGATGTAAAAAAGTAGAAAACATTAAATTCATTTATAACTGCCAAAACAAACATTATTTACGCTATTATGGCCCCTGTTAAAAATGTTTGTAATGTTATCTACTGTAAGTTGGTCGAAGGAATGCCTCCTCATCCAGAAGCTGACCGAGCAGCCGAGTGCATCAGCGAAGCACACACAATGGCGACGTCAGAGTTCCCGTTAGTAAGCAAATCTAAATCTCTTTGGTCAAAATGTCCGGTCAAAATAATTTCCCTTTAGCGCAATACCGCTTCAGTTGCGCCACTTATGTGACAGACAAGAAGAGTATGTGACAGACAAGAGTAGTCAATTCTAATGTGTAACACTTAATGTGGAGAAAAAGATGTGCTGTATGGGTTGATTGTGCGTTGATCTGTTGCTAATGCCTCGGGGTTCCGGTGGGCATGTAAACAAATGCATAATGCTGCGCTATACTTTGTGGCCTCACCCAGTTGCATAGCGACACTTATTGTTTAGGTCACAGTGTCTTTTAATAAGCAGGTAGTCATATCATTAGCTAAAACTAGCTGGATCTGATCGATATGGACATAAACGCGAGTGAAGTCTAATCTGACGGGAGAGAGAGATCAGCTGCTGCTGAAGAGTCGACACGCAGCTCTGCATGATCACATGCAGCGGTGAGCGGAACAAAACACACACTTCAGGTTAGAATATCACACGTAGCTATTTTAATTACCTCTCAAACTACCTAAACTAGTTATAGATATGTTTAGTTTTACTGTCGGGTCACTCATTACTGGATCCGCGAGCTGCATGATACTGGTATAATAGATTACCCGATCGGGCAACCAGCAGGTGAGGCTTCATGGCCCGAGCTAAATACTAGATGAGCCCGGGCCATCGGGCAGTCCTTAATGTCGAGCCCTGGTTGGTGTGTGTGTGTGTGTGTGTGTGTGTGTGTGTGTGTGTGTGTGTGTGTGTGTGTGTGTGTGTACCTCTGTTCGGTGGACCAGCTGCCACTTCCCATCGTCTGCTTTTTTGAAAAACTCCAAGAATGGATCAGACTTCCCAAACGTATCCTGAATAGAGAAAAGACATGTCATTCAGTGTGTTTACATTTTTGAAGTGTCTGAATCACAGCCTTGTTTCTCCAGTAAGCAGAGATGCTAAATGGGAAACCCCTTACCAGTAATCAGGGTATGGGATTATAGAAATATTAATGAGGAGAAAGCAGATTTAGTCTGCCACTTATATGTATGGGTAACCAGGTTTCTAAACTACAATGAACTTTATAAGTATGGATGTGCATAACAAAAAGTAAAGGTATAGTCACTTTAGTCTTCCATCAAAGGAGTCAGCCCTGCACTTATTTAAGTGGTTATAAATAAACATTATTGGGCTCAAAAACAATAAACTGTCTGCGGGAAACTGTCCTGACTGTAATGTTGTCTCATCACGGTGATGGAACAAGCTTTAAAAGAGTATACATTTTCAAAACACAGTGCATATATATTTCTTACAGGGGGGGGGGGGTTTCGGCTGGAGACCCGAATATTTATAAAGTCACATTACTGTAACTTCAGAAAGTGTGAATGAAAGGAGAGATATAGACCCATTTCCATCACTGAGCATTTTTACTTCTTTTTTTTGTATTCATATACTTATGTATTTATTGTCTCTTCTTACTAGAACATTCCTTATATTATATTAAGTGTTAAATGGTACAACCTGATTTAGTGAATTACTGAAAACAAAGGAGGGACTTCACATATAAACTTAGTGGTGGATACAAGAAGAGATGAAGCAACACAGCCCTGAAAAGTTGGAGGTAGAGAAGAGGATAAGAAAGAAGATGAAGATAAGAAGGAAAATAAATACAAATGGGAAGAGGAGGAGGAGGAGGAGGAGGAGGAGGAGGAGGAGGAGGAGAGTTTACCTTCTTGTCCAGGTTTTTAGCCTCAAACTCCAACTCAATGGCTCTGTTGTCCTTTATCTCCTCGGCTGTGATCTACACACACACACAAATATCATTCTGATGATCAGAGAACAGTGTACAGGAAGTCACAAATAAGAAACATATTTATCAGTTCAATCATTTGAACAAACACAGAGTACTTACAGTGATGCTTCCTTTGCCTGCAGGTTTGCCCTTCTTCAGCTGCAGAGGTCTGGTCAGACTCTTACTGGCAACTATCTGAAACACACAGAGGAGGAGAGACCTGTGTCAGTGACTACACAATATAAAAGCACCATGGAGAAATGCACCAAGTGAATGCAGTCCATACAATCCAGAGGCAGTGTTGTGATTACAGAGCTTGTCCAGCAGAGGACGCTGTGGACCTGAGAACATTTAGTAAATAAATTACGAGATGGCTGCTGTTTGGATTTTATGATGAAACAACAATTATTTAAACTAGTTTGCAAATATATTTAAAATGGATTGTTTGTTTGTAAGTGATATAGGCCTTTTTTTTTTTTTTTACTATTCATTGACATTTTATAGACAGAATGTCTCATCTAGTAAAGACAATATTGTGCAGCGTAATCACTAATACAGCAGTTACAAACAATTAGTTGTTACTCAAACATAAAAATGCAATCCGTTAAAAACTGTCGTAGATACATTTGGATTACATCATGGATACATCACCATGGAGAGGTTGAGAAGGTGTCACTTATTTACTTGTTTCAGTAGTTATTAAATATATAAACATTTTACTAGAAAACTTAAGAGGAAAAAAGGTTTAAGTAGAGACTGAATACAAAAATCAGTTGGATGTTTGTCAGATGTAAGATAAGAAATGTATTTAGCCTAATCCAATAAATCGCTGGTCTGATGGTTGCTGTCTTGAACATTGCTTCCAAACCGGCATAACCAACAAAAGTATATTCTGAAAGTGAATCAACAAAAAAGGCATCAGTACAGTCTGAAGAGCTGACACACTGGGATGAGCTTACCCATCTGTTTCCACTGAGTCAATGGAAAAGAGGTGTGTTTCTACTGAGTCTGGTGTTAGTTGTGTTGATGCGTACCTGTCCCAGAGTTAGCTCCACCCCTCCCAGGTAGTCATCATCTCCGAGGTCCGAGCTGGAGTTGTCGATATCGTACACCCCCAGCTTCAGATTCTGCACTTTCTCAAAGTGATAATCCAGTTTGAGGCGCTGACTGAAGGCCGGACTCGACGTGTTATTCAAACGCTCTGTGCGAGCCAGCTGCAGAGGAGACAGACCGAGACAGGGATTCATTTATAGAAAGAAAATAAAGACACATGTGTCCTGTATTGTGATCTTAACAGTTTTATCTCAAAGGCCATAAGGATGTTGAACTCCTGAGTCATCATTTATATTAGTTTATAGCACATACTGTATTTATTGCATTATACAGAGTTGTAATCTGCTGTACAGTAGTCAATTGTACATGTATAGGATTTACTTTGATGGTTTTATTATGTCCTTATTTGATTGTTATATCTTGATTTTTCCATATATTGTATTGTTGGAGGAGCCTGTGACTAAGCAGTAGCTGTTTTGCAGCTTTTCGATTCTTACCTCAGTCCATTTGTCTCCCCCTGTGCTCTGCAGCAGCACACACAAAGGATCAGACTTTGATCCGACATCTTTATCCAGCAGGTCAGTGCAGGAGACACACAGCTCCACTTTAGTGACACAGTCCGTCATCTGAGGGGGACAGACAGAGACCATCAGATCACACTCAATGCAACAGAAAACTAAATCAGATTTTAGACATCTGACTGATGGTTTAATAACACTTGTCAAGCTAAATCCCATGATTATCATTGTTAAATTGCAACATTTTCTTGTTACAGATTGTCAGTTGGGAGTACTTGTTTCTCTGTGTTAAGCATGTGGCAGTTAGTTAAACATTTGTGGCTTTTGCACTCGGACAAAACCAGTAACGGGAAGATGCCAACGTAATAAACTACTCAAGTGATTGCATTAAGCTCTACACCAACAATAAAAACCAATATCTACAGATGCAGACTTTCACTGTAGTCAGTTCACTGCTTCGCCAGAGATAATACAGTGACAAACAGTAAGAAAATAGACAGTATCATTTTATTGGAGTCATAAAGTGTTCTGCTAACCGGTTCCTTACTTATCTCATCTTTTACCGTACATACCAACTGTCACATATCTTTTAAACATGCAAAGGAGGCAGTCAGTCCTCCAACAGACACTGAATTCAAGTACTAAACCACAGCTAAAGCCTCGGAGAATCTTCATCAACAACTGTTATATTCGAGGCGGGGCTCTCTGTAGAGGAGAAACCGTCTGAAAAGAATGTGTTCATCCACTGGAAAATACGGTATGTGACCTGAATGTGTCACAGCAGGAAGTGATGAAATACTGAGATGTACGGTTACTTTTACACCTCAAGTCCATTTTGCTAATAAGTATAAAAGTAACTTCATGAATATTTGTCTTTGACTTGTCAAGTGTTTGTACATTGTCATAAATTGTGTTATTTATACTTTTACTCATATTTCTCTGCCGCAGTTGACAATATGTATGAACAACAGTGTAGTTTAATTTTAATGTGTGTAAATGTTTTTTTTAACTTGTGTGGTTTGACAAGCACAGCACCATGACTTTCATTTGGGGGGGTAGTCATTCCCTTCCTTTCTTTAGGAAACCTACTTCTGCATTAGTAGCACCTGGTGTATGTGTGTTTCATTCTGTCGGATCCAAGTTACTTTCAGCCTGGTTTTGTTTTGTTTCTCATTTATTTGAATTGATTTTCTTTGGCTTTTTTTGTCCAGACTTTCCCGAGGTTTGTTGAACTACTTTAGGTAGTTTACACTTCTACTCCATTATATTTAAGAGGCACATTTTGCACTTTTACCTCCACTACAATTATTCAGCAGCAATATTCACTTTTCAGATTAAGACTAGTTTATAAATATGATGCATTATGACAGACTGAACTATCTAACAATATATGATGCAGACCAAATTAGAGTCCATTCAACAAACTACAAAATAGATTCATAATCATTTACACTCCAGTAAAAACATCCCCACTACACCACTGGTTGTAGTAGTACACCAACATGGATTAAACGTGTGCTTTTTTTTACCACAATGTTGGGGAAATTAATGGATAAAATGCACGGATTATTATTATTATTATTCCCACTCCGATCGGGACACTAGGTCCACCGTTTCCCCGCAGCGAGGCTCCCCCCGTTGACAGTTTACTTGGGCTGGGCTGAGTGCAGTGGCGGACTGGCCATCGGGACGAATCCCGATGGGCCGGTACCGAAGTGGGCCGGTCGGATAAGTCACTAGCACATCCCCCACTCCCCCCGTTGACAATTTACTAGTGGTACCGAAGTGGGCCGGTCGAGAGTCCCGGGCTGATTTTTAGTCCCAGTCCACCACTGGCTACATGACCGTATGATCGCCCATATTGACGCACCTAATTCCTAAACTTCTAACAGATACAACATAAACCGATCCTTCAGCCTCATAAGAGCTCTCAGACACGTTCAAAATTAAACTGTCATCGCTGTCTGAGCTTGCAGCTGTGTGCCCCATCGTGCATTTACATGCAGATGCTGGGATCCTGAACGGTGCAGCTGGAGCGCTGTGCCCGCAATGACGTCACACATAATTTGGCGGGACTTGAAGAATCCCCGAGAAGATCTAGAAAATTGTCAACATTGAAGGGCAGATTAATGGTTATCAAAGTACAAATTTCCAAAATCAGTTCAGTAACGGTTTTCAAGGGGACAATATTTACTCAAATTGATGGGTTTGGATGATGGGGGAAACTCGTGTCACAGGCTCTTTAAGTACATGCATGGGATACTTTTACATCTATCTGATAACAAACACACCTATCGAAGGAGTCAACTGAACACAGACACACCTTAACCCAAACTACTGCTGTTGACATGACTGTTCACTAAACAAATAAGAAAAGCTCTCAGGAGACTGAAATGCAATTGTAATTGTCTTATTCACATATTCAATGATCTGAGCGAGCAGGGCCCTAAAGGCAACATCAGCACTTGAAGGCAACACCCACGTGAGACTGAAAGGAAGTTAGCTGAGGCAGTACAAACAGTCCCCAGCCAAAGCAGAACAGTAAACACACCAGTCATCTTTCTCTGTCTTACAAACACAACACAGTGTCAATATAAACTTTGTAAACCACCTTATCAGCGCCGATATATTTTGTATCTTCTTCAGACCACAAGAACAAACACCAGGGAGGAGGAAAAACTACTCAGAGTCCGTAACAGGAAACGCCAGGTTTTGAATAACAGTAAACAAACCTGGGAAAGCACTAACCTTTACCTGGACACTCCGTTAGACTCCTTTTTAAGATTAACTACAGCTAAAGTTAGTATTTTAACTGTATCTGAAACAAAAATCAGCAGCTCGTCGCCGTTTAGCAGTTTGCTAAAAAGGGAGCGGCACACAGACATACACGCTCTGATTGGCCAAGCAACTACACGTCTACGTTCTAATTGGACAAACAGCTTCACATCCGTGTCCTGATTGGAGAACTCCAATGTCATTCACGCCCTCTAAGGTTTATACGTTTTTCCAGTTTACAGCAGCAACTACAAAGACTCCCGAACCAACTCCTTCAAAATAAAAGCGGCACCACAACAAGTCAAATCAGTTCCTAAACTGTTCATTTCAAGCAAACTCTAGCAACACAACAAGTATAAACAATATATTTGTTTTATGTCACATGTCAAAAGACCATGGACGTAGGAGAAGCGTAAAAAGAAACCAGAAAAGCAGCTATTAGGCAGCTTGTAGCAAGTTATTTGTTCCTCTTGATAAATAGATTGCCGAAATGCAGAAAGGATTGGTCATTTGCAGTCTATCAGCCATTTATAGCAATGTGGCTTTGTCCCATTTCATGAGCTTCTCAGCAAAATCTTCCTTTTGGAGGTCAAGAAACTCACTGGTAAAAAATGTACTGTGTGTTTCAAATCAAACACTACAATACTAATATGCCATTAACAGATGTAATGTCCCAATACATACCATGTCAAATCAGTATGCCAAAAATACCAGAATGTCAAAGTAGATGATCATCAAGGGGTGTCAAACTCAAATATACAGTGGGCCAAAATTAAAAAATCGGTACTAATCGAGGGTTCAATTTTTATTGCAAAATGTATTGAAATGAAATTATGGCACATATTAAACCTGGAACTAACAAAGCTTAAATTATTGCCTATAAAAACAGCATTAAACATTAAATAATCAGTCATTTCTTATGGCTCTATCTGCAGCTTTTCCGGAGTCATTTCTTATGATTACATTTTCCCACAGGCCCAACAACAGCTTCGAGAAAACCAAACATGCCCTGTTGTCGCAAGAAAAAGGGTGCAGAAGGAAACAACCATTAAAACTTAGTTTGCTGCTCTGTGATGCTAGTTCAAGCCAGATAGCCTACTTGCAGGGGTGGACTGGCCATCTGGCATACCGGGCATCGTCCCGGTGGGCCGTTGACCCAATGTGGGCCGGTCCGCAATGTTTTTTTTTTCTTTTCATTTTTTTCCCTCTAAATTCCCTCCAATTGGGCCGGCCAATTGGCTACAGAGGGCTAGCAGTGTGTTGCCAGCATCGACACATATTATTGGTCTATTGTTTGTCATTGTCAATCAATCATGAGCTGATAAGCTCAGAGAGCCCTGACAGTGCTGTCAATCACAACACAAACCAGGGTGGGGCGGGACCTCATGGCATGGGTGGGAGTCGCGGGACGGGCTGCCTGCTGCTGAGCTGAAAATGGATAAGCAGAAGAAACGCCCGGGTGGTGCTGAAAAACTGCGACTTAAAAAGCTGAAGTCTCTGGAGGTGGAGGCTGCTAAATATTCTAAATTGACGGACCTATTTGATGCCGTGGTCACCGCCCCAGCAGGTGCTTCTGCGCCGGGAGACGAGCGAGTGGAGGCATACATCGTAAGTAATGTTAGCCTGGGCTGGCTAGGCTACATTTTTGAGACATGTCCAAAAAAAAAGTAGAAAACGTTTTTACATTGAATGTGATGTGACCTAATTAACTGCATAGTCCTACTTGTGACAACATATTAGCCCAGAGTTGAAGGGCTGTGAATGTTGGTAGTTGTGGTTGATTTTGTTTAAATATGCCGAATTGTGATATTATGGGTTTTTATTGTTCAGATGATTTAGCTAGGCTAGCTAAGAGCTGCTAACGTCAGCGGTTTCTTGTAGCCATAGCAACAGTAAACGTTCACATGGACCAACGAGCTGTAAGTAGAGATGAAGCTGCAGAATCAAGCTGTATTGTAAATACAGATGAGATACTTTGAATTTTAGCAAAAAATATAAGTAAACCTATAGGAAATAATTAGATTAATTTGCAATATTTGCCATTGAATTTATTGTAATCTTTCAATTCATTTATTGTTTACTGAGGTGATAACTATTTCATAATTTGTGTGTAACTTTAATTTCTTTGTATTTGTGTTACTTTTACTGTAGTTTTCAAATGGCTGTGTATAGTGCTGTCTTGAGCATTTTCAGGTATTGTCACAAAGATCTGACTTTTTTGCATTGGAAAACACTAAGTGTCATAATGAAAACATGGCAAAGCCACTAGTGTTGTTACGCTCGCGAACGTTTCGTTCAATATGAACTAATCTTTTATCTTGTACATTATTCTGTAGTTTTGAGTTATTTCCCCATCTAATGATAAATGCTTTCCCTATGTCCAGCCCAGACAGGTTCAGGGCAAGTCCAGCTGGTCAGTTCAGGGAGAGAGCCAGACCAATTCAGGCAGCCCAAAGACTGCACCACCTGAGAGGGAAAAGGCTGTAGAGAGTGAGGAGTATGTCAGCCCAAAGACAGGATCACCTGAGAGGGAAAAGGCTGGAGAGAGTGAGGAGTGTGTCAGCCCAAATACAGGATCACCTGAGAGGGAAACAGCTGTTGAGAGCTATGAGTGTGCCAGTCAAATAACAGATTTGTTTTCACAACCTGATCAGAGAAATCTCCAGTCATTTTTAAATGACCATCCTCAGCAAAAAAGTAGCAATCCAGTGGTGCAGAAAGTGTTCTGTAGCAGAGACGGCACCATTAGAAGGTGGCTGACATACTGTCCAGAGCGTCACATGCTGTATTGTTTCATCTGCATGGCATTCGGTAAGAGAACTGATAGCAGTCTGTTCATCAGTGGAATGTCAGATTGGAGGCATATACACCAGCGCACAGAGGAGCATGAGAGAAGCAGTGGACACAGAAACTGTGCTGAAGCTTACCTCTTGAAATCCGCCAGTGCTGATATCAGCAGTGTGTTTGGTGGCAGTCAGATGTCGGCGCACAGAGAGCAGGTCAGAAAGAGACGGCAGGTTTTGGAGCGCATCATAGATGTCTTCAAGGTTCTTGGGAAGAGGGGGCTTGCATACAGGAGGTCAGAAAATGAGGCAGCATATACTCTGGAAGACCACACAGTTGATCATAATAATTTCTTGGAACTCATACTTCTACTGGGGAAGTATGATTTCTGTTTAAAAGAGCACCTGGACAGCTGCATTGAGAACAGCAAAAAGTTGCATTTGTCTGGTGGCACGAGAGGCAGAGGCTCCCTTGTAACTTTACTCTCCAAAACCACAGTCAACTCAATGATAGATGCAATTCACCATCTGATTCAAGAAAACATCTCCAGTGATATCAAGAAAGCAGGAATGTTTTCAGTGCAGCTGGACACAACACAGGACATCACCTCTCAGGATCAATGCTCTATAATTATGAGGTATGTTAGTGATGTTGTTCATGAGAGGCTTGTTGCAGTGCTGAAGTGCAGTTCATCCACTGGACAGGCCTTTGTCAACATGCTGTCAGAAGTTCTGGACAAAATGGGCCTCAGCAAGACCATGTGCATTGGAAATGCGACTGATGGGGCATCAAACATGCAAGGCCAATACAAAGGATTCTCCTCACTATTGTCTGCACAATCTCCAAACCAGGTGCATGTATGGTGCTACGCACATGTACTAAATCTGGTGCTTGCAAACACAACCCAGATTGTTATTGAGAGTGGGTCCCTGTTTGCGCTCCTCAATGGCATTGCGGTATTCATCAAAGAGTCATATAAAAGGATGAATGTGTGGGAAGAGTCAGGCCGAAACAAGAGACGTAGACGCCTTGCTCCTATTGGCGAGACACGCTGGTGGGCCAAGCATGAGGCCCTGAAGAAGGTGTTTGGCTTCTTTGGAAAACCGGAAGATGGTCTGTACGTTGATGTGCTGTTGACATTATCAGCTATACAGAAACAGGCAACAGTGAAACCATGTATCCGTGTCATGGCCAGAGGATATGCAGTCATTGCTCAAGTATGAGACGATCTTGACGGCTCAAATCTTCCTCCGCATATTTGAACATACCTCTCCATTGTCTAAATACCTTCAGACGGCAGGATTGGACATCCTCTCTGCTCACAGAATGGTGGCATCGACACAGGATACGCTGAAAAGCTTGGGAAGAGATTTTGAATCTGTAAAAAAAGCAGCAGACACATTTGTCAACTGGACAAACACAGAAATCCAAGAGAGAGATGACACGGACATTGAAGTGGAGGCCACACTGCCACAAAAGAGGAGGAGGATGAAGAAAGTCTTGCCTGGAGAGATGGCTCAGGATGAGACCCTGGATGATGCAGAAAAATCCTATGAGGTGAATGTGCATAACCGGATCATGGACACAGCAATTGAAGCCATTCATAGGCGCTTTTTAACACACGGCAATCTATATGCTGACTTGGCATGTCTGGATCCCAGAAACTTCCCTCAGCTCTGCACCAGTGCTCTTCCCCAGTCTGCCCTTCAAGACTTAAGCAAGTGCTTGCAAGGATTTGACAGCAGGGCAACCAAGGAAAATATGCAGGCCGAGTTGAAAAGCTTTGCACTCCAGTGGAACAGGCTGAAGGCATCCCCATTGGCAGAGTACAAAGCAAGAACAGTAGAAGATGGATCAGGTGGTGAGGAGGACAACACAGAAGAGGTTGAGATAACTCCCATAAGCTGTTGCTCCTGCAAAGAATGCCCTCTGTGCTGCTACCAGATACTTCGCCGTTTCAACATGCTAACAGATGCATACCCTGTCCTAGGCCTTGCTTATAAATACCTGCTTACATTATCCCTCACACAGGTGGCTTGTGAGCGCACATTTTCAATTTTGAAGTTTATTAAAAACAGACTCGGAAGCACCCTCTCATCTGATAAATTGGAGGCATTTATGTTGATGGCCACAGAGAAAGACATCCTCATGTCCTTGGACTCTGACTCTGTGATAGACAGACTTGCAGAGAAGAGTGAGCTGCTTAAAAAGCTGCTCCACTGATAAGGCGAGAAATATTTAATATTATTGTTATTATCACACATCACACATTATGGATGTAGTAATTCATTATTTGTCATTTTAATGATGATTTTCAGAAGTTGTATTGTGCTTATGTGTTGATCCTTAATGCTGTGATCATGTACACTAAATTATCAATTATTCTCCATTACAGGTTGTTCTGATATATTTGAGGAGTCGTTCTCCCTCTGTTCTATATGTGGACTTGTTCTCTCATTTAGGACCACTGTTAGAATTTGGTAAGTTTATCATGTATTTTTTAATGTTGTATAAATTCATACTTCATAATTTTAAAAAAGTTTTGAAAGAAACGCACATCCCAAAAGTTTTCAACTCTAGGTGCAGGACAGAGGAAAACATTTAATTTATTTTTTCAGACTTAATAATGTATCCAATTCCCTCTCAGGTTGACCACTTGACATGTGAGAGCTTGAGGAGTTGTTCCCCCTCCGTCCATGTTCGAGGACTTGCTCTCTCTCTGCCTCCACTCTCTACCTTCACTGCACCAAAGTTTGGCTGTTGAGTCTCCTCTAGTATGGTGAGTTTATCATTTTTTATGTTTTATGAAATCATACTTAATTTGTGATGATTAGAGACTTAATAATGTATCCGATTCCCTCTCAGGTTGACCACTTGACATGTGAGAGCTTGAGGAGTTGTTCCCCCTCCGTCCATTTTCAAGGATTCGCTCCCTTACCACTTCACCACTTTTTGAGAAGTCTATGATTTGTTGAGTATGTCATGTGTCTTATAATGTTATATGAATTCATACTTGATTTGTGATGAGGAGAGACTTAATAATGTTTCCATGTCTCTTTTAGGTGGACCACCCTATATATGAGAGCCTAAGGAGTTGTTTTCCCTCTGTCCCCTTTTGAGGACCTGCTTTGTCTCCTCCATCATTCACTGGGCCACTTTTAGGTTCCTGAGCTTATTTCATGTGGTGAGAGGAATGCAATATGTGTATGTTTAAAGGTTATGTTTAAAGGTTTATGTGAAGAAACATACTATATGTGCGATAAAATGACAATTGGTAATTCATAAATATCTCTTTATATTCTCTGCTACCATTATCTCCTGTCAAACAGGTTTTCCTGACCTGCTAGAAGTTCTTCTATGATGCTTGAGTCATCCATCATATCTGAGAGCTTCGTCTTGACTTTGTGAGTTTATTATGCAACTTGTTTTGTCTCAGATTGAAACAAAAGGTTTGATTATGATTATTTCCTGGCTGAAGATTTTCATTTTGATGGTTTTAATTTCAAACATCTGCATATCTTTTAAGTTCAATTAACAGTTATGCAGGTAGGCCTTAGGGCTCTTTTGAGACTTAAGTCATCCTTCATGACAGATACATTTGTTGACTAAGTGTCACTACGTCACAAAAAGGCTACATGGCTACATATATTTGTCAGTACACAGATACTGAGTACAAGTTCTGTTTGCTGTTTCTTTCAGGTCACGAATTTGGTGAGGAGTGGAGCTGGTTGGCTGCGGACGAGGAAGTATAGAGCAATACATACTTGTGCACATACACGTATATGAGAATGCATATCTATTCAGACCTGTAACCCATGTCTTAGACTTTTCACACAGCTACAGTATATATATATATTTTTTTCCAATTCTCTATTTATGGTTTCATAATTAGTGAGTGAGTGAGTTTCAGCTCTAATGCTGCTACTGTCTGTAATATGTTTCTATTTAGATTATTTGTCAGGATATTTTTTTGTTATTATTGTCCGAGTCTGGTTTTAACTAATACTGGGCTTACACCAAAAGATTTTCACAGTCACAGACTAAAAACTGAAAGGGTAGCATAAGGGTTATTCCCGTTAGTCTCGTCCCACCCCTAGTCATGACATAACTTCTGTTGTGATTTGACACTATAATGAATAAAGATTGATTGATATAGCTGTCCATTTTAGTCCTTGAGTTCATAGTTAAGTGCTTTATTTGTTAACTGCTATCAAGGAATATGACTCTCCTTTGTAGTATGCATGAGAGAAGATGCCGCAAGTTTAGTGGACTTCTATGTAGTGTCCGCTGAAAATGTAGTGGGCTGGTCTGGACAGAAAATGCCAGGGCTGAATTTTTGTCCCAGTCCACCCCTGCCTACTTGGCATCTCGTCTTGGGTACAAGTTCAGCAATGTTTGGGGTCAGGCTCTGAGCTGAGTAAACCCTCAGGATTGAGTGAAGGGCCAGATCTAATATGAATTAGAAATTATCCTGCGGGCCGAAATTAAATCCACCAAGGGCCTGATTTGGCCCCCGGGCCTTGAGTTTGACACATGTGATCAAGAGGGTCAAAGTTAATATTGCAATGTTACATTATGAAGCAGTATGTCCCAATTGTATGAATACTGCATGCAACAGTGCATACTTTGTAAGTGCAGGTGCAGCATGTACAAAAGGAAAAGGAAAAACGTGTGCAATTTGGAAAAGTAAATGTGCTTTTATGTTGAAGGGCAGACTCTCAAGCCGGAAGTACTGTTGTTAAAGCTAAAAGCACTCTGTCTGAAAATCAGCTTTACTGAGATAAGAGAGAACGCATAAAAGTCTCACAAGTATAATGGGGATCAGAATACACAGCAGAACAAACTCAACACAGCAGGATCCATCCTCCTCATAGAAACAACACAGTTTAATTGTGTTCATCCTTTGCAGTAGAGATACAGTGAAGTCAGAAAGGGCAGCAGCGCGTCACATCGCTAATGAGAGACAGGACAGAAAAGACCAAATATAGAAAAATACAGTTCTCAGACAACAAAAAGGCATCATCTCAATAACCAGTGTCTTGTAAATGACAAACACGCACACTGACACACACCTGCCACAGCCGTCTTTGACTTCATCCTCTATTGACCCAATTCCCTGGAAAAAAATAGTCATAATCATACAACTTTAATGAAGAGCAGTGACACAGTGTGATCCTGTCAGATGGACTTGGGAGGGAATAAAAGGGAGAACTGGATTCTACTTAATTGTTGTAATTTACCTTGATAAATACAAATAAATTACTCAAAACAATATCAGTAATTCTTTAATAATCCTTAAACAGGAAGTGTTTAGTGACAAAATTACGTTTATTATGCAACTGGACTGAGCTACAGTACATCACAGCACCAGAGCACTAAAGCCATTTAAAACATGTTCATGGATAAATGGCTTTTTATAATTTGCTGGTAAATAAGCAGAAGAGAATGGCCCTATATGCAAACATCTACACTATACAGATCACCTTACACTATTCAAACACTATCCTACACATGGCACCCTCTTCTTTGAAAGTCTATATCTATTGTAGCGGTAGTCCCTTGAGCCTTGATTACTCTAATTTTATATATTGTAAAATGCCTGAACATTAGGCATATTATTTATTTTATGTATGTATAGTAGGCCTATCTAACTGAGCCAATACTGTGAAAGTCATTGTTAACTTAATGTGGCCCTAGTTTACAAATGTTATGGTCTCTCAAGGACAAAGAGATGCTGCTCTCTGCTAAATGCATTGAGTGCCTATTTATTGCTGATTCATAAGTACCTTTCTTACATATTTTACTGTTTGGTTTAATTATTTATATTTATTCAGTTTATATATTTAAAAACAATGCAGACAGCAGTCTTTAATAGATGACCATTTATGATTAACAATTTTGTATCTCAGTTATATGTTTTTGAAAAATGCAAAAAAAGGAAAAGATAAAGCAAATTATTCGACAATATATATCGGCCATTGGCTGGCATCCTCAAATATAATCGGCATCAGCCAGTGAGAAATATTAATCGACCAATACTCTACAGGCCACTGGTTTGTTATTATAGTCTAGTGTATAGTGTTATTATTGGTAATTCTTCATCTTCTAAATGGAGCATCTTTGTATCCGTCACTCACCTGAATGTCTGTCTTCTGTCTTTCTATTGATCAATCAGAGGAAAACACACACACACACACACACACACACACACACACACACACACACACACACACACACACACACACACACACACACACACACACACACACACACACACACACACACACACACACACACACACACACAGTACATCTGTCACCCACTCACACACACAGACTCAGTGTTCAGACTTACATTCTTTTCAGAAACTAAATCTGTCATCAGGATTTTTTCTTTCATGCCAATGCATTTCTCCAATCACTAAGTGCTAAACACAGACAGTCATCTTTACCAACAACTACTTTGTCTAGACAGGGTTTCAGTTAACTTGATTAAAGCCTGTTTATCGATTTCTATCTCAAACACACACTTGCATGCACAGCCGGATGGAAATCGTCATCATGGTACCATGGTTAGGAGGTTAACCATTTCCTGAAGGCTCTTCAGCCAAAACTACTCAAACTGATGCTTCCTGCTTTTTAGGTTGAGTACTATGAACCTGCATGACTGCATGTGTGAACTAAACAGAAATGACTGAGGCTATATTGAATTATAAACCTGCAGCATAAATAACATAACAGAAGCAGAAAACGGCTACAGTGATTAATTAGATTTAGATCAAAATAGTTGAAATCTATCATAAAGCACCTATTCACGCAAAAAAAATACAATTTGTGTATTATTGGGTCACAGGCCGGGTTTAAAAACAGCAGAGCTATAACTAAAAAGATGTACGTGAGAAAGTTTCACATCCATCTGTCATCCCTCAGCTGAGCTACTGGAGCACCCCATGGTTTGGAACTAATTGATTGTCTTGGGATAATTGATGCTCCCCTTATTTTTCTCATGCCATTAGGAAACAGGAAGTATGCACCGTTTCATATCATTGGTACCACTCATAATGGGTCATATCCAGTTACAGATCATCTTTGGAGCTACTTTCAGAATGACAACAGTTATGTGACAGAATTGATTAAATTCTGTTAGTGAAAGAAAAATCTGATTACCAATGTTATCCAACAGTACACAGCTGACTTTAACATAAGACCAAGTACATGTGCCAACTATGCTTACAGTGTATGCATAGCTGGTAAAGAAACTATACGGCCTGTAAAAACTTGATGGCCACCAATGTAGCAGCACAATTAGTCCCTGTATGTCAAGATGGCAAGAACACAACTGTGGAATTAAGTGTTGTGACTCACGATTGAGCCAGAGCCACTGATGCTCTGCTCAATCCACTCTAGAATGATGTTAGGGGCGAGGTGATGATTTGGTCTAATGTAATAACTGCACAATTAAGTACATAAAGTGTAGTCTTTTTTACATTCAATGTTTTCTTACATGCATTATGTTTCCAGACACAAAGCTTTGATTTAAATTTAACCAAAATCTAATATGACCCCATCTGATTGATTTGGGCACTTTCTTGAGAAAATGTAATAATTTAATCTGCAATTTATCACTCCTGGAGTTGATTAAATGTCGAATGACATTAGCTGTTATGTTACCAAAACAAGATTTGCTGCAGGAAAATCTTGAGGTGAATTTGCGAGGAAATACACAAGTGGTTCACAAACAAACTTCTACAATTAACGCAAGGAGTTAAACAGCGTATTAGCAACCCAGCAGCTCTCAGCTATAGCATGCATGCTAAGAGTTATTTTAAGTACCTTATATTTCATTGAAGATGTTGAAGAGAAGATCATCTGTATTCCAATTCAAACCCAACCAGACTTCCAAAGTTTTACAACATTAAGAAATAAGCAATTTAACTCAAATGTAACCATTATTCAGAAAAGTTTCCATCATCAGACAGTGAAGAGCAGACAGTCAGAGAGAGCTGATCGCAGGAACGTCCTTTTATTAGCCAAAGCAAAGGAGACCCCACATCATCTATGGTTATACAAGTTTGTTCACACTGACAATAGAGAAACAAAAAGAAGCTTGAAGGTGGAAACATCCAACACATTATCAAACATGTACAACAAAAGCTACCAAACAAACAAAAATCGCTACAGACTTTATCCGAGTGCAGTCCAAACACAGATGAGCATGTGTTGCAGAAAAGGAGGGAGGGGGCATTGTTCAAACACAGCAACATCAGAAAAGATTCAGCGGCCAAGTCATGATTATTTACAAAATAAAAGTATTTCCATCACACATCCTCCATATAGCAACAGAGCAGTGTTGCAATCTTTTACCATAGCAACGACACTTTAGGTCTGTATAATTCTTACCATAGCAACAGAGCATAAACATTTCACGATGGCATCGTAGCTTTTAATCATAATTTTAACAACGCAATAGAAAATGGGAGAAATAGAGGACCAACACTTCACCTTCCTTGGTGTAAACGCCGTATCACCTACAGCATATTTTATCATGGCACCAGAGCACGTGGAGATTTTAAAAGATATACCCATGGAAACATAATTCATCATAGCAACACACTGTGGTATTTCATCATCAATTTTTCAAAAGCAACAGAGCATGATTAGGCATTAGCATAGCAACAGAGCATGTACATTTGAAACCTCAGCAGCGCGGCATGTTTAAGCGCATACAGCGACAATGTTTGTCAACCTCAATCATGATAAGTATAAGAACAAAACAGGACAACCTTGGACATGATGTGCAAAAGGCTGCACTGGAAACAGGGCAAAAAAGCAGACAAAGTATCTTCAAACATATACATAATCATTTTTCATCAGTCAGTTTGTGCTAGCAGAGTCAGTGAAGGAGCGGCAGAAAAGAACTAATTCTGGATAAAGTCAGGGGTGGGCTTACCTACCATTATCTATACAAAGCTGGAGGGGCTTTAGTAATGACTGACAATCAGCGGCAAGGTCAAAACTGGGCTATTGGTTTAATACCAGAATATGGTATGGTTTATGTTGCACTCATTACACCATGGTGTTAGGGTTACGGTTCAGATGGGAGTCACATGTTTTTTATGAGTCTGCTTTGGGTGGGGCTTTAACCAAGGCTTATCTTGACTTTGCGTGCTCCAATAGGTCGGTCATTGAGGTCCATGACAGCGGCAGAGGCCTCCTCATGGTTTTGAAAGGCAACCATGGCCTCGCCAGTTGGCAGACCTTTCTCACTGAACTGCAGGCAGACTGAGCCTTGTAGCACCTGGTAGCCATAAAAGAAGTCCATGATCTCGTCTACGGTAACAGTGAATGGCATATTCTGAAGCTTTACAATTGTCGGGCCAGGGGCACCTCGTTGACCGTTGGGATTGCTAGATCCTCCAGGGGCCGGCTGGTTACGGTGTCCTTCAGCTCCTGGACTGAACGCCTGTGGCCCACCAGTAGCCCCACCCCCTGGACGTCCTTGATTGTTGTTAGCCCCTACCCCTCTATTCTGACCACCTCCACCTGCTTTTCTGTTGACATTGTCAAAGGGCACTAACCCTCTTAGCCCATCTTGGTTGAAAGAAGCGCCTCCTGCAACTCCGGGTCGAAAGCCTGGTGGCTCCATGATCGGAGCTCCAGGAAGACCAGCAATTAGTGGAGGAGCCATTCCCATATTTACATCTCCCAACCCTGCTGCAAGGGGTGGTAGAGGAGGAGGGCCTGCCAGCCCGTTCCCTGGGGCTGAGAATGGACTCACAAAGGGGGCATTGTTTAGGTTCCCCATGGTGTTTCTGAGAAAGTTAAACTCCTCCCCGCTAATCCCCGCAAATGGGTTTATCTGGGGTTGCTGGGGAGAAGGCTGGGACTGCTGGTGCTGGTTCTGATTTAGATTTTGGTTCGGCTGGGTCTGGTTGCGTTGTCCCCTCTTATTCTGGGGAGGGGGGTTCCTCTCAATTTCCTTCATCTGCTCAAAGGTTACCAGGTGGACAAATGCATCGCGACCGTTGAGTTTTTGGCGGTGCAGTCTTTCACCTTTTCGAGCGTCTTCCTCTGTGCGCAGTTGGAAGATTGCTTGACCTAAACCATTACCATGGCTATCTGTCAATACCTTTAGGGTATCCTCGTACAACCCTACACCCTCCAGGAAGGCCCGGACATCCTTCTTGGAGACATTGTAAGGGATGTTGGTGATGTGGGCACAGTTTCTGGGAACTTTTGAACCGTCCTGGTTCTTGCCATCGCCCTGTGATGCTTCACGTTTGCGAATGCTGTCTATCTTTTCAAGCATTCCCTTACGGTTGATTGGGTGGACCTGGATAAAGCGAGTGCCCATGTACTGCATATGAGAGCCCAGAGCAATTGTGTAGTCTTGTTCGGTTTTGAACTCAAGGAAGCCTTCTCCTGTGGCTCGTCCATTAGGCCCATAGGCAATGTAGACACTGTCCTCCAGGACGGACAGATTATTGAAGAATTCCTTAATCTGTTTCTTGTCGGCCTCGTAGGGAAGGCCTTTCAGGTAGACACAAAACTCCTGCCGATGTGGAGATCGTGACCTTGCTCGCTGATCTCTACCTCCAGCACCAGCATTACCACGCCGTTGATGCTGGTCCTGTGACTCGTTGCTGTTCATTGATTTGCTGCTATTGTGGGGAACATGGCCCATCATGCTGTCATTGAGACTGGCCCATTGCCGCTCAGAGCCTGGGGTTATCTCAATAAACCGTTGGCCCATCATGCCACCTCCTCGTTTGACAGCTTCAAAGCTGTCCTGGGGTGAGAAGAACTTGACCATAGCCCTGCCAGTTGGCCGACCCTGCCCATCCCTCAGCAGGCGAACCCCATCCACCCCCAGACCCCGGAAAAATTCCCTAACCTCCATCTCTGAGCAGGTGAATGGGAGATTGTGCAGTTGGATAAACAACTCATCTGGGTGGGCCACTCCGGCTCCAGCTGCTGCTGCTGCAGCAGCAGCAGCAGCAGCAGCAGCAGCAGCAGCCTTCATGTGTGCCTGGAGGCCCAGAGAGGCTAGAGGGGAGAGAGGGTTGAACAGCATGGGGTTTGGGGCACCAAGAGGGAGGCCGGAGCCCATTCCTCCTGGGGGAGGGAGAGAGGGGTTGAAGGGAGGCATGGAGGACATGTGGGAGAGATGGGACATAGGAGGCACTGGAAGTCCTTGGGACAGGGGGGAGATAGTGGGCATAGGGGGAAGGGAAGACACTGGAGGAGGAACTGGCATTGTGGGCAGCGTTGGCATGGGGGGCATGGAAGGCATGCTGGGAAGTGGAGGGATGGGTGGTGGGCATGCATTGAGTGATGCCAAAGCTGAGGTGATGGTTGGGGAAGAGCTGTAGCTGTTAGGGAAGCTGGGAAGAACATTAACAACCGACTTGTGGCTTGGCGGCTCATGAGATGAGCTTGCTGCTGTTACTGAAGCTGGGTTGTTACCGAAACCTTGGTTTCCATGGCTACTGCTTCTCCCCCCGGTCCCTTGTTGCACTGCAGGTATGGGGATTGTGCCTGCTTGTCGGTGAGCATGTCCTGCAGTTGGTGCAGCTGTCTCTCCAGCACCTGCCCCAGCCTCAAATCTGCGGCGGCTGAGTTCAATCATGTTCTGCATCTCTGTCTTGCTGCTAAGCAACAGGGACACTTTTGAGCCCTTAATAGCCCCACCTGTACGCATCATGCCCAGCCGAGCGTCCTCATCAGTTGCAAAGACAATGAAGGCTTCGCCATGCTCACCCCCAACAATGTGAACTCCCCCGTCAGGGATGGTTAGGCCAGAGAAGAAGTGTCTGATGTCCATGGTGCCAGCCACTATAGGCAGACCCTGTAGCCTGATGACTACCGCCATACTGACTGCTAAGCAACAGCCCTACAACCTGGGGAGAAAGCAACACTACTGTCAGATGAAGAGCAGAAAAGGGGGGACCAGTGGTTTCCAGATGTTTCCTCAGGAAACTCATCTAAGACTTCATAGGCCAACAAAGGCTAATCCAACACTTCTTACATTTCAGTTTCTTAAAATTACTCTTTCAATAACTAAAAGGATCATTTTATAACTATATATGCACCAATTTTTGGGTCCTGACATTTGGAAACCAGTGGTATTTGGAAAAGGTTTGGGGGGATGGGGTGAAACATATGCAAAAATTGACATTCTTCCTCCATCAGCAGCTTTGAAAATGTTTATAATAAACTTGTTTCTGAGCTTTGAAAATGAAGAGATCATGCTACAGTCTGTTTTCAGACATCAGCATGTGATGCACACTTTGTAATCCTAAGAGTGAACATGGCATCAGTTCTTGTTTCTAACTTTTTGAAATGTAGCACTTTAAATGTATCCTTACTGTTGTCTAGCATGCAATACAAAAATGTCGTTTGGACTTTGAAATATTCTGTGTTGTCAACTGTCAACCTTCATGTATCTCATGCAACTTCCAGCTAACTAAACCAATGCAACAAGAGTGTGTATATTTTCACTGTTAAAACAGACACTTAAAATAAATGAGATGGTCAGATTAAGTATTGTTGTTCCATGTTTTTGGTTGGCAGGTTGTCCTTAATACATTCACATCTGAATAAAGAAAAAATTGAGAAATTACTGTGTGGTGTATAGTATCAGCCTTGCTTTAAAGCGTCTTTGGGTTCGAGAAAAGCGCTATAAAAATACAATTTATTATTATTATTAAAAAGGTTGTAATTTACCGCAACAAAACACAACAAAAAAGTAGAAACTAAAGCATAACAACCAACCGATTTTTAAAACTAGCAGTAGGGAAACAAATCTTAGATCAATGAAGCCACTCAACCTGAGTCACACCTTTTCAAAACCAAACTCCAACATTACCTAAGCTGGCATGCTACACAAAATATCAAAACAGACTCAAACCGTCATCTAAAATGGTCAAGTAATAAACAGGAGATTAAACATGCCGAGCTGCAGTCAGCAAGCTATACCCTGCAAAAACCACCAGAAAATACTAGACTGAGGGTCGGAAAGATCCTTCTACTGCCTTCATTCTCAAGCAACACCAAATTAGCAAGCAGCACTTTAGCAACTTGTTGCCAAAAGAGCAAGATATCAACCAGCAAATCTGCAAAACTTTGTTAATGAAATATCATGTTAACACAGGCAGCAGCAGTACCTTTTTCAACCAGAGCAATAAGAACCACCAACATCTTCACAAAAGCGATGTCAGACAGTCAGGAACAAAGCGTTAACGAGAGCAACAGTAGCATCGTGTCAACCAAAGCAACATTAGCATTATATCAACCACAGCAACATTAGCATTATGTTCGAAAGAGCAACATCAGCACCTGATTGACAGCAAAGCACTAAAGACAGCAGCTGGTCAGAATAGAAAGCAAACAGAAGTTAGGTTAAAAGCAAGACTGACAAAAACATGTTTGCTGCTTTCACAATACTCAAGACACATTTTCAGCTCTCCGAAACAATCCTGATCCAGGACCATTCTGGATGGACAACCGATATTTCAGGCACGATGAATATCATTAAAGTTGCTGGTAAAAATTGTTGATATTAAATATACAAATCCTGAACGGGGTGTGTGGCAGCCACCTACAGCCTACCACAGCTCTAGACAAGATGCCAGACATTGACACCATCAATGATTTTAGAAGTCAGCCTCAAACAGACACTTCACACCAACACATGATTATCAGTTTTCCTGACACCTTTTTTTAAATTTCAACCTGGACTTTCAGTACTCAGGAAGTTCTCCCTCTGGGTAATAACCTGCAAACAGTCTGTTTGAAACATCAATGGCAGCAAGAGAGAAAACACAGTAGGAGAGGAAACAGCAACAGCTAATAGTATCAGAAACAACCAGAGAAAGGTAAAAAGTTGAACTAAGGCTGCAGTTCGCACTCACATAAATCAAGAAAAACAATAGAGTGGATAGAAGACATAAATGAACTTCCTTCAAATAGCCAGAAAACCAGAGACATTTCAATAAAGCAAATCCAATTCAGGATTACATTGAGACGCACTGCCTTGATTTCTCAGTTTAAAGCTAGAATATAACACTGTCCACATGTTGCGCCAAACTTAAAACGCAGCAATCCATACATCAGCCAATTCCAAGCCCAAATCTCAAACAGGCAGGACATAGATAGAGGGTCCATTGTGTTGCAGCTGGAGTACACAGGCACACCATATCCATTCATTTATTTCCGAAGTGAAAATTAAAATCCCTGGTTTACTTATAGAACTCAACTGACTTGTGACAGAAACGGAAACAAATGAAGTACAGCACATATCCCTCTTATCATTCCCTGATTTAACTACAGCCCCTTTCAGGTATTCCTCTCTTTACATAAGTGTGACGGAGATATTGGACCTGTAACATTTATCTAATAATTTATCAAATGAAGTCATTTAAAAAGAAACTTGATTGAAAAACTAGAAAATACTGTTATTTCGCTAATTATTAAGGGACATTCTCAATGGAGGTTAAAAAAAGAATTTAAAAAAAAGCATAGATATAATTAAACCACCAGTCTCAAAGCATAATTCTTGTAGAATTCCACTAGTGCATTAACCATTTTTGGAGCCTTTGACGATCAGATAGAGTTGAGGGCCATCCACACCAAGAACGATAATATATTGTTCTAAAAATGTTTAAATAATACAACAAATGTTGCATGAGTGAAAGAGGTAATGCCGATTTACATTTGTCAGAAAATGTTTAGTCAATGCATTTTGGACAAGTAATGTTGCAATCGATTCAGTCGCGATGTAAAGACAATCTGTCAGCATACTTAATCGTCATTCAGTAAGCAGTATGCCATACATACTGATTGAGTATGTAGTATGCAGGTAGTAATTGATATGCCAAAGGGTCTCCTTGTATTGTAGCAAACTGCAACAGATCCTCACTGTCTCGATAACAACCATCACTCATCTTGAACCAACTCATATCAAAAGTTTTAGCAGAAAGTCCAGCCACCTCCAGTAGACCATCATGGGATCCTATTTTGGAAAAAAATATGCATCTGACCTAAGGCATTAATACATTACTTATTTTTACTAAATGAATGACATGTAACATATTTTACAAGTTAAGGACCTAATCATTTAAATAAGGGTTTTTCAAGTGTTCGTACTCGTAAATTGAATAGCTCAAGAAAGAATGCTGATTTGTTAAGGTTTCGTTCCTAATGTTAGTCAATTTAAGGATTATTATGGCCAATGACGTCAAGGAACAACAAAGACGTTGCAGTACTACCGTGTGGCCACTACGAAGATGTTCTTTAACGTCTGGCTCACTTCCTGGGGGTCTGCCTAGCTAGCGTGTTAGCTACATATATTAGGTTGAATAATAATCTATTAAATGGACCAATATCATGTATGAAATGTATGGCACAATTCAAACAGGATAAAAAATGCTTCGTCTCTCAAAGTGCATATTCTTTACGAAATAAGGTCCCATGAGGGATACCGGAGGGCGGGACTTCACTACTCTATGAGGTGACGTCATGGCCATGTGGGTGTGGCTTGTAATCTGCAGTGAAACACGACAAAAAACTGACCTCAGACACTAAAATTGAGAGCTCAAATTCACACACCAGCTTTTTAAACCAACCTGCCAAAACATTAATAAGCAGTCATTAAATACCCGACAATAAAATTAGACAGCGAGATTCGAACAGTGATACCTAACTAGCTAATTCCCAGCAGAAATACTGAATGAAGCTAATTTAGCTTAGCTAAGCTAACGCATCGTTAGCTACCTAGCTTGTTGTGAATTCTGCTTTGTGTATGTATGTGTTGGACCGGAGCATCGAGCAGCTTTGAGCGGCTCGGCTCCTGGTGTGAGTGCAGAGTGGACTGACGCTGCTTGATTCTTACCGAGAAATTTGTCAACAAACACACTGAGGTTTAACTCATGAACGGAGCTCTTTTCTTCTCTCCTCTCTGCTCCGTAGGCTGCTGCATGAAATGTCGGCTCTAACACCGCGATACTAGACGTGATGTTGACGCGAGACTATGGCAAGTGTAGACGTCTCAGCAAAATCGCCCCCTGCAGCCTGAAGAGGGAGTCGAATATATAATAAACGATACATTCCCCTGATTTGTTGTTTATCCTAGTATACAATACAAATGCATTTTCTCTAAATATGTGATGGAAACGATGTTGTATTCAGTATGATATAACAACTACTTAGTTGTATATTATGAAGTGAAATAAATATAGTTAAAAAAGAGGTAATTGCTTCTGCGTGTGTAGTTATTACATGTTATTATTACATGTTACTTGTTAGACGCTTTTATCCAAAGCGACGTACATACTCAATACTGTGGGCAATCCCCACAGGAGCAATTTGGGGTGAAGTGTCTTGCCCAGGGACACAATGACATGCTGACTGCTGTGGGGTTTGAACCTGTGATCCCCTGATCCCAACACCAAGGCTCTATCCACTGTGCCACACACCTCCCTATACGCTGTCATACATTGATATCTAACAACACATACAAGTTATGTAGTATTATTAATAAAGCATGTGCTATTTACAAAGATTTATTGTATTTTATGCATTATTGTCCCTATTTTTGTATTGTGTTCATCAGGATTCTTGTTATCCAGACCAAATAAACCTCAGTAATGGATGTAAGTATGTAACACCCTGATACAAATAAAACAAAAGTTTATTGCATAACCAAAAAGCAGAACTTTATTGGAAAATAATGTATATGATGAAAGTAACACTAGAAGACAGTAGACAGAGTTGAAATATTTCAGGAACACAATACAAGTCTTTTAAAATCCTTTTTAATCCAGTTTGGGGGTATATTTTCAGGATCACCTACAGATTCCCATCACAACCATACTAATTAATCTCAGTGTTTCTGTCATTGTTTCTCAAAAATCAGTTGTTTAAGAAAATGTAAGGCTACAGTCTTGTAGCGTGTTCCAGACATTAACACAAAATCAAATTGCAGCTCTTAACACTGTGAAGACTGCTGATAAACTTACATAACAACACCTTTTATTTAATACTGGAAAGATCTAATTATAAAATAACTGTAATGTGAGTTCTGAGACAAAGAGGAGAGTCTATTACATGAGAACAGAGCAGGAGACAATATGTGAATCATCAAATATATTCTTGACTAAAAAATAACAAGTGAAGCATTAAATATTTAGACAGCTCAGTACATTTCTGTCCTGACGGTTCAGTTACAGACCCCAGCCTCACTGAAGTACACAGCCCATCATCGTTCCTACTGTATTTCTGCTTAACACCTTTTCAAGAGCCTGTATCACAAAGCGAGGCTGCTGTCTACCTGACGTTTCTGGTGTAACAAAACTGGCTCACAATCAATCAGGTTAGATCCCTTTTCCTAACATGGCCTGCAATGCTAACAGACCTTAGAGCAAGTTCACTTCAAGTAGATCAAAACCGACCAATCACATTACAGGGAAAATGGGGAACAAGCAGAGTCCCACAATGATTAACACAGCCTTCCTTTCATAATTTTAATATTAATCCATCAACAGCTTCTTAATTTATTCTAGCCATTATATAGTTTACCTCACTGAAAACCACATGCTGCTGCCTCCATATTCTGGTTGGCAGTCATCATTTAAATTGTATTCTCATTTCCTTTATTGGTGTTTCCTTTTCTCTTTTTTTTTTACAGTCAACTGTTGGACTTAATTATTTTCTCACTGGTTTCATGTTATTTTTTGGCAAGGCTTAATAACAATTATTAGTTGGTTGCATTTAAATTGTTGTTCTTACTACTTATTTGTCTCAACTCACAAGCTTATGTATGTGTCCGTTTTTGTTTTCTATTGTCTAATGTTGATGTTATATCAATGACTTCATGGTTTTGATTTAATTTAAACAGGCTGTAAGTAGGTGGTTTTCTTAATTTCAACATGCTCACAGCTGGGTTATGAAACCCACAGATAACTGAAAGTGAAGCTAGGTATCCCAAAGAGAGCCAGACAAGATAACAGACTTTGTGATACAGGACTCAGGTGTTACAGAACGACACAACAAGCAGAGGCTGCCACAAAAACTATCCAAAAATAACATCTTCTGACAGCAACGAGAAGTATTTCTACGCAGCCACAGAGCTACAGGTACAAACAGACTTCAAGTCAGACAGGAAGTTTGTGCGTGTTTGTGTACGGGAAGGAAAGCTAGTGCATTCCCAGATTTCCCTGGAAATCAATTGCCATCGACGTCTGCCAGGAAATAAACAGGAAGTGGGAGGAGTCTAGTGCTGTGTCCACTTGATGCTCTTTAGATCGATGCCTTCTTGAACCATCTCCCACAGAGGACTGACAGACAGAAAGAGATAATGATATTAAAACACATTACAACTTATATCTCTATTGACATAGAAAAACCAAAAGGAACAAATGTATGCATCATGTATTAGTCAGTATAATAACAACTTCCCTTATTTTCACAGTTTTATCCATAGTCACATTTTTCCCACCAAGTTAATATCCGAGTTCTGGGTACAAATGCTGACACTAAAAAGCCGGATCAAGAAACACAAGCAGTCAGACAGACCTGAAACCATCTCTTTCTAAACCGATTATTTAAAAATGATCCCCACTCGCACAGGATACTCTTTGCAATTCTTCTCAAAAAGTTGACTGTATTTATGTGTTATAAACTTCTAGTGTTCTTATCTCTCCATGGTCGTTTACGCATCACTTCTCTATTACTACTTGGTTTGTTAATCTCTCAACAGGCGACATAAATAGGTTGAAACAAATATTTTAAGTGGTAGGATTTTTTGTGCTAAACTGCCTCATCGGTCTTGTATCTTCTGTAAGAGAGCAATTTCTAATCCTTCGATTTTGACAGGTCGTTGACTGAACATCATGCATACTGTTTTTTTTTTACGTTTAACTGTAAGCAAATGTTGTTCAGCCAGTGTTGAACTTTGTCCAAAGCATTTGAGAGACACTATTTATTACTCAGGCCACCGAACATAAATGTTCACATTGACCCAACTGATGATAAGTATATATGTAACATCTGGGTCTGATTGTGATGTTTTTTGTGATTGGACACTCACTTTATGCATTAGATTCGTTTTTCTTTTACATGAGTTCTGCCTATGTATCCGTTTGTTCTAGGTTCTATGTGACTGCAATGCACATTTTTCTCTGGGGGACAATAAAGCAAAGTAAGGACAATAGGCAGGGCTGCACATAACTGGTGCGCATGCGCACCCACCGCCGAAAAAGGAGCACTGGATCATTTGAAAAAAGGCGCATCTGCGCAGAGAGAGAGATTTGCGAGTTGCATATGAACTGGTAAGATAGCAGGGTTTCCCACACAGACTTTAATTGGGCGGGCCACCCAAGTATATTAACGGCCGCCAAAGTATAGTTTGCGAGCTATTAGGTTAGATTTTTTAAATCCGTGAGCACGACGGCATCTGTGATCCCTTGCTCTACCCCTCGCTCTCGCGTGAAGGGTCTGCTTTATGCACTCCGCACAGTAACCCTGCTGCTTGCTCACTAGCGCACCTCCTCCCCCCCCCGTTCATAAAGTAAAGTACCCCTCAAAAGGTCCGGTTTATTTCATTTTAAGGTTGCGCACCAAGCAACATCTCCAGGTGCTCCTTTGAGAACCAGGGCAAAAAGGTTATGTGCACACCTGACAATAGGTACATTTGACCTTTTACCATTGATCTCTTACAAAAACTGTATGTTTGTCTAACCAAAAAAAAGATTCTAACCGTCTTGTCAAATGATCATATAATCATTTAAAACATAGTCATACTCCGCTTGCCTCTTATTCTGTTAAATTGTATTTTTAGTCTTCATCCATCCATCTTCTCCCATTTATCCGTGGTCAGGTCGCGGGGGTAGCAGTTCCAGCAGAGAGCCCCAAACGTTCCTTTCCATGGCCACATCAACCAGCTCTGACTGGGGGATCCCAAGGCGCTCCCAGGCCAGGGAAGATATATAATCCATCCACCTGGTCCTAGGTCTACCCCTTGGTATCTTCCCAGCTGGACGTGCCTGGAACATCTCCCGAGGGAGGCGCCCAGGTGACATCCTTACTAGGTGCCCGAACCACCTCAACTGGCTCCTTTCGACGCGAAGGAGGAGCGGTTCAACTCTGAGTCCCTCCCGGATGACTGAACTTCTCACCTTATCCGTAAAGCCCCTGTCACACTGTCCCGAAATTGACACCCGATGGACACACGATTAAGGACATGTTCAAATTCGCCTCTGATCGTAACAACATCGGGCCATTCGTGAGGGCATCTTAAGCCATCCTATGACCGCCGGTGGAGTTTCTCAGGCTCCGGCAGCAACTTTGTGAGCGGCAAATTCGTAAGGCACTCGTGAGGGCATCTTGTCAAATCGTGAGGGCATCTTGTTATCATCGGTGCCATCGGGCATTCGCCCTCACTCTGATCGGGGCGAATGCCCGATGACACCAAGATGCCCTCACGATGGCCTTACGAAGGGCAAAATTGACACACGAATTCAACACGAAAATGAACCTTCGCAAGGTCCTTTCGGCAATTTTTTGGCACGCCAAAGATTTTGCCACCGCTCACGAAGTTGCTGCCGGAGCCTAAGAAACTCCACCGGCGGTCATACGATGGCTTAAGATGCCCTCACGAATGTCCCGATGTTGTTACGAGAGCTGAATTTGAACATTTCCTTTATCATGTGTCCATCGGGTTGTTTTATTGCACAAAACAATCATGTAAACATATTATGTAAATAACCCAATTTGTGTTCTGTGAAACTGAAAAGGATATAATATATTATTTTGAAGGCGAGTTGACAGGAAGTTGTTGTTGCTATGGAAACAACATTACCGAGAAAACTTAATATCTTCTACATATACAGTGGGGCAAAAAAGTATTTAGTCAGCCACCAATTGTGCAAGTTCTCCCACTTCAAAAGATGAGAGGCCTGTAATTTTCATCCTAGGTACACTTCAAGTATGAGAGACAGAATGGGGGGAAATAATCCAGGAAATCACATTGTAGGATTTTTAATTAATTAATTGGTAAATTCCTCAATAAAATAAGTATTTGGTCACCTACAAAAAACAAGATTTCTGGCTCTCACAGACCTGTAACTTCTTCTTTAAGAGCCTCCTCTGTCCTCCACTTGTTAACTGTATTAATGGCACCTGTTTGAACTCGTTATCAGTATAAAAGACACCTGTCCACAACCTCAAACAGTCACACTCCACGATGGCCAAGACCAAAGAGCTGTCAAAGGACAACAGAAACAAAATTGTAGACCTGCACCAGGCTGGGAAGATTGAATCTGCAATAGTTAAGCAGCTTGGTGTGAAGAAATCAACTGTGGGAGCAATTATTAGAAAATGGAAGACATACAAGACAACTGATAATCTCCCTCGATCTGGGGCTCCACGCAAGATCTCACCCTGTGGGTTCAAAATGATCACAAGAACGGTGAGCAAAAATCCCAGAACCACACGGGGGGGACCTAGTCAATGACCTGCAGAGAGCTGGGGCCAAAGCAACAAAGGCTACCATCAGTAACACACTACGCCGCCAGGAACTCAAATCCTGCAGTGCCAGACGTGTCCCCCTGCTTAAGCCAGTACATGTCCAGGCCCGTCTGAAGTTTGCTAGAGAGCATTTAGATGATCCAGAAGAGGATTGGGAGAATGTCATATGGTCAGATGAAACCAAAATATAACTTTTTGGTAAAAACTCAACTAGACGTGTTTGGAGGAGAAAGAATGCTGAGTTGCATCCAAAGAACACCATACCTACTGTGAAACATGGGGGTGGAAACATCATGCTTTGGGACTGTTTTTCTGCAAAGGGACCAGGACGACTGATCCGTGTAAAGGAAATAATGAATGGGGCCATGTATCGTGAGATTTTGAGTGACAACCTCCTTCCATCAGCAAGGGCATTGAAGATGAAACGTGGCTGGGTCTTTCAGCATGACAATGATCCCAAACACACCGCCCGGGCAACGAAGGAGTGGCTTCGTAAGAAGCATTTCAAGGTCCTGGAGTGGCCTAGCCAGTGTCCAGATCTCAACCCCATAGAAAATCTTTGGAGGGAGTTAAAAAGTCTGTGTTGCCCAGCGACAGCCCCAAAACATCACTGCTCCAGAGGAGATCTGCATGGAGGAATGGGCCAAAATACCAGCAACAGTGTGTGAAAACCTTGTGAAGACATACAGAAAACATTTGACCTCTGTCATTGCCAACAACGGGTATGAGATGAACTTTTGTTATTGACCAAATACTTATTTTCCACCATAATTTGTAAATAAATTCTTTAAAAATCAGACAGTGATTTTCTGGATTTTTTTTTTCTCATTTTTTCTCTCATAGTTGAGGTATACCTAGGATGAAAATTACAGGCCTCTCTCATCTTTTTAAGTGGGAGAACTTGCACAATTGGTGGCTGACTAAATAATTTTTTGCCCCACTGTAAAGACGGATAAAGTAAAGAACAAAGTTTGAAAATATCAGTAAAGTATCATAGTACTTTAACATAATCGTTTGTTACTTTCAGTTGTATGTCTTAAATGTAATGTAAATGTTGCCTTCGTGTGGTGTTCAGGGCCATCTTCGTGCGAAATTCACAATTCCATATTCGTGTGTCCATCGGGTGTCAATTTCGGGACAGTGTGACAGGGGCTTAAGGGAGACGCCACCCTGCGGAGAAAACCCATCTCGGCCGCTTGTATCCGCGATCTCGTTCTTTCGGTCATGACCCATCCTTCATGACCATAGGTGAGGGTAGGAACGAAAATGGCCCGGAAGACAGAGAGCTTTGCCTTCTGGCTCAGCTCTCTTTTCGTCACAACGGTGCGGTAAAGCGACTGCAGTAACGCTCCCGCTGCTCAGATTCTCCGGCCCGTCTCACGCTCCATTGTTCCCTCACTCGAGAACAAGACCCCGAGATACTTGAACTCCTTCACTTGGGGTAAGGACTCATTCCCTACTTGGAGTGGACAGTCCATCGGTTTCCAGCTGAGAACTATGGCCTCCGATTTGGAGGTGCTGATCCTCATCCCAGCCGCTTCACACTCGGTTGCGAACCGATCCAGTGAGTGCTGAAGGTCGCAGACCGATGAAGCCATTAGAACCACATCTTCTGCAAAAAGCAGTGGTGCAATCCTTAGTCCACCGAACTGCAGACCCCCTCCCCCACGACTCGAAATCCTATCCATGTATATTACAAACAGGATTGGTGACAAAGCGCAGCCCTGCCGGAGGCCAACCCTGCCAAACCGCTCTCGCTTTGGGAGTACAGAGATTGGATGGCCCTGAATAGAGACCCCCTCACCCCATACTCCTGCATCACCTCCCATAGTAACTCCCTGGGAACCCGGTCATACGCCTTCTCCAAGTCTACAAAACACATGTAGACCGGATAAGCGTACTCCCAGGCCCCCTCCAGGATCCTTGCAAGTATAAAAAGCTGGTCCGTCGTTCTACGACCAGGACGAAATCCGCATTGTTCCTCCTCAATCTGAGGATCGACAATCGGCCTGACCCTCTTTTCAGGTACCTTAGAGTAAAATGGGAACCACCACCCCGGTCTGCCACTCTTTCGGTTTAGTCTTGTTTGTGTTTAACAGAGACATGTGTTAAGAATTTAAATTTCAGAGGGCAAAAGGAATTGTGAAAGGTGGATTTGAAAATGGTTAAGGACAAGGGGGTTTTATGGTTTAATGATGGGATGTAGGACCAGTTGGCTGTTTCCTTTCATGAGTATATAGTGGGACTGTAAGCTGTGTTCGGGGTGCAGAACTTCTTTATCCTCTGAGGATGATGATGTTACTCTGTTCCAGCATTTGAGATCTATTTCACTTGGATATTGACTTTCTTTATTAAATATAACAAAAGACAAACTTTGACCATGAATCATTTATCAGTTTCCCTCGACACTAACCAGTGAGATAGTTTGACTGCTCATGTTTCTTTCGTTAGTCTTCTTTTGACTGACTGTGAACCTTTTATTGGATATAACTTTGGCGAGTTATTTTTACCGATTGAATCGATGATGACCGAACTAGCGGAATAATCTGTGTTAGAAAAAAACACAGATGCAGTTGAACTCACCTCATCTCTCTGAGCCTGTTGACCTGGTGAATACATTTCTTCGCTGTGTAGTCCACCTCTTCTTCTGTGGTGAACCTGCCAATACCAAACCTAACACACACACACACACACACACACACACACACAAACAAGAAAGACACACACACGTTTACATTAACCTCCAAATCATTAATTTGAAGTCAAACCAAAGAACAGACAATCACCTCGAATTGCTGATGTTCAGACAGATTTTTTAGTCTTTGAGATTAAAATAAAAATGCATTTTTGTCCATAAATCTTTGTTTTTCAAAAACAAATCCACAAAACAAAGATTTGGAATTATGAAGAGGATAAAGATTTTTTTACTCTACATTTTTACTCAATTATATTTCTTCTGGCAATACATAATACGGTGATGATGTCAGCCTTTGTACCTGATGGAGGAGTGGGCGAGTTCTTCATCAGTTCCGATCGCTCTGAGGACGTACGACGGCTCCAGAGACGCTGACGTACAGGCGCTGTAAGAACACAAACAATCATTCATTTTTGTATATGTGTTTTCACTTTGTACTATGGAGTTTCACTTGTCAACAATTGTGTTTCTTTCCAAAATACATTGTTTTAGTGGCAACAAAATTACATTATCTGCCATTGTTGCATACATTTTAATCAAATGTGTCTGATTAATACAATTTGTATTTGTTAATTGACTAATCAATTGGTTGATTAATCATGGCAGCTTTTGATGGGACAATAATTATGCACAAATACATAAGCATCCAAAAACGGGTAAAGTTACATTTCTAAGAATCTTTTTATTATATAAAGTGTGTGTCTGACCTCCCAGAAGACAGAGCGATATCCTTCAGCGCCATCAGAAGACTCTCTCCCTCCACATAGGCAAAGGACAGGTTAACACAGCCTGAAACGCAAAGACAAACAGTCAGAAACAGTCATGTCGTTTGACTACTGTAATAAGAACATTTTTGTCGACGTAACCTCTGACTTTTGGTTCAAGCACTTTCAAACTCATGTATTCTGAAATTCAAGCAGGTCACAGTGGTGCGTTTTTGTGCAAGAGTTTCACTTCTGTGTGTTTACCGGGGTAGCGTTGTTCTGCATCTCCATTCATGATCACATCAGGAAGCTCGGACATGATTTTATGGATCAGACGATTAGCCAGCATGGATACTCTGTGGTGGTCATACTGCACAGAAACACACACACACATTTATTACCAGGAAGTTTGGAAACATTTGCCTCAATAGCCCTTTCTCAATAGTCAAGCTTCCGCCTCCTAGACTCCTCGGGTAGTGACCCGGAAATCGATTTCGGCGCGCCATGTTGAAGGACATCTAATTTCTCTAAATGCACATCGAGCATCGAGGAGGCTCTCTGGAGGAGCTCTAACCGAGGATACACTGATGTATCCTCCGGGGATGTCTTTCAGGCAACAGTGATGTTTAAAAGGAGGCGTGACGCACGGCTGGACTTATCTAAGCCAATGACAGCTCTGCATATTGCATTCACTGATATTAAGCTACTTATGTTTTTAATATAACTGCTTTAATCACGACACAATGTTTACAGTGAGAACAGCTGCTGAGGTCAGTGCAGAAAGCAGAACAGTGAGTATAATATACATCCCTCAATAATATATATATATAACAGGCCTAAATGACTCTTTATTTGTAGGCTTTAGTAGATATATACAACAAGATAGATATCTTTCTAAAACCATATAGTGCTTCACATAATAAAATACACAACGGCTGTAGCCTGATATGCTGTAGGAGCTGTAGGTTGTACAGTGTGTAGGAGTGTGTAGTACAGTGTGTAGGTGTGTGTTGTACATTGTGTAGGTGCGTGCGTACATGCAGTGGACAGACGGATCTCAGTTGGTCTTAAAATTTGAATTGAGAAAGGGTGTTTCAGGTATGCTTGTATACCTCCATCTCCTGCTGTGCGATGCTGCAGGCGGCTCCCAGCCCAACAGCCAGAGGGGTGGGGACGGTGCCGGAGCGCAGCCCCCTCTCCTGCCCGCCTCCGTTCTGCAGCGGCTCCATACGCACTCGGGGACGCCGACGCACGTACAAAGCACCAACACCTGTATACACACACATACTGGCAATGTAACTTCAAAAGCAGGTCCACTGAAAGCACCACAATCATCACAACTTGCCTCCCATCTGTTCTATTAATACGTGCTGCTTACTCTTTAATAACATGTTTTACTTACTTTCAATTTCACTATAACGGCTTTCACCTGTTACATATCAATGACATTTTATACACTGCTTAAATCTCTTCAAATATTGTCAACACTTGACAGAGTTTGCACTCAAATTGAAACTTGAGCTTCCTTTGATACTTTCACTTTCTCTCAGTATTTGGATTGCATCTGCAGCTTTAACAGTGTCAGCCATTTCACATTTCAAGTTGTATGCAATTGGAAAGCACTGTGAACTGCCACATTGATGCAATGAGCTGCATTAATAGACTGTCTAATTAGATAAAAGCATATCTAGACCAATGCTACGGCTAACCTTTGGGGCCGTAGAGCTTGTGGCCGCTGATGGACATCAGATCAATCTTGTTGTCTGTGACGTCGAGGGGAATCTTCCCAACAGCCTGAGCGGCGTCAGTGTGGAGGAAGACTCCCTTAGAGCGACAAATCCGACCTGTGGACGGAAGGAGTACAGATTAATTATTTAACAGTTTCGATCAGAACACTAAATTAAATCACAGACTTAAAAACATAAGTACAGGAATCTGATGAAGGATCTACATGATTCCTCTCCTCTACGTTTGGCCTTTAAAAACACACACAAAAAAAACACAATTTAAGACGTAAATATTTGAAAATGCTTTCTTGGGTGCAAATGTATCAATATATTTTAAAACTCTGGTTACTTCTTATTTGCGTCCAGTTTCAGCTGCATTCTGTGTATGAAAGTGTTATGCAGATATCGATTTATTATTTGTAAAATTGAGTATTTGGGAAATTATGACCGCAATTTGTGCATGCCCATTTTAGTTTTGAGTAATACATTTGCACTATGAAACAACAACAATTGTGGACTACTGTCTAATGACTACTTTACATTGTGACTTATCAATGCTGCACCTCTTCAAATACAAATGGAGGTGTCTGCTGTGCCCAATGTTATTGAATCTTGAATGTCAACCTGGCCTGGGTCATAGGTGAAACACTGTATGTGGTCATTCTAAAATGTGATTCCTGCCCAATGTGTGGAGCGAATAACGTGTTGCCATGCTTACCAATCTCCTTCATGGGCTGATAGACTCCGATCTCGTTGTTGATGGTCATCACCGAGAGCAGAGAAGTGTCAGGACGGATGGAGGCCTCCAACAGCTGGACACACACACACACACACAGTTTTTTATAGAAACAATGACTTGTGCATCTTGTCTGTACTCCTTGTGTATTTTTTCTCTTTGTTTACCTCCAGGTCCACCAGTCCGTTCGACTGGACTGGCAGGTAGGTGATGCTGAATCCTTCAGACTCCAGGACACGACAAGAGTCCAGAACACATTTATGCTCCGTCTGCGTAGTGATCACATGACTCTTCTTGGCCTTGTAGAACCGTGCCACTCCCTGCAGGAGAGGAAGAGGCAGGGTTAGCACTGACTCTAAAGACTGGGCTAAAACTCAGTGTTGTTTTTCACTGTACTCCAAAAGCAGGTATCACACATTTGAGTATGTGATTATATGGGATTTGTTCACTAATGTAAGCCTATTCTATTAATTTAGAAATATATTAAAAGAGAACTAATCGAGGGGAGGCAGGGCAAGGGAGTCGACATTTGTGAAAACTATTTTTTTTTTTTTTTTTTTTAAATGGTTTGTGTCCTGCCCCAGTTTTACTTGATCTTCTCTGTCATGAGTATAAAGTAAACTGCTCCACAAAAGGGCTGACAGTTGAACTGAACTTTCCTGTTAGCAACCAAATCTTTGTTTTCCTTTCTCAATAATGTTTTGTTCGTTTAAATAAAATAAAAATGCACCACAGTGCAGAGAAAATATAGCAAAGCTCAGAGAGCTATTGTGACCAAAAACGAGACTGAGTGATGAAGAGGAGGAGCTGAGTGAGACCTTGATGGCCATGTTGTTGGACTCGGTGGCTCCGCTGGTGAAGATGATCTCTCTGGGATCTGCTCCAATCAGATCAGCCACCTGCTGCTCAACGAGAGAGAAAACACACAGTCAGTTTCTCTTTTTCTCCAATTCAGAGTTAATCAAATTATATACACAACTAAGTACACATTTTACGTAACAAATAAACATACAAAAATGTAAAAAGTAAATAATGGTTTACACCATACTACACAGTGCATTGTTATGAGCACAAATTGTTCAGAATCAGAAACAAGTTACAAAGTATTTATAAAAGAACCAAGTGATGCAGGGATGATATATTTTTTGGCCAACCTGGCACTTAGAATTATCCTGGTTTCCTCAACCAAAATGCAGTTATTGTTTAATACTAGAGAAAATAAGTTCAGTGGCAAACAAAAGGTTTTGATAGCTACACATGTAGATAATCCTCACGATTAAAACAACTTGAAAATAAAAAAAGTAAAATAACTTTTGTTAAGCTATAAAAACTACACAATGGCCCTTTGACCTAAGTCACCACCACTAGCCTACAGACTTTGCTTGCTTAACCTTTTCTACAAAATCCTTTCCTCATAGTTTGCCAGATCACAAATAAAAACACAAAAAGACTGTAACGGCTGGTAAACCTCTTAAGTCTCATTTAGCCATCACTTTTAAATAAAAGCTTCATAAGTGGCATTTACAGACATTTCATTTAGTAATTTAACATGTTGTATGGAGTCATCTAAATGTGTTTACCGCAGACCGTGTTTCAGGCATCTTACCAAAATCCTATTTTAAAAAATATTTATTTTGAGATGAGGGAACCACAAATGTAAAACTGCCGAGTCATTTCCTGGATTCAGGACTCATTCCTGCAGCAGACGATTATATAATGGGTAGACATTTACTAGAACTTTTTGAAAACCTTTTTTTCTGTTTTTGTATAACTTGATTGTTTCTCTAATCCCTACCTTCCTGGCTGTCTCCATGGCATTCTCGCTTTCCCATCCAAAGGCATGTGTTTTGGAGTGAGGGTTACCGTAGTAATTGACCTGGAAGGGCAACATGGCGTCCAGCACCCGGGGGTCCTACCCAAAGAAATACATGTGTAAAAAGTCATGTATTGATGCAAGATCAAGTGCATGCATGTATGGTAACACTATGTATTCAATTGAGACACATGCATACAATAAGGTAACACTGTAACATGTAATTTGTTTGTCTTGTCTTTTTGATAGCTACAGTATGTCTATGATTGTATTGTGTGTCTGTCTGTCTTGAAAAATGTGTAATAAAATCTAAATATATATATAAAAACAATAAGTCAAAAGTGGCAGTTAGGCCCCTTTCACACCAATGCGGTTCCCGTTCTAGCTCTGTGCTTGCGCTCTTCTGGTTCGGAACCAGCTTTTCTTTTCAACCGCCATTATAAAACACCGCCCAGAGCCCGACTGGTGCGGCCGTGGCTGCGTTTTCACGTCACCGTTTACGTTGCTGATTTTCTTCCCAACGGCGCTCACAATAACAACAATGTTGCTTTTAATCATACGAAGCCAGATTAAATTAAATAACTACTTCTCAACCCTTGTACTTTTCTCCGGAGCGCCGTGTTTCATTGTTTATTAATGTGGTTCAGCGGCATTTACCGACCGCTGCAGTGCTGCCCGCTGTTTTGTATTGATTCCATCCGATACCTGCTATAATACAAAACGTCTGCCTGCTCTCCACAATGATCAACGCAGCGAACGGATGGTCAAAGTAAGGTACAAATAAACAGAATCACACTAAGCCTGGTTAGTGTTGCCTGACTTTATAAAGTGTGTGGTTGCGTTCAAGTCACTTTGCTCAGGGCTACTGCTTGCTACAATTTTTATTGGCCAGGTTGATCCCGCCCATGCCTCCCGCCTCCGACGTATGCGGTTCTTGCTTCTAGACCGACAATTTTTTGGAGCTTGTAGAAGAACCGGTTTTCGGGGCAAAGACCCGGCTCCGCTGCGGTGTGAACAGGAAAAACCTGATGTGCTGATCAGGCTCTAGCTCCGAACCGGCCCTGGAACCGCGTTGGTGTGAAAGGGGCATTAGGGTCAGTTACTCATCGGGCGTCCTCTGATGACCTTGTGACCAAGACAATATGATTGGTAGCAGTTACCATGGGTGTGGTGGCCTGGAAGTCCATGTAGAGCGGGCGCAGCTCATCTTTCTCCATCAACTCTACAGCACAAAAATAAAAATAAAAACTCATTACAAATGCCTTTACAACATCATTAATAAAATAGAATTAATGTGAAATGTAACAACATTTAAAAAGGTAAACAAAAGTAATTCAGTTATGGTGTCAGCTTTTAAAACGTTGCCACCCTTTAAAAAAAAAAAAGGATAAATAAAATAGTAACTAAATAGGCATACCTTCATAAACATGAACAATGTATTTAGTAAGTGTTCATTTATTGTATTTGGTTATAAATAATGATAATCCATTACATTTCAACACCAAACGACAGCCAGCTGCTTTCCACAGTCAACCGTTTAAACTGATCTGCAGATCCTGGACCAAAACACTGCATTGGATAAGAGGCAGGTCACGCCATTACTTAACTATTTCAACTTTCTTCTCGTACACCTTCTATTTATTACTCTTTTATTAGTTAGGCTTAAAATGTTGAACAAGCTTTGGCCCAGTACGCTATTTCAGGATAAATAAAGTTATTTTTATTTTTATTTTAAATGACAAAAAATATGATATTACGTGTTAACATTTCTGTCAATTAATGTTCTGTCATTCAACTTATTCTCGACGACCTGTTGTTTTGAAGTCATTTAGCATTTTTAAGGCCTTCTTCTCACCTTAAAAGCAGTGATCACATAACGTTACATCAGTTATATGCTGTGAAGTACTCAACTGCGTCACTTTTGGATTATCTTAATGTTAGCTGCTATGTGGCTCTAATAATCAGCTAACGTGCTCTTACCTTTCGGTTGAGAGCTGGCGGCTCTTCCCAGCCAGAGAGGAAGCCTGGAGGCTGGCCTGAGCAGCAGCGAGGTGACGGTCCTGCCCTGGGAAAGCATCTGGACGGTGGGTTGGTTTCGGCTGGGAACACGCTGACCTGCGGTAACAACAACACGCTGACCGTGAACACAGCACTGGAGTACACCGGTTTGAACCCGTATGACCTCCTGGTTTACGTGGAAGAAACGGATGGGTTCACGATTCAAGAATAAATGTTAAACGTGAGAGAAGTTTGGTTTAGTTTGAGAAACGTTGTCCCGTTTTAGTTTATATGCATGTTTTGCTATTCAATCGCTGTCAAGGTAAACATGATAACAACTAGCACTTCCTGTAATGACTTTCAAAATAAAACGTGTTATCACTTAAAAAAAGGTGTAAGTGATGCAAAATAGTTTGCATGGTTGTTGATGCAGAGGAAATGTGGTTACTACGGCAGCTTAAAGATATAATTAGAACAGATGAATATAGAGATTAAATAATAGTTTAAATTAAGATATATATAAACCGATATTAATGGAGTTGAATAAAAAAAATGGAAAACCATATGAAGACAAAACATTGCAAGTGCATGATGTGCATCAGACGAGAAGCCAGACTTATCAAAACATACTAACTATGAGTAGGCTAGTGGTAGTATACTATCCATTTTTCTTTTTAAAACTCTTTAGGTAAATGCTCAAAAGAAGTATGTTTTTTACAATAGACTGTATGTTTTTTTACTCAAACAGTGTAACATTCAATACTATTTTTATATTTATTTTGTGATAACTCTTTTTGTCATTCGATATTTTAATTTTTTGGATCGGTTTCTTTATTGTTCGCCGTTTGCATAAGAAATTGTCATTAATAAAATACAAATAAAATTACATTAGATTATTGGAACTATTTTACTTTCTTTAGTTTGCCTTTGTCCTCTGCAGCTTGATCCTGTTATTCTCTGCAGCTTGACACAGCTCGCTTTTGCTGTTGCACAAGACACGGAAGCGGGGGGTGGGACTTCCTTTTAAACAAACTGAGCTATCATTGGCTGATTTGCGTTGTTTTGGTGCCGTGCGGGGCCTATACGTGTCCTGTGATTGGTCGGAGCCAGGAGCTTATGAAACATGGGTTCAGCCTCCCACAAAGTTTAGGTAAAACCTTTATATATACAGCCTATGGGTAAAACCTAACTAACAGTCTATAGTCTAAGGTTAAATGATTTACAACTGGAACTGTCCTGTGAAAATCAGGATTTTCAAAATTGTGAGGTCGTCGTCTCACACACAATTCAAGCGATATATTGAGATATTCTAGGAATTAAGCAGCTTTTCAGAATTTTTCAGATGGATTCATTAATATGCTTACATTGTAATTAGCATACAACTATCTGAACAACTGTCACACATTTTTAAAACATTTAGGCAGAGGTGGGCGAAGTGCTTACATATTTTTAATCGTAAAATTACTATCACAGTGTAGAACTAATCTGTTACAAATATTCTTGCATTCCAAATGTTAAAAGTACAAAAGTATTACTATCAAACTACACTTGAAGTATCCAAATTAAAAGTACTTTCTCTACAGGACCGCCCATTTCAGAATTATATTTATTGTATTATTGTATTAAAATGCATCAATATGTTTAACACGTTCATCAGCTAGTGAATTTTACCAAGTGGTCAATAAGGTTCATCTTAATTACTTGGATTATCATATGATGTAATGGAGCAATTGAATTTGAGTAAGGAGACGTAAATGTACTTGCTGGCTTTCTACCAATGCATATTTAGGACTATGTATCATTAATTTTAGGAGTCTGATAATGTCATAATAAAACCATTTGTCGTATATTTATTGTCAAATTATATATGCAGGCGGACTAAAATGAATATTACTAAAAAGCAATTTATGAAAACAGGATCAAGACGACCAACATCATGTATTGTGTCTGGTTTAATCAGGATTCAAGTAAATATTCTTAAATGATATAATTTGAATACATTTCCCCCCAGTTTCCCCCATTAAAAGGTATTTCCTGTCTTTTGCATTCCAAAGAAAATCAGGCGGTGGTTACAACTTGTAATCACTCCTAATATAAAACAAAGAAATAGCCTATCAAGCGAATCTATGTACGAATAAATCAGTTTATTTCCCCCTTCTTTTATCTGATAAACAGGAATAATTGCTATGTTGATTAAATCTTCTATTTAAACTCCGAAGCAGAAGGTGGCAGTAACGCTGGTTACCAACCCTCAGTCAAAATCGTTAAAAAAAATCGTAGAAGAAGAAGTATCCTAGCTGTTTGTGCTTACCAGTGCTAGCCATGCCCATAACTAGCTAGTTTATTTGGAGAAAAAAACATTTATTTGAGTATTTAAAGTAGGAATGGAGGGACCCACACAGAAGCAGTGGACGTCACTTTAAAGGTGAGGATAAAGTATTTTGTATTTTCGTGAAGCTACGTAAAGTGTCAATGAAAGCTAACAAGCCCAGGCTAACACCAGCCACTGTACCGCTGTCAGTGGAGAAGCTCTGTTGTGATGTTTTTTATAATATCAGTACGTTTTCTCTAATAACATATCTATTGATCCTCAGCGTTAATGAATCTCACTGAGTTTCTAGTGACATTATATATCAATGTGTAATAGCAGCTGCTGGACTGGTGGTATTTATTGTGTTACACAGTGATGGAATGTAAATAAAAGTACATTATATTCAAGCACTTAATGCTAAGTACAGTTTTGAAGTACTTGTACTTAATTTTAATGTATCCATTTTAAAGTAGTACTTTAGTAACATATGTTGTTCTTATGTTAAACACAATTCAAGAAGAATGCACTTAAAACAGAACAATAAAGGGGAAACAGAATGTATTAACAGTAAAGTCTGAAGCTTAATTATATCATACCTGTATATATTATATCTGGGCAGGACCCCTTTAAATACTTAGATTAACTATGCAAAAACGTTTCAAACACAATAATCATCATACCTGATTTTAAAATGTGTCTACCATCCTATTTTTAAAAACATGTTTTTGAATTTGCAAACTGAACATACTCTTAATTGCTTGTAACAACCACCAAGCAAGATAATCTCTGTTATCTAGAGTGTTATGGTTTATAGATATATAACTACTCAACGAAGCGTGACGAGGATAAAACGAGTTTTTCTTTGTCAAGTCCATTTATTGCTTTACATGTAGGGGCATCCCTTATTGTCACCATGTGGACACCTAGGAGTCTGTTATTGTCTCTCTGAGGACACCTGGGAGCTCATAATGTCTCCTCTTACATGTCCTCGCTGACATGAACAAAGGTTGATTGTGTTTTAAATCAGCATGTTTATTACTCAGAAAAGTGCCTCACTGTAATATTTGCTTTCAAAGGACATCTTTACAGTATGCTCTCTGTCCCAAACGGCATATAAGTATTTTGCAACCCTGGCATGGAATATGTTGCATATAGACCTGAGACTTAGTGAACTCATCTTGTTGAATGCTTTTGAATCCTAAATAAAAGAACTAGAGGCAGATTCATTAAGATTTCAATGTTATTCAACTCCTGTTAAAAAGCTCACTTTTTGGTAACCAGTAAAATGTGAGTTCCCTATTCTTGGATTTTAGTTCCTTTTCCTCCATCTGTTGTGTTTTTATGCTATGATTATGCGTTTTAGTTATGTTGATTATAATCTTAATCTCAGAATAATTCAAGGTTAATAAAAAACCTGCCTTTTTTAATTCAGAATGGTGGCTAACCTATACAAAGTTTTTCTACCTTTTTTAAAAAAATCTTGTTGTGTTGCATCATGTAATGATGACGATCTGGTATAATCTCTAATTGTATTAGCTACATATTTAGTTTAAATTTATGTGTCATATTTAAAGGTGGGGTAGGTATTTTTGGAGAAACCAGCTCGAGTGCGCTAGAATTTGAAAGTACACAACCGGAAAAAATATGCCACTTCCTTACAGAGCCCGTCCCCCAACACACGAACGCGCACATGACCAATGAGGGAACGAGATAAGTTTGTGCACAGATGGAAAGCTGACAGGCAGGTAGGCCCTGCTAAAATGATTGGTCGTGCTTTTCACAGTGCCACGGCTTCCACAGATGAATTTTTTTAATGTACTTATTGTCAAAGCATTTAATATATTAATTGCTATCGGGATGTTAAGAGCATTCCATGAAATATAACAAAAAGTGTTTCTGAAATAAATTACATACCCCACCTTTAAACTCCAGTTTTTTAGTCAAACTGTAGAGAGGGGAATCTACAGTGGCTGGTGCAAACGCGCTACAACAGCCCATACACTTCCAACTGAGTTAGTCTGTTTCATTATTTTAAGTGTTTTCTCAGTAAATGAAATGACTGCTAGGTTAGCTACGTTAGCTAACTAGCTTACAGCAGATCTGCAATAATGTCGGAAGGAATCATGCAATCACATATTTAAAATAAGCCTTTAAAACGTGTTATTTAAACGTTAGGAACGTTTTCAGGGACAGTTGCTGTTGGCCCACTTTATAATCCATCCCTGAACGTCAACAAGCACTCCGTCTGGTCCCAGCTGTTGGCATCCCTTTTTAGTTTTGCAGCGCTTTTACTAACCGCTGCACATGTTTCTTGAAGTTGGAGAATGCTTTCTGAATGCTGCACATGTGTTGTCAAGCTCGTGAAGATGTTTCTTCATTGGCATGTGTTTTGGCACATTTGTGTTTTTTATATTTGCATAATTTTAGAAAGTGCAACAAGTTTCTGCTAATGGCAATGTTGTATGCCGTTGTAGTGCGTTTGCTGTGCACCTATCGGCCACCATAGACATCAGTATAAGACTAATACAACATGTCTGCACCATGTTACCTCCTACTTCAGGGAAAATTCGCTATTGATGATTGCCACAAATGATCTCAAATAACTCTTACATGCGCTTGACAACAAACCTGTTTGAATAAATGGCTCTGGCATGAAGTCCATTGGTCCAGACTCACAGCACACTACAACCATGCATAGATTGCAAATAATAATTAATATAATATAACAACACCTTTTAATAGGTTAGTTATGATATGTAGTTGTTTATGAAATGGTGTGGTGGTAAACATTTAATATGACTACCTAGGTGACACCATGCTCCTGAAGCCCGCAGCAGCTGAAGATCAACGTGTTTGACCGAGAAGCCGCTGTGACCGCTGCCGTCATGGGAACGACGATGAGTGAGCCGTGCATCTACGACAAACTGTCCGAGAGCATCGACATCCTCCGGCAGTCGGGATACCGCTACGGCATGTCGGAGAGGGAGATCGAAAGGTTCATCAAGCAGGTCCTGGAGACCAACGAGCCCAGGAGAGAGCCTCCACAGTTCCCCATCCTGAGAGCCACCATAAAGGTCAGGGAAATATTTCACTGCTAAAACATCTAATCGAATGAAAATATACTAAATGAACTAAGGAAGCCAAAGAAAAAACCTGTTTGACGACATTGATTGAGGTTTAAAAGCGTGCAATTGAATGCAGTGGATTAATATTCATTCAATGACATTTCTTCTAATGACATTTTTTTGTTTGGATTCAAACATAGCAAACCATTCAGCTTATTGATACTTTTATAGAATAACATTTGAGCAGCATCCTGTTTAAGTGAAAACTCTGCAAAGCGTTCTATAAACTCCAATGTAACTGCTATTAAACAGCTACCACAACAACATTTCATTTTGAAATATTTTATAGCTCATGAAAAGAATATTCCAGCCTTTGTTTAAGGTTCCCTGAGCTGTGTCCCAAGTAGGACCTCAGTTGTTTGGTGAGTCGAGTCAGCCCGTTGAAATAAACATTTTTAGGAACAAAAAAATCCTATAACCAGGTCAGAAAAAGTTTCTCCGTCATTTTAAAATCTGTTCTAACAGTTTCCAAATGGTATATCCTGTCACAACTACAGACGAGTTTTCGATGCAAGTGACACACACGTTTAACATTGAAAACATTCATTTTGAGGGTCACACTTTTGCAATAGCATTAGGTTATCTAATATTTAAAAAATAATTGAGTTATTTTAACATACAATACGCCATTAGACTTATGACGTGTGAGTTAACTTCGATGAATTAACACTAGAACCGCCAACAGGTCAATTTTACCCGCAGCTGTTTTTTGATTGTATATAACTTTTTTTCAATAGAATATTAAGGTCTCCCAGTACGTGACTTTTCCTGAACGGGTGTTATGTAGCACCCTCTGTTGTTAAAAAATTGTCAATATTAAAAGTCAGATTGAAAAAATCGCCAAAGACATTGCCATTTATACCTATATCCGCCAGCGGGTAATATTTACCTCATAGAAAATGCAGTGTAAACATGACGTGTTGCTATAGCAACGCCTTTTGTCTACTTTGGTTCCTTATAGATTGAGAGAGAGATATATAGATAGACAGATAGATAGTTATCGATAGATAGTTATAGATAGAGAGATTTGGTAGCAATATTTTATACTTCATGCTATCTGCACAAACTATATCATATGAAAAGCTGAGAGTCCACAGATTCTATTGGTATAAGTTTCATCCCTGAGAAATCAAAACTCACTGTTCTACATGATAAATAAAAGAACATTGTACCTTGAAAATCAACAGCGAGTACTATTGACCCGTTGGCGGTTTTAGGTATACAGCGACCTCTGGCAGTTCTAGTGTTAGCTCTAATCAAAAATAATTGAAAAGGTGAAGGTAAATTGTAGCGTTATCCGACTGTGTTCAGTGTAGTCTTGTAAAATGTAGTTTTTGTCGAGAAAGCCAAACAATTCAAATGTCTCAAAGATACTTTAGCATTACATGTTACTAAACACTTGCATTAAAAGTGACTTACATGCATTCAATACTGTGGACAGTACCTATGACTTGTTAACCTTTTCTTACAATATATGCAAACATAATATTGTTTTTTTTATGCCAGATAGAATTGGTAAACTCAGACAGCATTTAGGATGAGATAGGGCTGCTCAATTAATCGCAATTACGATTTTGGCTTGCAACGATTATGAAAATAACATAATCGAAATAAAAGGATTATTCTTTTTATTTTATTATTTTATTTAATTTTTTTATTTGATTGGTTTTTCAGTTGAATTATACTTAGAGTTCAGGGTAATCAACTGTTAAAAACATACTGTTTACATTTTTTTTCAATAAATGGATGTTTTCAAAGTAAATGGATAATCGTTTTGAATAATCGTGATATCAATTATTGACCCAAATAATCAAGATTATGATTTTTGCCATAATCGAGCAGCCCTAGGATGAGATCCACCTCACTCACTGCATAAACTGCAATTTTAAGACATAATTCATCCAATTTCTGGCGAGGCCCAAAGATATCCTCTATCTCCTCCTTAGTCAAGATGTCACGTCCTTTAACGCCAATCTGGAGGAAACATCATAACAGATTACAGATGGCTTCGGGCCAAATTTGCATTGTTGGTTACTTGTAAAACTGGAAACACCAGGCTGCATTCCTGGCATGCCAAAGGATGAACAAGCAGGTTTTACCTTGGCATGTCCATGCTTTCCAGAATGAAAGTTAGTCACTTCTATGATCTCACAGGGACGTCCTTTCAGAATGGACTGGTCAGTCTCCTTGATATCAGAGGACCACTCTGGTGCAGTATGACACTCAAAACTATGCGTCAGTGAGATGTGATCTGCCATGTTGGGCTCTACTCCATCCAGAGGATCACAAGAACACAAGAATTAACATTCAAGAGTTAAAACGGTAGCATTACTAACAAGGCTCGCCCCCCCCCCCCGCTTATCTTTTCGTCTTGCATCATCAACAATCTCCCGATTTAAAATCAATATTAATATTCGAGAAACATACATATATAATAATAACATTCTTATACAAACTATTTTGTGTAAATATATTTATCTTTACATTATGAGTTTAGGAAACTATCTTTTGAACAATTTCAAAAATGTGCAAATAGATGAAAAAAACATTCACATTCCCTTGAGTAAAAGTAGCAATAACAAAAGGTAAAGATAAATATATTTACATAAAAAAGTTTGTATAAGACTGTTATTATTATTATATATTTATGTTTCTCGAATATTAATATTGATTTTAAATCGGGAGATTGTTGATGATGTAAGACGACAAGATAAACGGGAGTTTTCAGTTTTAAATGAATTTTAAAAAAGATAATTAAAAAAACAACAAATGATTACTTAAAGGTAGAGTAGGTGCAGTAATTCACTTCAGAAGCACTTGTTGTTATATTCCATGTAATGCTCTTAACATCCCGATAGCAATGAATATATTAAATGCTTTGACATATATACAAATATTTAATCTGTGGAAGCCGTGGCGCTGTAAAAAGCACGACCAATCATCTGCCTCGGCCCGCGGCAGATGATTGGATGGCCTACCTGCCTGTCAGCCTTCCATCTCGTGCACAAATTTATCTCGTGCCCTCATTGGTCATGTGTACGTTCGTGTGTATTGGAGGAGGGGCTCTGTAAGGAAGTCTGAAGGAAGGGGCAGATTTAGGAGTTCATTTGCCTACTTAATATCGCACGTCCTAAAAAAAAAAAAGGATTGAATTATTATTATTTTTAAATAAAAAGAAATCGCACGTCCTGCGATGTCAATATCGCTTATGCGCATAACGCAATTATCGCCACGACACGATATATCGTGCAGCCCTAGTATTTGATTAAATATGTAATGGATATCAATTCATGCCAAGATCCAAATAACCGAAATCAATCTCTAGTAGATTAGTGTTTTTATTGTTAAACACTTGCCTGTGGTTGGAGAGTAAAGAGCATACAGTCTCTGCTTTGAGGAGAGTGAAGTGACATCCCTGTGGTCTGTGCAGTTTGTGGTGGCAGTGGGCTTCCTGCTGGTGGTGGTGCTGGCCTTCACGTACCCTCAGAGCGCCCCCCAGCTGGGGCTGGTCAACCTGGGCTGCTACAACTGGTCGTCCCCCCTCAGCCACGTCCGCCTGCTGTCCCTGCCCATCGCAAAGAAGTACAACCTGCAAGGTCTGACGCACTGACAAACAAACAGGAGGGAGTCCAATTTGAGCTGTACTAGATATTTCAATATGAACACTTTGGAATATAATATTGTTGTTCTTATGCATTTGTATTTGTTATTTGTAATCCCGACATATGTGAAGAGTTGCGAATAAAGATTAAGCTACACTAATATTATTATTTGTAGAACAAGAGTCCAGTGTTTGCTGCGTAGGACTGTTCCCATGTGGTCTAAATATTTAGCTTTCAATCCATACTTGTTGGCATTAATCGTTTTAAAGACATTTAATGTGGTCAATAACCAGTTTGCTCTCCCACATGTGGCACACTACAGGAGGCTCACAACTGTATTCATCTAACGGCCCCGCAAATGAAATAATCACTATAAGCAACAATGTATTTGTTCTCTTTAGTTGTAGGGTGACCTTTAATAAATATGGCAGACATACGTATGTATATATGTTAAAACAAAGACAAAACACATTTGCTTCAGCCCTAAAACCTCCACTTTCCAACATCTGTTTTTGGAAGAAACATCAACTTGGACTATAGTTTGTCTAAAGTGAATCTGTGTTTGTGTGCGCTGCAGGTTTCCATGAGTGGTGGAGTGCCGGCTCTCTCCGGCAGAATCTGGTCAACTGTTCGGGCTGTGCTCAGATCTCCTCGGTGATGGAGGTCCCAGAGAGCCTCAGGGGGACGGTGGCTCTGAGGCGGGGGCCGCAGCTCGTCCTGCTGAAGGTCAGAACTGAAAGCGTCCACACACTTTCACTCCTTATCCCATGGTGTAGAAAAGCATGAACTTAACCCTATATTGAGTTTTGAGTTCAAATGAATTCTAATATTACAGTTACTGATACATATGCTCCTTTTTTTTTTACACTTCTTTAGTGTTAAACGTGTCCAAGACTCTACACGGTAGCTCTTTAAAAAGGTTCTTCTTTTTCCTGTTGAACACGAACAAAGGCCAGGAGTTTGGAATCTCATAATTGTAAGAGCAAAAAGCATCTTTGCGCAGCCAACTTGTAATGGGCTTTAGTCCAGGGGTGTTGCTGGGGGCTTTTAAGAAGGACTGCGTGTTTGGGTAAATTGACCTGTTTGAAAACACAGTACTGTCTGCTCTCCCTAGTCGGTCTTTACTTACTAAAACTCTGGCTGTGAATGCTAGAATCCCTAAAACCCGTTTGATAATAGCTAGTGTGATAGAGACTATGTCATTTTTTTTTATCTCAGTTGATTGTTATTTGTATACCTGTTACTTGCCCATGGACTGCAGTTAAAAATGAGCTAATTTAAGCAATTTGTGAGTGTTGCATTGAACTAGCAGAGGTTTGAACATTGCTGGAAAGAGAATAACGGCTCCTGTAATGTGGCTCCTGCAGGGTGGGGAGTCCCTCAGCGTGCAGCGGCAGCAGCTGGAGGAGCTCTACCTGGCTCACTCCAACTCCATGTCCATCCTGCTGGAGGAGGAGGACGGTTTGCACAGCCACAACCATGGCCTCCCCCAGGGGCCCGCCAACTTCACTCTGCTCTGGTACTCATTGGTTTTGAATGTAGACTTAGATTTATAGTCTAGTTTCCAGCATAGTTAACCTGGAAATGTTGAGTACGGCAACGTTTTATGTAAGAAATGTATAGCACGGGTCCCCAGCAAAAACGGATGCTAACTTGCATATGTTGGGCAATTTGCACAGTTAGTATAAATTGCGTTAAATGAAATGGATTGCATTATAGCCCAGGTAAACAATAGTTAAAAAATGGCTTGGCCAATTCTGGTGGTAATTGAGGATGCTGAATGCATTTCTGACATTTTCAGTATCAAAAATTGCAGCTTTAATCAAAGTGTGCTGATTTCGACTATGCTGAGTAGTGTTGCGACCATTGGATATTGAGAGCACAAGATGAAAATTATTATCTCTACTGTAGACAGCTTTTCTTCAAATAAATTGACAATCTATCGAATCCAGAGGATCCAGAGTCCCCTAAATCTTCAAAATCAACCCAAAATGTTTGAAAATCAGCCCACCAGGAGTACTAATATGACCCTCTTTTTGAATGTCAGAATTGGACCCGGCATCCTCAATAATCCCCAAAACCACTATAAATGGTCCCCATTGGCCAAGCCATTATATCACTAATTTCTCCACAGGCTATAATGGTAATTCATGCTTATTAATGCAATGCTAATTGTGCAAGTTGCCCAACATATGCAAGTTAGCATTCTGCAGTTTCTAGGTGTTGGGGACCCCAACTATACATTTCTAACATAACACTTTGGTGTACTCAACATTTCAGGGTTCCCAACAGGACTCTATGAGCAGGCAACTAGACTTTAAGGCTTTTATGGAGCAAATGTACTTGCAGGATTCTGAATTGTTATCTTTACTGAAGGTTTTTTTTGCACTTATTGAAAGCTGCTTTGGATAAAAGCGTAGACTAAAAGAAATGGAATGTAATGTATTATGAAATGATATGCCGTACATTTTCGGCGAGGGTTTTTATGATTGTTTCTGGTGTTTTGTGTGCAGGAGGTTCAGCTCGGGGACCAGGGAGAAGGTGCTGAGGTGGCTCTTCCCCAAGGCGGAGCTCTGCCCCCTGCTGGACAGCGCCGGGACCATCGTGCAGCGCTGCCTGGTCACACACAGCACCAACTCCCAGAGCAAGGTCAGTCCACACACACACACACACATCTTTACACCTGGACCGTCAACATGTCCAGGACAGGTGTCCTCAGGCTATACATTATAAAATTATAGAATTTTGCAAAGAAAAAAACCCTTTTCTTCTGATCAAGTCTGAATGTCCCAATGTTTTTGTCCCCATGACAGCGGCTTGTGACATCATTTGCCCTTTCCATGATATAATACATTTCTGTCTGAATTATCTAAGGGTGAAAATGCAGTTGAAAGTGCATCCGTCCATCACTCACCGTAAATAACCCCTCAGCCTCTGCTCTGTGTTTCAGGGGGTGGGGGTGTTTGGCTGGCTGGTGGTGGGGGAGGGTCTTCCCACAGTGCGAGTCCTGCCTGTCCAGCGCTGCCAGAAACACTGCAGCTCCTTCAACCTGTGGCTGAACCCTGGAGACATGGGTACTACCGTTTTATACCGCGTACACTTTCATTGTGAAAAATCATCAACATTCGCCTTTCGACAAAACAATATCTCTACTTAAAACACATTTCCAAATCAATTAATAAATGTAACTTATTCTTGTCCTGTATGCACAATGTGTTTTATATGGAGCCCCTCCCAAAATAATAATGTGTGTATTCAAGTCTTTTACAAAATGATTAGTGAATTACTAACAATAATAAGGATTTTAATATACAAAACATTAAACAAAAAGTATATTACAACCCTTTGCACAATTGTTTTCTAGTATAATAAAAAAATATGGTATTATTTTGCAATTTATTATAATACCCTCATGAAATAGCTGAATAAAAATGTACACCATATCCTGTTGACGTAGGAAAAAATATGGGCTCTATACTAGAAATACTGGTGTAAAACAAATATGTGGGAATAAAATGGTTGACTACAACAGCGGACTACTGTACAATTTATATATATTTATATATATATATATATTGTGTCACTGCCCTATAATATAATTTAGATAAATAAATCTTGCATAGATAATCTCACACACACTAAATCGTTGTTTGTGCGTCGTCCTTTCAGGCAGCAAACTAAGCAAACAGTGTAAATATTTCTACAGTTAACATCTAAGATATTGTCATAGAAAACCATGACTGTACCTCGCTGCCTGCTGGATCTGTTCTCCTCATCACTGACGGTTGTTCCCTGTGACCTTTGACCCTGTGTAGTGTACGCTGACCCTCGGTACTGGCAGATGGAGCTGTTCCCCGGCCGAGGCCAGAACATCATCTGTGACGGATCAACGTTTTAACTTCAGGAGGAGAGACGTTCAGGAGCAGCGTGGAGAGTTCAGGATTGTGCAGATCGGCCTTTCTGTGGCCCCGCCACACCGATGCCTTATTTCCCTCCGGCCTTTTTTAATGACGCCCGTCCGTCCCATAGTCCTCCCTGCGTCCTCAGAGAAACACTGCTCACATGACTTGAGTTTGGGAAAAAGGGATCCTCCTCCAGGAGGTCAGAGGATGGAGAAATGACTCTATGACTTTGTCCTCCGGAGTTTTAAACTCTCCAATGTTCTGGATGTGCCGTGCCATAGCTTCTAGCATATATTTAGAACTTCAAATAATTCATCAATCATTGGGTGTCTCTCTTTCAGAAGGTGGTGAAAAGTGATGAGAGCTTGGCATTAACCTGACCTGAGCACCACAGGGAATTGTTTCCTGTGTTAAAATCCACAGCTTGGTAGGCCTGGATGTGAGGACCCCTCTGAACAGAAAGCAGCTGACATGAACACAGCAGATTGAAGGCAGGTTTATCTGTAAAGCACATTTCAGCAACAAGGCCATTCAAAGTGCTTCAACATAGATATCAAGGGCATCAAGGCAAAGTGCAAATCTAAGAACAAAGACTACATTGAGCGTGTGTATCAGGGACGCTGCAGATTACATGGTGAATGTTCTTTTTGCATTTAATCAAATTATTACAAACTAAGTTTAGGAGCAGCTGGAGTTCATTCAGTCAGTGAGCGCTTACTTATTTTGCATTGCATTCTGGGAACTTTCAGTGTCTACTCTAGACTTTCACTTCCTGCTGTGTTTCTGATACTCACCCACAGCTCTTCATCTGGTTCGTTCCTTGATGTTAAAGGGACAGTTCACCCAAGTCGAGTCCTCTAGGAAACACATGTCAGACGGGTTATTGGAGCCTTTTCTGTTAATGAGTACCACGTCGTTCTACATGTAAAGAAGAAATAATAATAGATACAAATAAGAGGAAGATGTGACTCTTCCTCTTATTTGGATCTATTATTTGCTTCTTGTTGACAACTTCCTGTTTTTTTGTCATTTGTTTTCTACAAACTTATAACATTAGTGCCAAAAAGTGACGTTGCTATGCTATAACAATGTATTAAAATAGAGATTTTAAAAAGCAGTTTGATATTTATTCTAATTTTTAAAATGGCTAACTCGGCCAGCTGTAAATTTGACTTTTTATCTTTATTTCAATAACAGATTAGTACATTGTTCCAGCTCATTTGAAGTTTGGAGATTAAACTTTAAGTGACATTTTTGCTATTTTTTTTAGATATATATTTTTTAATGACATAATTAAAAAAGTTGGTAAAAAATGAAATCTTTTAAATAGTGATTTGAATTTCTAGCTAATTGTCAATCAAAGCCAGAATGAATGTACAGTTTTAATTGGTTTAAAATAGTGTCCACATCAGAAATCTGTCCCCATCAAATATTTCTGGATTATCCAGTATTTCATGGGGACACTGTTCCTAAATAAGAAGTTGATTTTGTAATTTTTTTCAAACACATTTTTAATGCTGAAATCTCAGAAACATCTGGAGAGAAAAGCTAGTGAATATGTGTTTAAGATTTGGGTGAACTTACCCTTTAACAACTAGATTTGACTTGAATCTAAAACCTTTTTTTTGTTGTATTCTTATCCACGTTGTTTATAAGGATCAGATATTTTTTATTCTGAATGTACAAACAAAGCTGCTTCTCTAATTTTGCTGTTATTTATTGTTATGATTGTATGTACATATGTTTAAAGCATTAATATTTGAATAGTAATGTGTGTCAGATTTCCTGAAACCCATGAAGCAGTGGACTGTGTGATTCGTGCTTGATCAGGGTTTCCTTATCCTTAAAGTCTGAATAAAATCATTTTGCCAAAGTTGATCGGTCTCTCTCATTTTGCTCCAGAAACCCAAAAAGCCACAAGTATCCAAACTTCACCAGTTGGGTCTCTGGAACCAAAGCAAGGAGAGAATATTTTTTAAATGTACGCTTTGCATAGAAATGTCAACATTTTATGAGAAAATAAAACTTGTCATGTACTTGTGTCCGTCTGTGTTGGGTTTCTCTTGACTTTGTGATTTGAAAGTGGTCGAGTTTGTTGGAGAACAAAGGGATGTAATATGAAGATCAGTGTTGGAAAGTAGCTAAGTAAATTACTCAAGTCCTGTACTTAAGTACACATTTTAGTTACTTGTACTTTACACAAGTATTTTCGTTTTATACTACTACTCTACTAAATTTTGGAAACTTTGCACTTTTACTCAGCTACATTGATTTTACAGATGTATTTACTACTTTAGATTATTATTATTATTATTATTATGTCAGTCATTGTACTCGAGTAAAGCATCTGAATGCTTCTCCACCAATGAGAAGACAGAAGAGTGAGAGTTTTCAGGTTCTCTCTTTGCCCGCTCACATAATACGTATACGAAAATATGTTTCTTCTTAAAGACTGAATAATTATATTTGAATATCCCAGAGACAAATGTGACCATTGGGGCAAGAAATACATATTTATTTCTCTCAACATGAATAACGTAGCAACAGAACAATGCACAATAGCAACTCAATGTTAGCAGTTAGGAGATTGTGTCTGATTAAACATTGTAGATATGTCAATATATGATAAAGACAGATGGTTCTATGGAGTCTTAAGGGTGCCATCAGAAGAATAAGACACTGAGTAATAATGTAAAATAATAATTAGCAACATTATTGGGGATTCTTAAATTAGCGAGTTTTCATTATTTAACATAATTTGTCTGGTGTTTCCTCTGGCTTAGTGAAGTGAAAACGATTAGCTGTCACTTCCGTTTAAAGAGGCCCTATTCTGCTCATTTCCAGGTTTATGTTTGTATTTTGTGCCTCTACTGTGATATGTTTACATACTTTAATGTTACATAGTGATGCCAGTATATTACGGAAGTAAACAAAGGTGTCAATTGGAATTGTTCAGGCAGGGGGGAGGGGGGGGGGGGGGAGTGTGTGGGAGAGAAACTCCCTCTGGAGGAAACACACGGATTTTAGCCTTTGCGGACCATTTACATGCACACAAACCTTTAGAACACACTAGAGGAACGGAAAGAAACCAAAATGCTTGTGTGTGTACACACACACGGCAACAAAAAAGTATTAATGCTATCTAGTTAACATTTAAGTAAACAATGAATGATATGAAATATTCAGAAACAAATCATAGTATCCAACACATTCGTCCATTCGCACACACACAACTGAACTAACACTTAACCTCCGTGCCAAATGTCAGCCTCATAGTGCAAAAAGTTATTTTGTTAATGGAAACCATTGTTGGTCTCAGCTAAAAGCTAAATGTAAATATTTTCTGGAAAACAAAAAAAGAATTGTTACCAAAATAAAATAAAAAAAGCAACAAAATATGAAAAAAAGTATTATTACATAGAAAATTAAAAGCTAATCAGTTATTTTAAAATGAAATTATTCATGATGTTAAAACATAGAACCGGTGAGTAATTAATATACAAATGATTATAAAATTTGATGGTGTTTATAATATATTTTTGAATTTGAGTTATAGTAAAAACTGTGAAAAATACACTGTATTATTTGGAAGCGTATATGGAAAAAACATAAAAAATGCAACGGTCCTGTATGCACAGACTGTAAACTCCCATTACAGTTGAAACCATATGACCCTCAGTGGGCTTCATGGACTCATTAAGGTGGTTAGAGGTTGCCTTTTCAATTGAATAGCGAGTATACATGATATAAAGTGCTGCACTGAAGTGGACAAAGTCACTAAGAGGGACTGATGCAGTTTTAGGTCAAAGTGCAAAGCGTCACATTTGCATCTAAAGGCTCAGTTCACCTAACATACAAAATGAATGTATACATCTCTCCAGTCAGATAGTTTGGCTTGACTAGCCAGGTGTGTTATGTTGAAATGCTTTGATCAAAACGATTTGACTTGATAGATACAACTATGCTGACACAAAACAGCAGATTTAAGAAAGTCTTTATAAAAAGCCAGGTGACAGATTTAAAAAAAGGTTCAAGTCAGTGTAAAGCGGGAGGCTCAGCGGTCACGTCCCTCCGGCCAGCAGAGGAGACGTCTCCGAGGCGTCACGTTTGTGATGCGGAGACTGAGACCAGCTGTCGTACAGGTGGCTGCTCTGAAGGTCCGCCTCCGCACGCAGGGTGATTTTCTTAAAAAGAAAGAAAGAAAGGAAATGAGAAAGAAAGAAAGTAAGTAAGTAAGTAAGGTCATGTTTTTTGGCTTGTGTAACCATTAGCCAATAACCAACCAATGTAACCCCCCGCCCACCTTATCACCTGAATCTCCTAGAGCACCATTACTACATAGTTTATGCATTTGGAACTATCATATCTCTATACTACAAATAAACCATTTATTTTGTTGCTTCATCATTTGTCTGGTTGTTTCTAGTAAATATGACCTACGTATGATAGAAGATGATTAGAGCCACTGTCAAGGTACCTGAAAGTCTCTGATGTAGGTGAGGAAGAAGCTGATGAAGGAGAAGGCCAGAGACCACTCAGAGATGGTGCTGATGATGTGAGCCGTGTAACCCTGAAAATACACATACAACCATCAATGTAACACTGACAGGAGCCTTGTTACTGTCCAAAGTGTATATTTGATTTTAGACAAAGTTGTTGTTTAGCTTCTCCTGTTTAATACCCCGGAAGTGAAAAACATGATTTTATGTGTCAAATAATGTTTCATTTTGTAGCAGCTCTAACAGAACTACCGTAATTTTCGGACTAAAAGCCACGCCTTTTTCCCTATTTTTCGACGCTGCGGCTTATATAACGGTGCGGCTAATCTATGGATTTTTACAGCTAACGGCCAACACCTTTAACTCTATGGGCTCTATGGCCGGTCCGCGGACCCCCACCTTTAAGCGGCGGGTTCCAGCAGGAAAAGCTGGAGGCCGGAAAAGAGTGAGACAGGTAGAGCGCAAAAGTAAAAGTGGAACCGAGAGTGGTATGCCGCTGCTGCGGCTTATATACAGGTGCGGCTTATAGTCCGAAAATTACGGTACATCGGACCCAAGATTTCATCCATCTTAAAAATATGCAGAACTGACCGTCTCTCCAGGAGTCCAGTGCAGTTTGTGAGCGACGTCGACCCCCGGCAGACTGCTGTACATGATGACCGACGATACGAACACTGAGGAGGACGATGTTAAGGAATACAACAGGACATGTTTTATATACAGGTGAAAGATATGTATTTGTCTATGTAAGCGTCAGGGAGTAGCCTCAGCCACAAATTCAACTGCATTTCCCATAACGGCCTGGTTTTTATCCCCTAACATTATGAAATCTAATTTGAATGTAGCTTCAATATTAAAGAAACTGTAGTTTTGAGCTTCACATGACCAGAACTGTACATTGTGTTGAGGAAATGAGAAAGTTTAAAATATTAAAAAGAAATAATTTGTTTTGTTTTATATGATAATAATGAGCTCAACACCTTCTCGTTGCTCGTGAGGATATTCACAACTATCCAGATAACGTCAATTGCAGTTATAGTGAGTTTTTTTTAACGTGTGATTTAATCTTATGTCGCCCAATTCCTACGCTTGTGTAAGGTAAAATCATTATATTTAGGCACAAAACAAGTCCCCGACTGCAGGATGACTTTTCTTTGATCATTTAAGGCGAGACACTACAGGTGAATAGGGTACTTTTTTTTTTAACTTAAAGATAACAGCTAGAAATTTCTCCAGTTAATTACTTACAATAAGGCAATTGTTTTTTGTATTACAAGTTTTCAGAAATAGCATGTTTAAATATGCAAATTAGCCATAATCTCATTAAATATGCGCATATTTTAACACATTTCAGGAAACGAATTTTTTGTATTGGATAAAGCCAGGTTCAAAATTCTTGTTTCATTTTGTTGTCATATTATAATTGAAGGCTTTTACAGAAGGGATTTTTTATATCTCTTTTTATCACTAAATAAATCAGAAAATACTGTCAACAGCCCTAAAATATCAATTTTCGCCATGTTTTTAGGTATAAAATGTTTTATAATTCAGGCTATGAATGATAAATGAACAAACCCTTCGGTAAAAGCCTTCAGAATATGGATAGGAATATAACTGGAAGGTTTGGTGTGTCTACGTGCTACTGAAGTGGAAATTTTGTGCTCAGAGTAGGAGAAAAAACTCATTTTGAGAAAACGACCTTTAAAGATATGTATTGTCAAATTCCATATTTTTTTTATTGGAAGACACTATTTTCAGACACAATATCTAATCTAATACTTACAACAACAACAATATAGAACATATAAAACACAATACAACTGAAAACTGAGTAACACAGTATGTACCTGATGAACAAAACCACAGTAACACACACACACTACGACCACAGTAACACACGCACTGCAGAACTGCCACCCTAGTCCATGCCTGCTCCATAAGTAGGCCCCTCCTGCATCTCCTGCTGATGTCTTTTCACCTTTTTTGCTGTGCTTAGACTCTTGCGCCTATATTTCAAACTAGCAGATGTAATGGCCTCAGCTTTTGAAATTCTCAGCAAATCACTTTGTCTCATTGCGCTGACAGTAACAGCTGTGCTCTGGAGCCACAACTTCTCCATAACAGCCAGCATGGCAGAGGCACCTTCATTAAAGGTGGAGATGGCCATACTTGCAGCTGCCTCAACCCTGCTTTTCCCCACAAAGACCGTTTTTGGACACCGCGCCCATATCACAGAGTTGAGGCACTCATTGGCATTTTGAGTACCTCCATGCTGCATTCTCTGGAGCAGGCTGTCACTTGACATGCGGTGGTACACAGGGATAAGCTTCTCCCCCACCTCTCGCTTTAAAAAGTTTCCAGCATGTTCTTTGTGGCTACCAGGTGTTTCCCCATTATCCTCTGCTTTCCTATACCAACACCAGGAGTGATTGCACCTGGTGTGTAAGGGGCTGTCATCAGTAGACATGCCGTGGAGGAGACCTGCCCATATTTCTCCCTTCATTTTATCGATTGAACCCTGGTTGTTGAGAATTGCCCCCCTGTAATAATTTTGCAAAGTTTTGCATTTCTTTGCAGTCAGCTTCCCTACACCCTTCCCTCCTAACTTTTTCTGTGAACTCATTTTTCTGAGTGCTGTACCCATTCGCTTGTGGGCATGATTAATGCACTCTAATTTCACCACTTCATGCCCAGGGTATGGGTTCAGTGCAACCACCCCCCTAAATGCTGCGCTATCCCCATCTGACAACATCTCTGTGTACCGCACCTGGTGGCGATTCACAGACCTGGCCCACATCCTCTTGGCTGACTCCTGCTCCATTGCCTTGCTTGACCCTGCAAAGTTTCTTGCACAATCACTATGTGTCTGTCGCCAACTGTCATACTCCTCTTCTGTAATCTTTTGCTCTTGCTTGGCATTTCCCTTTAGAGCACAAGCATGGCAATAGGATGATAGGATTTCATAGTCTATCACCAATCCAGTAAGGATGTCAATGCACACACCGATCCCATAATGGGATGTGAAGCCTCGCTTTTGCCATGTGCCATCAAATGACACGCTGATGTTTATAACTGCCTCTGCATCCTCCCTCAGCAACTCTGCAACATCTGGGTCCACATCTGCATAAGCCTGCCTGACCTGCTCCCTTGTCCTGTGAAGTGACTCCAGGCCTCTCTCTATTTCTGCCACTAATAAGAGAAAAAAATAAGTCAACTGAATGTCCTGATAAGTTATACTCTGAATTCAATAGTTCAAGTTTTCTTGGTCTCAATCCTGTTTCTATACCTGTCACTCTCTTGTCATGTCTCTGATAGGTTTTGAGATGAAGTGCAGGAATCCCCAACACTTTGCTTATTTTCTTCAGAGCTGCATAGCCCAAGCCTAACTCGTGCGCTAAGAGCACCATTCTCACATTCACATCAAAAGCAACATCCTTCCTGGTTTCGTCTTGAAGACGTGTAGATGTGTACACACTTTTGCGGTACCCACCATCACACAGACTGCACTCTAAAATTAAGCTGCTACAGAAACCATGGTTTTGCGGATCGATGTTAACTTTGAGCCCTGTCCCTGCGCAATTTGGGCAAATCAACCCACTGAGCAGTTCATTCAGCCGCGCTACATGTATTATCAGCCACTGCTGTGTGGCGCTATCTAAACCCTCCTGCTCTTTGGGTGACAGCTTGCGCATTGACGCACTAAGTGAAGGTTTTTCAGGTTCGGGGTCATTTGTTTTGTCTTCTACCTTGCTACGTGCAAGTGACAATTGTTGTCCTCTTCTCTTTGAACGATTTTTTCGCGGATGTTTCGGCATTTTGAGATTTAAATTTTCAGCGCAAATATAAACAAGGAAGTGTCATGGCGCACCACGTGACGCATCTGAACGAATCACGTTGTCAGAAATTGACACCAGCCAATAAGATTCCGTTCTTTGGTCAGATGACCCCTTTGTACTTTCACGATTGGTTGCTGATACAAAGGAAATGACCATATTTGGATCCGATGAGATTGTGCAGGAGAACCTGAGCTTTCCAACGCTACCTCTCATGACATGGAGCAAACAGCGGTCACGGCACTTTATGTTACGTTAGATTGCTAACTTTTGGTGAATTTAGGAGAAATCTACCGACGGAAATAGACAAACTATAGTAAAATAAACACCTAAATGTGTATTTTGTACGTTTTCCTTCCAAAAGCCTGAAAGAAAACATCTTATTGAATCAAAATAGCACAAAATCTCAAAATTGACATGGGCATGAAAAACGATGTTTTTGCCTGCCGTGTCTCGCCTTAAAATAAAATACTGCTAAGAACTACTAATATATTACTTTGTTTTTCATTGTTTTGCCAGGTACTGATGCATAGCAGAAAAAAATGGCATGAAGATATTTTTGGCTTATTGTGGAAACTTTTAAGTTCAAGTTGTGGGACATAATTAAGACACTTTACGGACAACGACACCTGGGAGGCCATTTACATGTTTACACAGACTTTGTAACCAGTGAGTCCGGACAAACTTTACACATAGAGAAATGCTCTTTCTATCTACTGTAGGCAGATTTAGGAGCAGCATAAGCAAAAAGAGAGAAACACAGGATAGGACAGGTAAGAGTTCACACCAGTTATAGGGAATAGAATATAATCAAAAATATATATGATATGAGTAAAGATATGAATAAATATGTCTAGTTGTGTAAGAATAACTGAGCTGTGTGTTTCCAGCTGTGTTCAGGATACTGGTGATGATGCTGCCGAGGGTCCAGAGGCCCACCCCCAGGCGGACCAGGTAGATGTTCTTGCTGTGGACGTGGGGCTGCATGTAGAACGAGAGCAGCGTCTGCACCAGGATGTAGAGAGCCCCCACCCCGAAGGTCAGCACTGCCCCCACCAGATGCATGGAGAACAGCGTGGTCTTCTGCTCACACACCGTTTGGGTTTTACAAGCAAGAAAGACAAAAAAACAAATGAATGAATGAGAAAAGATTTAATGATATGGTTTGTCCTGAAACTAATGAAAATGACTGACTGTAGGTCTGGAAATGACATTTGGAGATGTTAAGCTCAGATTCAACTCAGTCAAGGCAGCGATGTCCACAAAGTTTAAACCTGAGTTCCTGTCCATCTAAATGCTGTATGACATGTCTTAACCGTCTTAACCAAAGAAGGAACTGAGAAGTTTTCCAGTTTAGGAGAACTAGCCTTCACACACACTTTACAGCAGGAACTGATCCCAGAGAAGCAGCACACTAACCTGGAAGTTGGCGACCACGCACATCCCGAAGGAGCTGATGAGACCGAGCAGCAGCCCGAAGCGGTTCAGTCTGACCCGCTTCAGCTCCTCTTCACCCGTCAGAGCCTCCACCTGCTTGTAGCGCACGTAAACCGTCGCCATTCCTAGACACATAAAAACACACACACATTTCTATTTTTTATTATTGTTTTACGTAGACACAGTTTTGCTAAAATCTCTCAAATACAACAAATAAAGAATAAAAGGATGAAGAATATTTAACTCCTGTACAAGAGATTGATCATGAGATTGATAATTATATGAACCTATTGTAAATTTTTCATTGAGACACAATACGTTTAAAACTTATATTAAAAACATTTTAAAGTAAATAAAAATAATTGGATTGTCAATTAACCTCACGATTCACTTAAATACATAATTCCTTGTTCTGGTGATCAATAAAGTCTCTAAACATTTTAAGAAATGTCGCAACACTGTGTTGACATTGGGTTATGTGACGCGTGTGTGTGTGTGTGTGTGTGTTACCTAAAAAGGCTGACACATCCAGCATGATGCCAAACACACACCTCTCTGGTGCCATCGTTCCCGTGTCGCTGCAACACAAACAATTTCATTCGATATGGCAGTTTCTTTAAACAAAAAAAATAGGATAAAAGCTTTGTAAAATAATAATAACAATACCAGCTGACTATAATAATTGAAAATAAAACAAGTCGTTGATTAGTTGTGTCCAAAAGATAATGACTGAATGTAGCTCTGCAAAATACACGAGGAAATTATTAAGCGAGTTAAGGAGAATTATCCTGCATGCTAATGACCTCATAATTGGTTGCACTCTTGTTATTAGCGTCTCTAAATCGAAAGAGGAGTGAGATATCTTGAGTATAGCGTATGTTTTTTTATACTTTATGGTTTCTACAAAAACATATTTAGCTCAGATCGCTCTAAAAGTAGTTCCATGAGGCTGGAAGGTACACTGTATGAAGGTAGATATGGTGCAAAATGCGAGAGCGTGTAAAACCTGATGTGAGCACTTGCAGAAAAAGAATCTGAGCTTGTGTGCATACATTTACACTTGTATAAAATATCCACGAAACTGTGAACCAAATGTACACTTGTATAAAAATATCCACGTAACTGTGAACCAAATTTGAAGTCACAGAAGAAAAAAAAAAGTTTTGTAGCTTGTAGAAAAAAAATGAACTTAGTGATGAAATATTCACTTGCAGAAAAATACATATTTTTAAAATATATTTTCCATTACAACTGCAACTTGGTTATTACAACCTCTCAAATCAGTCATTACAACTTGACGAATCTGCTCTGTGGCAGTATAAATCGACGAATCTGCGGTCTTGAATTTTGCTACACTTCTTGTGATAAATGTGTCGCAAAAGTAATTTTCACCTGTAGATCAGCTGTAGATGTGGGGGGAGGGAGGGGGGTTGGAGCGAAGGGGCGGAGCTATCAGAACGACGAGGCTTGACTGCGGGGCTAACGGTTCGTTTCGCTACCAGTCCGCTGATATGGCGCGTGAATCAACGGTAAGTTTTGCCCATTACTTGCCCAGTATTACTTTGAATATTATTATTGTGATTGAGGATTCAATCCGCTTTGAAGACCACCGTTTTATATCGTGCAGTTTAGCGGCAAAATAACGTCAGTTAGCCAGCTAACGCTAGCTTTGTTGAGTTTATGCTAGCTAAACAAGTAGTGGTTGTAGTCTACAGCAGTAATTAATATATTATAGCCTACTGCTTTGGCACTAACGGTGGTGTTTTTAAAGCCTTTGTAAATTATCCATGCTATTTTCTATTTAGCTAACGTTGAAGTAGTGTATGTGAAATCAACCTCACAATAAGACGTGTGTATATTACAATTATTAATGTCATATTTCAAGATGATTAATTAGATATTACAATATGGTTGGTTGAGCTGGAGTTCATTATTGAGCTTACTCGTTTACGTCAGTCATATCTGAAGAACAAACCCAAACCTTGTTGTTTTTATTAATTGCATTACCAAATGGGTATCAAATAAACAATAAGCATTGGTAACACAACTTCCAAAGTTAAAGTAACATAAAAAAGGACCCTGACTCGGACAATACACAATCCAACATGTTCAACAGAAGATAATCAGTTATATTGTTTGTACACATGGTATTTTTATATATATAATTTGTTTAAGGTGTCCAGGTGATGCAGACAGGCTGGACCAGAGAGTGAGAGACAGAACTGGACTCCTCACAGCAGTGAACTTCAGCACAGGTACAAATACTAATTTTTCATACTGTACAAAGAATCAAGAAAGATATTGGTTTACATAAATGAAGTATTGACTTTAATACACTGATATACATACCATTAAACAATACTAAATCACCTACACAGTGAAGTTGAGGGTTTTTTCCATGCAAAAAGTTACATTTAGATATTTAGCAATATGATTTTGTCAGCTTTCTAATTTAATGTATTGAAGGCAAAGATATTTAACACAGTGAGAACTGCGACTATTTATCTCTCAATATTGTCTGTAAAAACGTGGTAAAAGTTATTCTTTCAGTGAGACAACAGAGCAAGCTTCTACAGTTGCACTACGTTTTGTAACAGTTAAATATTATTTTGATAATAAAATATATTTCAATGTTGATGAATTTCATACTGTTCATTCATAATCTGATTACAATTACAAAATAATTATATCTACAGCCCCTAAACACACAAACACACCGCTTTCATAAATAACACACTTGTTCTGCAATAATATGTTTTATGTTTCCTGTCATTTTTGTTAGGAAAGGACCTGCCTGAAAGACACGACATGTTCTCCTTCTCTGAGGGTCAAGAAGAACATCCAAGAGGAAAATTAAAAGCTGATTTTATGAGATTTTAAGACCAGTACACTAAGAAACTACTTTTATTGTGAAAACAAAGATCTGCACACCGAATATTTCGGATTATCCTTCAGTCTCTCAGGACCATCATTTTATTTGTGACGCAGCCTGCACCTCAGAGAAGGGGTGGTTATAGTCAGGCTTATAAAGTGTGGCGAAAAACATAGTCAGCTGACGGGATGCATCTATTTCCACATCTATACTCCATCAGCTGATTATTTCTATTTGCCTCACTTTATGAGCCTCACATCACTTGTGCCTTGTACCGCAGAGTTTGCAACGTCACAAATAAATGGGGCCAATCTTCAGTCAGATGTGAATGTGTAATCTATTTTCAGTAAGAATAATGGACGAAAGGAGTGCAAATACAATTTATTGAAATGTGAACCAAAAGTTAATCAAAAATGCTTTAAATAAAAAGCATATATGGACAGAAAGTGTAAAGCCTATTAAATGTATAAGTAAACACATTTAGTCAAATAAAGTGACAGACTAGGGCCTGTGCAGTTGGTATCAGCTTTGCCCAGCATGGGCTCCTCCATCAGGCTTGGACCTCCTCGCAGAGGAAAGACCCTCAGTCCTCTCCGAGCCAAACCAACAGACAGGACGTCCATCACACAGAGGTTTCTCCCTGAAGTCTCTGCAGCTCTATGGATACCACGCTGTCTCAATCCATCCAAACGGAATATGTGGGGAAAAATTAATAAGCAAATAATAAATGCTTTAGAGTACAATAAGAAATATAAAGTTGAGTTGCTCAGTTTTTTTAGATTGTCAATACTATTACTGTATAACTAATATATCAGGTTAAGAGGAACATTCAAATAAAGATTGATCTTTAAATACATCTTGTCTCTTGAATTGTTTGTCTAAAGTCAAGGATCTAGAACTGGTACTTAGTTTTATTGATACAGTCTGGTTATTATGCTGTTTGGAGGAGGCCTCACAGGTAAGAGCACTAACTAGCTACCATCACATGTACCTTAGCTTGACTTAAATGTATTAAACGTATAATTAAGTGATGGCAAAATATAAATAACTAATGTCATGCAAACATATTAATATTTGCTTGATTCCAGAGTTGAATTGAGCACAATTGCATACAAACGTCAAGGGATTTTAAGATTCTGAAGTCTTCGTTCTAGAAAATAGCATGAAAACACAGCAGGAGCCCAAGACAATTATAAAATGTGTCATTATTTCAGTACAGTTGGTTTCATTTTCATAAACGGTTATCAACCGTTAGTGCCAAAGCAGTAGGCTACAATATATTAATTACTGCTGTAGACTACAACCACTACTTGTTTAGCTAGCATAAACTCAACACAGCTAGCGTTAGCTGGCTAACTGACGTTATTTTGCCGCTAAACTGCACGATATAAAACGGTGGTCTTCAAAGCGGATTGAATCCTCAATCACAATAATAATATTCAAAGTAATACTGGGCAAGTAATGGGCAAAACTTACCGTTGATTCACGCGCCATATCAGCGGACTGGTAGCGAAACGAACCGTTAGCCCCGCAGTCAAGCCTCGTCGTTCTGATAGCTCCGCCCCTTCGCTCCAACCCCCCTCCCTCCCCCCACATCTACAGCTGATCTACAGGTGAAAATTACTTTTGCGACACATTTATCGCAAGAAGTGTAGCAAAAGTCAAGACCGCAGAATCGTCGATTTATACTGCCACAGAGCAGATTCGTCAAGTTGTAATGACTGATTTGAGAGGTTGTAATAACCAAGTTGCAGTTGTAATGGAAAATATATTTCAAAATATGTATTTTTCTGCGAGTGAACATTTCATCAATAAGTTCTTTTTTTTTTCTACAAGCTACAAAACTTTTTTTTTTCTTCTGTGACTTCCAATTTGGTTCACAGTTACGTGGATATTTTATACAAGTGTACATTTGGTTCACAGTTACGTGGATATTTTATACAAGTGTAAATGTATGGACACAAGCTCAGAAGTGCTCACATCAGGTTTTACACGCTCTCGCATTTTGCACCATATCTACTTTCATAAACTGACTGTGCAGACCCCCTGTTCTGAGTGCAACAAAGAGAGTGTGTGTGTGTGTGTGTGTGTGTGTGTGTGTGTGTGTGTGTGTGTGTGTGTGTGTGTGTGTGTGTGTGTGTGTGTGTGTGTGTGTGTGTGTGGACTCAGACCTGATGTAAGGCACCAGAGGATCCACATGTTTCAGCACCACGGCTGTGATGTAAGCGAAGACAAAGGACGCCGCCGTCCAGATGACCAGCGCCGCGGGCAGGAAGCACAGACCCTGCTGGAACCACCACATGGTGTGTGTTCACTCTGCCCTATGTACAACATACAAATAGAGGTACACACATTCATATACATCACAAACTGGCAATCAACGTCCTTGCCAATTATGGATTTTTCTTTCTGTTTCTACCAGGTCAAAACCTATAATTTGTACATTGATAAATCCAAGACAAATTCTGGAGTCTCAAACATACCACTGTAATATATAATTGGGTAAATAATCCATTCTGATCAATTTGAATCAATTAAATAATAATTGAATTCACTTATACAGTAATTTAAACAACATTATTAATATTTCGCTGCTTTTCTCACTTTTAAATTAACTAAATATTGGGGTTTTGAACTGTTGGAAAATATACATTTTAAGATTTAACTTGTGCCCTGGAAGTTATGATTTGCAAACAAAATGGTGACCCTGTCATTAAAACTGTTGGGGCATCATTGTTCATATTTTGAATTTCTTTGTTATTATTATTTATTTCAAGGGTTGAGGGAGTGGTGGATAAAGGGTCTTTCAGAGTGTAAACACTATTTTAGCCTTTTTGTGTTTATTAATAAGTGATCCTTTTGCCTTTCTCTGTAGGGTTGGACAATAACATCTTCGGAGGACTGAAGACAATAACTTGGATTATAATTAGTAAAAATAAGTCTGGTTTTCACTAAGGAAGTGAAACCGAAAACAGTCAGACAAGATGTCGGTGACATGAGCTGTTTACTGGCTGTCGTTGATAGGGAACCAGGACCGCAAACCAAACTCCATTAATAAATGCACGCTTTAAAAAAAAAACAGTTAACATGTTTCGCATTATACAATTAAGTATTCGAGAGAAAAGGTACACCAAACGGCCCACACTGAATATACATGAACTCTAATTTTTACAGATAATACAGAAACATGAACCTAATAATATTGGTAAACAATTACGGATAAATATAATAACAAAACAAATGAATGCTAACACCAAGCTAGCTAACGTTAGCTTCACCACATAGCATTCACCGAATATATTAACGTTGTATTTCAACCTTTTAACCGTGTGTTTGGTGTTAGACACAACTCTGTGGGCTGAGGAAACAACATCATGTGAACTAACCACATTGACAGGCTGTTTAATGACACTCACGTTATCCGAGTCCTCCAGAAACCTTCAACTAAAGTCCTTTAATCCTTTATTTCTAACCCCGACTATGAGGTTGAGATCTCCGGCAAACGTCCGCAATTCTCGGTGTAGTTACGGGGTCTTCTCTTAACAAAACTTCCATTAAAAAATACATCAAGTTTAAAAGTTGTCTCTTCGTCCTGCGGGTCCTGCTTGTCCTGCTACTAGTCGATTTAAGACCACGCATGCGCAAATTGACTAATGTGAGATTGATGTCCCGAGATTTGTCTGAAAGGCGGGCTGTGGCCTCATTTGACTCGGCAGCATGGGAGGGGATTGGGGAAGGTCATATGAAGGGTTCTAAATCATTATTTAATACACTATATTAGTCATTTCAGATACACAGAGAAGCTGCAAGTCAATTCATAGACTTAAGTGGCATGACATAGCACAAGACAAGGAAAAACAAAATTGATAGATTAAAAAAGATTGTAAGTAAATGAAAAAAGTGTATTAGATATATTTATATAATTTAATTAATTAATTTCGTTATATATTATAAAATATATATATAATTTCCTCGATTAATTTCATAATAGGTTTTAAGTAATTCAATGTTTAAAGTAATTTAAGTAATTATTAAAGTCAAACATTCAAAGATAACTAACTTTAACAAAAGACCAACAAAAATAATGCAAGTGTTGATAACATAATTGGCTGTTAGTCTGAGAATGTAATACTCTATTGATAAAAATAGAAAATCTACTAATAAAACAAAGACATAAGATAAATGAAAAATATGTTAATGGTAGGGATAATACAAGACAGCTATTGTTCTAATAGGAGACTGACCACCAAGGAGATGGTGGTATAGTCACTTTTAGTTACATAGACAACTTAGTATCTCTTATAAATGAATGACAATGTTTTGCTAAATCAAATTAATGCAATAACTACATTCACTTTATTACTGTACTTAAGTACACATCTGAGGTACTTGTATTTTACTTTAGTATTTCCACTTTATGGTAAATATTCAATCAATATTTATGATTGCAGTTCAATTTCTTACTTTGCACACACTAACTGAATGTTGTTTTCATTAGAAGGCAAAAAGGTGAGGCAACGAGGAAGTGAACGCTTCAGTTTGAACATTTCCAGTGAAACACACACCTTGTCAGGTGAAACTTAAGTATGAGATAAGATAAGATAAGATAAGATAAGACTTTATTTATCCCGAAGGAAATTGTTGTGCCAGAGTAACAAAATATAATAAACACAATAAACACAGCAGCAAAAAGAGCAATTAAACTTCCACAGACAACGTGAAACGTAGAAACATAGAAAGTCACACAATCAATGCAATTATTATTAGCAGTATTTAGTAGTTATAGTGCAAAAATTAAAACGTAGTGGCAGTTACGTAATTGCACGTTATCATAGTATTATTAATAATACTAATAAAAATAATATGATATAATATTGCACATAGTTATATATACATATAGCAGCGAGTGTATTGCAGTGATGGAACTTACAGTATATTGCACATAGTGTTGGTGTGGAAGTTCTCAGTGCCCTTTACTTAGGGGTGAAGAGTTAAAGAGTTTGATTGCCCCTGGGAGGAAAGACCTCCTGTGGCGCTGTGTGGTGGTTATGGGTGATCTCAGTCTGTGGCTGAAAGTGCTCCGATAGGAAACCAGTGTGGCATGCAGGGGGTGAGACCCGTTGTCCAGAATGCTGAGAAGTTTCCTCAGCATTCTCCCCTCCGACACCATTGCCAACGACTCCTGATCCACTCCCAGGACAGAGCCTGCTCTCCTGATGAGCTTGTTGAGTCTGTTGGCATCAGCTGTCTTCACCCCGCTGCCCCAACACACTACAGCAAAGAAGATCACACTGGAGACCACCGAGTCATAGAACATCTGCAACATAGTGCTGCAGACGTTAAAGGACCTGAGTCTCCAGGCGACTCTGGCCTTTCTTATATAGGGCGTCAGTGTTTTCACTCCAGTCCAGTTTATTGTCTATGTGGACACCCAGGAACTTGTAGCTGTCCACAATGTCCACATCCATGCCCACGATGGTAATTGGGCTTGGGGCGGTACGCCGCTTCCTGAAGTCAACCACTAGCTCCTTAGTTTTTGTGACGTTGAGCTGCAGGTGGTTCTGACCGCACCACTCCACAAAACTTTCCGCCACACTCCTGTACTCAGCTTCCTGATCTCTGATGATACAGCCCACAATGGCAGAGTCATCTGAGAATTTCTGCAGATGGCAGGACTGTGAGCAGTGTCTGAAGTCTGATGTATAGACTGTGAACAGGAAGGGAGAGAGGACCGTGCCCTGAGGAGCGCCCGTGCTGCTCAATATAATGTCAGAGGTGTTATTCTGCAGCTTCACGTACTGTGGCCGAGCTGTGAGATAGTTGGTTATCCAGCTCACCAGTGGAGCATCCACCTGCATGTCCAGTAGCTTACTGCTGAGCAGGGCAGGTCTGATGGTATTGAAAGCACTAGAAAAGTAAAAAAACATGACTCTCACAGTGCTGCCTGCCTTCTCAAGGTGTGTGTGTACTCTGTGCAGCAGGAAGATGATGGCGTCCTCCACTCCCATACGAGGCTGATATGCAAACTGCAGGGGGTCTAGTGATGGTGCGACCACTGTACGGAGGTGTTTAAGGACCAGCCTCTCCAGCGACTTCATGGCATGTGATGTCAAAACCACCGGTCTGTAGTCACTGTGTGTGCGTGGATGTATCTTCTTCGGCACAGGAACCAGGCATGTTGTCTTCCACAGGGCAGGGACGGTCATCATGTCCAGGCTCAGGTTGAAAATGTGCCGAAAAACTGCACACAGCTGAGTAGCACATCCTTTCAGCAGACTGGGGCTGAGGCCATCAGGCCCTGCAGCCTTCCTTGAGTGTAGATGGCTGAACTCTCCCCTCACGTCCTCTGCAGTGATGGTAAGTGGGGGCATGCACAGTGGGGTTGAGAGAGAGCCCTGGTCGGGGGGGGGGGGGGGGGGGGGGGGGGGGGCATGAGGGATGAGATGGATGAGATGGGAGGAAAGGCTCCCTGGGGATCACAGGGGGTGAGTCACAGGTGGAGGAGGAGCTGGAGGAGGGAGGGGTGGTAACCTCATCATCAAACCTGTTGAAAAACAGGTTTAAGTTATTGGCCTCCTGTAGATCTCCTCCCTTCACCTGGTCAGTCTTGTTTCCATACCCAGTGATGGTTCTCATCCCACGCCACACTTCCCTGGTGTTGTTTTGGGCCAGTTTACTCTCCAGCTCTCTCCTGTAGCACTCCTTGCCCGTTTGTATTTCCTTCTTCAGTTGTAACTGTGCCTTCTTCATCTCCTCCTTGTTACCACTCCTGAAGGCAGCTTTTTTCCTGTTAAGTGACGCCTTGATGTCTTTGGTCACCCAGGGTTTATTATTGGAAAAACCATTAATTGTTCTGGTGGGGATTATATTGTCCGTGCAAAAATGAATATAGTCGGTGATGCAGTCTGTGAGTCCGTCTATATCCTCCCCATGTGCATCACAGAGGACATCCCAGTCAGTCACCTCAAAACATCCCTGTAAAGTCTCCACAGCCTCCTGTGACCACGTCCGTACAGTAGTGGTAGTCACAGGTTGCCGCTGGACTGCTGGTTTATAAAGGGGTTTTAAGTGCACAAGGTTATGGTCTGATCTGCCTAAGGGGGGGAGTGCTATTGAGCTGTATGCCTCCTTAACATTAGCATACAGTAAGTCTAATGTTTTATTTTCCCTGGTTTTGCAAATAACATACTGTTTAAAGGTGGGAAGAGATTCCTTTAGATTGACATGGTTGAAATTTATTTGCATTGGTATTAAGAGATTATCAGATCTTGTTTACTGTATTTCTGCACACTGTAGGGACATAGCTTGTTAGTCTGGCAAACACAACATACTCTTCTAGACAGCTGTGTGCAAAACAATAGAACCAAAAATTGTTTAACTATTAAATAGCCACACTCAAATTATCCAAACAACTTTAAAAAGCCTGTTTGTCCTCACTGTATTTTGTATAGTTTCAGGAGGCTGTGATTACCGTAGGGGTCACATACATTTTATACAGTGACATCTAGTTTCAGTAATTGATCTCACTACAGCTAAACGGCTGCAATGGAGACAAACATGATGCCACATCATTTTCCATCTTAACTTTCCAGTCATACCTATTCATGCAATTGCAAGGCTGTTTAGGCACTTAATAATCATTCAATTACATACTTTTTGTAGAGAGGAAATATACTAATATTCAGGTTCCTATTTGTATGTTCTTCCTCTACTCTGTGACATGTCTCAATGCTTTAATGTTCAAAAAGCTCTTTATTGTTCTCACACTGCCTGTGCTGCAGCACCACTTTTCACCCTGTCTGAAACCAGAGCCTCCATGCTCTGATTGGTTAGCTGGCTCTGTTGTGATTGGTCAACTGATTGGAGATATCCAGCCCTTAACCCTATAACTTCCAATGTGCTGTGAGTCCAGTGGCAGGCTGGAAAATCCTAAAAGCACATTAGGTCGCCTTTAACCATACGCAGAATCTGGATGCTTTATTCTTTAAGTGAAGCTTATTTTGTTTTTGTGGAAAAAATGTGTTCTCCCAAGCTTCGTGGAAACAATTGGGACTGAACTGCATTCATTTAAAAACCTTTAAAGCCTCATCTTGGACCAACTTTATTCGTATCATTAGTATTCTTTTCTTTATAAATTATATATCTTTATAACAAAAAAACTTGATCTTTAATGATATGCATCTGTATTGTATTCATCTTACAATATTCCTGATATGTTGCTAATATTCCATCTTAACATACTGCAAGGCATTTAAGAAAAAAATATGGTTGTGATTTGAAGTGACTCTTTAACAGGGTCGCAGAAGGGTTTGTCAACATTGTTCAGAGGACTGCCGGGTGAAATCACCCTGAACCTGAAGTCATAAAGGAAACAGGTTAAACTAAAATGTTGAGGCTTAATGCAGCATCTGCAGATAGGATTGGACGAAATATAACTTAAAACAGGCACATTATGCAAAACGCAATTAACTAATATATAATGGACACGGACATATTGAAACATCACTACAGGCTCTCTTCAGAAGCAGCAACATTAAACAGTCCAAATAAAACAGGTTTTTATTTTAACGGTCAGGGACAAAAGTTTGATCTGTTTCTTTTCAGACACCACCTTCAAAACTGTGATGTCATCATGGGACTTTATCTCCGACACATGTCTGCTTCAGTGGGTTCAGTTTGTGGTTTCGGGGGAAACTAAATCTCAACCAGATTATGTTATTAATTTTTTAAAAAAAGTATACAGTCACTTATTTTAAGTTTTCAACCTCTAACATAGTATATATAGTTTCTTATTGTATTTGTTTCAAATCACTTTAAACTGAATCATTGACATTAACAAACATCAAAAAGTGAAATGGACATTTTTTTTACAATATTTTACGATACTTTGACAAATAGAATAATTGTTATTTAGGGTTTCAAGTTTTAAAAACAGTGTTTGCAGCATCCACTGGTAATAAAGGAGTGTCATTTGCTCTTGTCAACACGTTTTGTGAAAAGGCCAATAACCAGAAATGAATTGGTCCAAAGACACGGATATGTATAATCAATAAAAACACAAATGCGGCTCACTGTTGCAATGACATGTTCCTTCATGAACGCGCACACAGCAGTTCATTTGGCCACAAACACTCAGTACCAGATGGGGATTAATCCGCCACTGAAAGTAGTCCCTAACAAATGGACTCGTTCCTCCAGTTTCAGTAACACTTGTTAAAAAGCTGCAGGAACCAGCTGTTTTTGGATACAAGTCAGCATTTCTTTTTTTTAAGCATAAAAGCTTTTTATTTTTCTATTTTTATAAAGTATAAGATCCAATAAGTTTGAGGCTGAGTGATACAGACAGAGTAAGGAAGGCAGGAAATGTAAAGAGACGGATTAACACGTTCAGTCTTTTCCGAGGATTTGTTGACAATTTGAAAAATATAAAAAGAAAGTGCGAGTGAAGGAGAAGCACTGACTGTGAGAAGAGGGGGCTGGTGGAGGAGACACATGTATGACATTTGTTATTTTGTTCCCAACAATTACAATATTTTTGGAAATCTGAGCAATCATTTACATTTTTAACTTAAAATGCCTACCTGCAAACGTTAACAATGAACCTTGAGTTTGGATTTTTTTTTTTTTAAATATTCTGATTGTGGCTCTCCTTTTTTCTTTTGTACATGGAGTGTCTTTAGTACATTTTAAGGCCCAAGTCTTATAAAGAATATATATTAACAAATAACACTACATGTGACAATAAACACACAAAATCCATACTCAGACATGGAAAAAGCCCCAAAAAGTTGCATGTGTCGGCTAACGGAGGAGTTTCAGTAGAACATATTACATTAAAAAAAACATTGTTGGAGAATCTTTTTGCAATAACAATACTCTAAGATCGACATTAAGTTTCCTCCAAAACCACATTTTTGTTGATCAGTCGCAGTTTCTGTTAATGTGCAGGAGATAAAGTTGTATTAAAATAATAAACATGAGGGTATATACATGTGTCAAAGCAGGATTTTAACTTAAAAGAAAAAGCAGACACTGTAACAGTATGTATTTACAATAGCAAAAAGGTGAAGTTATGCAAATATTACAAAAATTATAATCATTTAAAGCAAAGAGTTTGATTCATGTCCTATACATTTTTTCTGTGCACACGTACAGTTAAAACACATGAAGTTGCTCTCCTGGTACACACCGAGTAGCACCTGTACTCTCCTGAAGTATCTGCTCACCAGTTTGTCAGAAGGAGAATTGTTATTACTGCGGCAGAAGATGAAACAAAGACAGTAATACTCCAGTATCTTAATATATATTATTTGTCCACACATTCAGTTGGCAGAAGCACATACTTTTACACCACGCCATCCCCTGCATCGCTACGTGGAAAACAGAGGAAGAAAAGAAGAGCGTGACTAACGGGAAGGAAGAGTCAGTGATGGCGGCGTGTCCTCAGTGAGGAGCGGAGCTGAGCACTGAGCAAGGCGCAATTTTAAAAACGAAAATGTGAAGATGGCAGGCAATCTGGTTGCAAACACTGACACAGTAACGCACCAAGTCAAAGAAGGAAATGATCTGCAGAGAGAGGGAAACAGAATCACTGATCTGACAGGAGGGTCTCAGTGACCGCATCGCTACCTAAAAAGTTGAAAATCCTTCTATTCGACTTACTTTCTCATAGTTTTAACTATAATCACAATATAGAATTTCAGACTTTTGACTTTGCTTCAGTCTCATCATCTTTACTCACTATCTTACTTTTGACTTTATCATAAATTAAATCATACATTTCAGTTATTATATAATTATTTTTTTTATCTCGTGGTTTTATTTATAAAAACGTATATTTAAACCTCATGTTTTCGAGTCTTAAAATCATTATTTGAACTTAATATTTCACAATTTTGACTTTGCATATCAGTATACATTTTTACTAAGTATCTTAATTTCGATTTTATCATAAATATCTCAGTTTCAAATGATAAAAACCATACTTTTGACTTCATATTTGATCATTTTCTCTTACTATCCCATGGTTTGAATTCATAAAACCATACTTTTCTCTATTTTAACTCAGTATCTCAACATTTGATTGTTATAAATATTTATGTGTCAAATAAAAATCATACTTTTTGATTTATATTTGAAAATGATTGACTTATCTCATGTCAAATGATATTTAACATTGTTAAAGTCGAAATTTGGACTGCATTTCAGTTTTATAATATCTCATTGTTAATGTATAAAATCATACTTTTAACTGACCCTATATATCTCATAATTGTGACTTACCATGTTCAAATTTAATAATTGTAATTTACTATCTCACAATTTTGACATAAGTGTTTTCATCTCTTATTCCTGACATGTATTCTACATTACTGATTAATCAGGACGTAACCTGACTACATATACACATATGTTACTGCTGAGTAGATTTAAACAAATACTCACCAATGCAATCCACAGCACCAGGTACTCGTCGATAAAACTATTGAAATACTGATCCAGAAACAGTAGTCCTGGTCCCAGGAAGGCTAAATCGTGGAGATGCATCTCACTTTTTGTCATATGTGCTACCTGCAGACAAAAATAAAAACAATCGGCATCACACCACAACAGATTCATTCTGACACTAAAATCTCTGCAAAAAAAATTCAAATCTTTATCCTAATAAAAGTAGAGTTGACTTACAACTAATTTATTGGTGATTTTGGCCGAGACGCAGCCAAATGCCAGGATATAAAGACACGGGTGTTTCTCAAAGAGCTGGACAGCAGACTTCTTGTATATCATCATCGCCAAAATAATAACCGAACCAATATGTAAGACTGGAGAGAGGACGCTGGTTCCCTGAGGTCAGGCACACAAAAACAAAGATCATTTTAATAAGATAATAAACTGATCTGAAACCTGAACTGATGCCAATAAAAATATGTCTATTCTAGTCAGAAACTTTGAACTACTGGTATTTGTGCCATTATGTAGCAATGACTGCAACATAGAAGCACACAGTATTTCTCAATATCAAAACAATACTGCATGGTGGGGCATACAGACACACAGAAAGCTTATCAGATATAGTATTAAATAATACTTGAGTTTGGGTCACAACAAATGTAATGTTAATTCTCGTAATCATGCGGATGAGAAGATCTAACAATCTTATGACAGACACACACAGATAGTGTCTGTTCTCTTTTTGTCAGAGCATATCATTTATTTGTTGTTATTTGGATGTTAAAAGAATAAATAAATATAATAAAAACTAAAATGACTTACTGCTATCGTGGATCCATTTTTGCCCACACCTCCTGTAAAAATAACTCGGAAGTAATTGGTGCAGGAGAAGATGGCTCCTAAAAAAGTGCAGATGGCGGGAACCATTTTCATCTGGATATTTAGGATCGGAATCTAGAAATCAAAACAGAAAAAGGAAGTAATAATAACACATATTGGACATTTACGTCCAAAAATGTGTTGATCAATCTTTAATCGTCCAGATATTTCTGTAGCTTGTAAATGTGTGTAAATACACCTTTGCATCCGCAATAAAAGCATCATGAGTAGTATTAGAGAATGGTAAATTAGTTATTATTTTCAGATAAAAATGACAGTACAAAATAATGTAAAAGCAAGAAGAAATGAAAATGTTTACATTATTACAACATCATCTCAATCTGTAGGAATTAAAACCCATAAATTACCAGTGACTGCCAGAAAGCAGATCCTCCCACGGCGGCCAGCAAATACATGATTATTATGAAGAGTTGCACCTCAGTCACATCAATGCTGAGAGGGAGGAGGAAGCAGAGAGGACAGTGAGGATTAGTGAGGACCAGCAGCAGCACGCAGCCCTCCTGCTGCCTCTCCCACAACACGCTGCTGGACCTGGAGCTGAGGGAGCGCTCTGGGGTTCTTCTGCACAGCACGGTTATTTTGAAGGATTTTTAACAGAAAAGTAGCTTCATTAAAATGCAATCAGCAATCCACCTACTTCCATTCTTTATGCTAAGCTAATAGGGCTGTGCATCTTCACTGGTCTCACTATTCGATTCGATTAGGATTATCCTGTCTTCGATTCGATATCCCGATGCATAACAATGCATTGCATCCTCAATTTTCTATATTACTGCACATGGCTTCTTTTTCATCAATGAACACATGCAGTAAGATAAATATGAACTCCCTTTTTATTATTTAGAAAGTAAGTCAGAAATAAATAACATAAATGTCTTGACATTAAATTATAAACCAAAGTAAACCAATTGTATAGGTCTAGCCTTCCTATATCTGAATGTGAAGGTGTTCCATCCTCAACAACTAAAAACTAATACTTCTGCAGTCTAGCTGTAGCTTCTAGCAACGGTCTTCTGTTAAAAAAAGGACACTGAATGTCCTGAATGTGGCATCACTAACAGGACTTTAGTCTGAACACAGCAGACAACAGGAGTATTTATAACAGCATATAAAAACAAAAATACTGCATGTGGGTGCACACTTATTCTCTGTCTTACTGTTACATAAATCGCATGATTTTAGGAGATTAAGTTAGCTTCATCATATCTCAATCAGTCATTAAGTGAATAATAAAGTTTCTATCAGGCTACTATCAGCCTGTCACTCATTATTTTCAGGGGGGGGCGGGGCAGTGTTAACTTCGTTAACAAAAACTATGACGAAAAATGTTCGTCAACGACCTTTTTTACATGACTAAGACGAGACGATGACGATACTGCATCTCTTCTGCTCTCACTGTAAAATATAATATTTAATTTCACTTTTCAGAGCAGTTATATCATTTTTTTCAGTAGTTAGAAAATGAAGTTTAGGAATATGTAGATTATTCAGAATTTGTTCTCATAAAAGGAAGGAAAATGTAAATATTGGAACTATACAGTTGTGCTCCACAGGCTGCTGTCAGTCTGTACTCAATCACATGGACATTTGTCTAACCTGGTAATGCAAAGTCAAATCTAATTTCCTAATTAGCAAATTGAGAATTAGCAAACATATTAGGATTTTTGAGATCAGCTGAGCCATGTTTTACTGGCTGCAGCTTTAAGCAGAACCGACATGTGAGTGGAGGTCAGAGGTCGCTGGTGAAGGAGATGCAGTTAGCAGCGGGAGGTTACCGTGGTGTTCCACAGACAGGGACCCACAGCTGCTGTGAACATCTGTAATCCTGATACACACATCTGCACCTCTGTTGTGTCAAATCAACACACAGAATACATCCATTTTTGCATGCGTTTGTATGCTTTAAAAAAATGTTGTTGCTTTTTGCAAAGTTTTTGTGATTCCTTAGAAAAGTGATATATTAAATACATGCATGTATTATTATTGTTTTATAAATATAAAATATTAATAATGTGGAGTTTTTAGAACTTTCTTACTCAGTATTTTAGTTTAGCTTCAATGTCAGCGCGCTTCTTGTCTGTTTTGTGAATCTAACAGGCTTTTCAGATTTTGGCACCATATTTGTTTAAAGAGAGTAAATGCATGAATGTACTGTTCTTGTAATACTGATTTAGATAAAAGGATGATAAATGTTTTGCACATTTCTGCAAAGAATGTACAGCCCTTTCATTTTTAAACAGATATATTGTACATATTGTTGGGGAATCATTCTCATAGATATCCACCTTTTGCCCTTTGACGTTTATGACCAACCCTGACGTCTGTTATCTCCCTTATGCTGCAATTACATCGGACGCGATGCGACGTTTGGGGGCGGCGCGATTACATGTAAAGGCCCAGATACACCGGCCAGTCACCTGAGAAGTCGCCGACGCCGACACCGACTGTTGCGTCGCCGGACTCTCCTGCGTATTTGCCGACTTCGCGCACTGGAACACACCGCAAATCCGAGCCGAGCATGTATGAACTGCGCGTATGCGTGAGTGGCAATAACTGTCCTTACCAGCAGGCGGCGGTAGTGTGTATTCATCATTCAAAAGAGGCAACAACCGGAAGACAGAGAAGAAGATTTTCACTCTCGTCCATTGAAAACCTGAACGAACAGGAGCTCTATAAACCGATGAGGTGAAATAGCCGTCCGTGTGTGTTCCATCTTCCATTTTAAATCATTTCTTTACCTCCCTCACTTCCGTTAACGCTTCTCATGCACTGATTCGCTAGCTGAACAGCCAATCACCGATTCAACATGTTGAATCGGCGTCGGGAACACCACCGGAAGTCGGACAAAGGGATAACACTGATTGGCTGTTCAGCTAGCGAATCAGTGCATGAGAAGCGTTAACGGAAGTGAGGGAGGTAAACAAATGATTTAAAATGGAAGATGGAACACACACGGACGTCTATTTCACCTCATCGGTTTATAGAGCTCCTGTTTGTTCCGGTTTTCAATGGACAACAGTGAAAATGGAAAGAAAAACGCTATTTGTTGTTTGTTTATATCACGGAGTCTGTTCTTCTTCTCTGTCTTCCGGTTGTTCCGGTTGTTGCCTCTTTTGAATGATGAATACACACTACCGCCGCCTGCTGGTAAGGAGAGTTGTTGCCACTCACGCATACGCGCAGTTCATACGTGCTCGGCTCGGATTTGCGGTGTGTTCCAGTGCGCGAAGTCGGCAAATACGCAGGAGAGTCCGGCGACGCAACAGTCGGTGTCGGCGACTTCTCAGGTGACTGGCCGGTGTATCTGGGCCTTTAAGTCAATGCAGAGACACGATCAGACGCGAATTCGCTCCGACGGCGCGCATGAAGCGGTGGACGCGGCTCGAATCACGCGATTGAGGCGATTGAAGGAGGCCGCGTCAAACGCGAGAGTTCAATTTGTTCAACTCGAGCATCAAATTCACGTGACGCGTTCTCGCGGAAGCCAATCAGAGGTGAGGATCTCAGCCTGCCGTCACTGACGTTCAACCAGAAAACATCAGCCATTAGCTGTTAGCAGTTAGCACACAGAGATCACAGCTCCTCATATCTGTTCAGAAACTGTACAGAAGTTAAACAAGTACAAACCACAGACTGTCTATGTCATGGCGAATACAGTCGCTGGTTTATTTATGTCTGTAGGCCGTTGTTATCAGTGTGAAGTAAGCATACAACGTTAGCTTAGCCTGGTCGACCCAATCTCCAATCAGAAAACAAGCATTTTAAACAGGTTTTTCGCCTGCCGTCTGTCTGCAGACTTGTCAAGCATTAATTCATGGTTTTTACTAACCGGTATCAGTATGTTGTTACGTCGGCATCATTTAGAAACGTGTATTACAATTTAATCACGGTCAAATATGTTCATTTTGTTGTGGTTGTAGCTCCCGAGCCAGTGCGTCTTGTTTGAATGATGCGAGTAAACACAGCTGGCAACCGCGGTGAAACTCGAGCGACTAGAGCGATGTGATAGGAGCGTTTAGAGCGAAGCGAATATTCGCATCGCGTCCGTTGTGAACGCAGCATTAAAGGTGGGGTAGGTAAGTTTCAGAAACCAGCTCGAGATACACTTTTTGTTATATTCCATGGAATGCTCTTAACATCCCGATAGCAATGAATATCTTAAGTGCTTTGACAAAAAATCCATAAAAAAATGTCATCTGTGGAACCCGTAATACTGTAAAAACTACAACCAATCCGTTTAGCCAGGCGATTGCCGCCCTGTCTGTCAGCCTTCCATCTCGTGCACGCACAAATGTATCTCGTGCCCTCATTGGGCGTGCCGTCATTGGGCGTGCATTGCAGCAGTACTTCAATGACTCGCCACTCGCCAGCAACAGGCGGCCACTTTCACCATGGCAGAGTTAGGTTCAACATCGTCTAATGGTCGCAAAAGAAAAAATGTAATGGAGCAAATTAAGAACAAAAAGAAAATGGAAACTAGGAGAAGTCAAACCAGAGTCAATATCGGAGTTGCTTTGGCTGTGTAGTATTGCTAACCTAGAGGTGTTTAGCCTTGCCTAATATGTAACGTTACTGCAGCTTGCTCTCGCGGAGGAGGTGCTCTGTAAGGAAGTCTGAAGGAAGGTGCGGATTCTTTTTGGCTGTGTACTTTCAAATTTTAGTGCACTCGAGCCAATTTCTGAAACTTACCTACCCCAGCTTTAAAGGTGACCTATCATGAGAAATGCACTTTTGTACGTCTTTTATACATGAATATGTGTCCCCGGTGTTCCAGGGAACTCACCAAGTGTCAGAAAACACAACCCTCTCTATTTTCGTCCATACCCAAATCTCTTAAAAAGGGGCTGCAACGGATCTGATACAGACTGATCCAAATTTGAACACTTCTATGACGTCACAGAAGTTGCGCTACGGCCATTGGGCCAACTCCACCAATCAGGAGGAGACAGCCACGGACATTGCCGTTTGAAAGCACTGGAGACGCTGTAGTACATATGCCAGGCCTGTAGATGGTGCTGTTCTCTCAGAATCAGCCCATGAAAAGACAAGTGTTAAATTGAGCGAAATGAGGAATGGCTAAAATGCATGATCTGTTTGGTATCTTGGAAAATAAAAAGTATAAATATGCCTTATATAGGTATGGTCCTACACTATATTATTCAAATATAGCATGATAGGTCCACTTTAAGGAAATGGGCTGCTTGCCTGCTTCAGCCACAATGTTGTTGTTGTTACCAGTCTATGACCGGGAAACTCTAGGTCACAGATGGTTTATTGTTGTGGGTACACTGGAACACTTCCTTCTCTGTGTTTGTGGACTCCAAGGTGTGAAATATTCGAGTTCATAAGTGTCAGACGCAAGTAACTCAGTGTTCCCAGCTGTTTTAGGCTATCTCCCCAAATATGTTGATTACTCTCTGTGAACCAGTTAAAAGGTCTAACGAGAGAGAGGCGCTCCAGAATTGACGTGGCAACTCTCCCGTGAAGTCAGCAGCTCTGGCTCTTAGACTTGTTTTGTGAATTCTCCGGCCGAAGCTCCTAAATAAACCATCAGTGTTTGACATCAAAGCTCCAGCTCTCCCCGTGTCTCCTTCCTGAGTCGGTGACTCCTCTTGCACTGCTACACAGAAGTTTCCCCCACACATATATGTTTTAATGTCTAATAACAGAATATATATATATATATATATATATATATATTGGAGTTTGCTTCTTTTTTCAATTTTCTCTTACTGTGTGTATTTTTAACCAATAAACTAAGAGAAAGATTTGTTGTTGTATAATTGTATTGTTTTCATTTTGTGGGTATTTAAATATATAATATAATGCCTTAGTGTTTCTGTTATTAATTTGAAATGTAAAATGAATAATACAATTTAAGACAAAATTAATAATAGTGCATGTTATATGTTTTTGTTGAATGCAAGAAAAAAATATGTTTTTAAATCATTTAAAATCAGGTATTCGGGTAAAATGAAAACCTTTATAACTTAAACCATCAAACCAACAAATAACAAGCCGCTTGACTTACATGCCGAAGCGCAGCGTTCCTGACACGTATGTTTGCCAGTGAGCGCAGTAGAACATGAACATCCCGGCGAAGCAACAGAAGAACATCCAGTCCGGGTTGGTGCCCATCTGCACGGCTATACTGGTTCCCAACACCACAAACACTGCACACACACATGAACACAGTCAGCTTTAGAGAACGAGTCTCAGAATAAAGACAAAGTGGATCAGAGTCCAGCCGGAGAGAACTGACCGGTGGAGAGGGAGTCACAGCCGTGGTCGAACAGCTCGCCCAGCGGAGAGCTGCTGTTGGTGCGTCTCGCCTGCTTCCCATCAATGGCGTCCAACGACTGGTAGATGAACAGACCCACCGCACACAGCAGGTACGCCCAGAGAGGAGCCTGAAACACACACACATTCATATCAAACTCAAAGCACATAACAGGTAAAAGAGATCTCAGATCAGGTGACCCAGACAAAAGAATTACTTGATACTATACCTCCCTTAAGATATTGATACTCAACTATTGAATTAAGTTATTAATTAAGTAAAACCTCCCTGTTTCTGATGTGCTTTGGGGCTCTGCAATATGGAGAAACAAAAATATCACGATATATCTGATCAAATACCTCAATGATGATATTAGGACAATAATGTATGGTTTGATTTTTTTTCCTTCACAAATTATTTACACATGGAGAAAATTCTGATAAATAATCATCAGTAAAGTGGATTTAATGATTAAGTGGGTAAAGGCGAATAGTATAACAGCTAGGAAAGTCCAGTAAGTTCAGAAAGCACATTCACATACAATGGAATGCAGCCTCAAAACCAGGAAAAGACTACTCTGACAGTATAAGAAACTCAAAACAATATGTAGTCTCGTATTACAACATAATGGCAATAGTTTTTCTTCATCTGCTTTAATGTCCTCTTAATGCCAATTTATATTCCATCAACTCTGCAGCTCCTTCAGTGTCTTTTAAACAACACAAAAACATGCTTTTATTCATGGCTTTATTCTAATGTATTCTCCTTTGCTGTAAAAACTCACAAAAACCTACTGCAAATGTTTTACATTAAAACCCTTCCTGCAGCTACCTTTCATGCTGATTTTCATAATATTTTGTTTTTTATTCACAGTATCATTACAGATACAAATCCAATATGGAGAAGCAACTGGAGTGAATTAGTAATTTTAACATTTAAAATGCTTTAAGATGAACCCTGACCTGTTCAGTGGCCGTGGGGCAGTAGTAGATGAGCACCAGGGTGGTGAAGACGTTGGTGGCCAGGCCGATGATGGTGATGAGGTTGGGGGCGATCCAAGCGGGGACTCGTCCCACCAACCACTCCCAGTAACGCTGCATCAGCGGCTCCAGCAGGGAGCGCCCCGCACTGCTGTACCTGTGGGGGGGGGAACAGCAGCCAGGAGAGGATTTACACTGGAGATTTATCAGAAATAATGATGGTGACACAATATAGGAGTCGTGATGAGAGCAGTGGAATACAAATACAACTAACTTGTATTAGGGATGGAACATAACTTGTTTTAATACTGAAATGCTATAGGAAAGATTATAATTTTCAAAGCTGCAATTGTGATATAGTTTATTATAATAAACAACTGTACAACTATACTGAATACATACAGCTCTGGGGAAAAACACTCCAAATGTTTCTTAAATCTCAATCTCTACATGTATGGCAGCATTGGCAGCCATTCCATTCCAGTGTCTGTTGATAGAAATGTTTTCAGTAGTTTATAGAATCAAACAAACTCAAACACATACCTATAAATAGTAAAAACCAGAGAAACTGATCATTCTGCAGTGGTCTCTTAATGTTTTCTGTATAATGCCAATTTTGAATGTTAATCAAATACTGGTATGCATACCCTATGTAATCAGATAAGTTTCTGATATTATCAGAAACATAAAAAAAAAATGTTGAGAATGATCAATCTCAAACAGTAACTAAGTTTTAAATTATTTGACTAAATGCATCCTATTTGTGAAACCTACTTGTGAAACTGGAATTTTATTTAATTATTTTGCAACCATGGTATGTTTTTAAGTTCTATTACCATGTTGTTTCATTTTTTAGCAATCTCTGGAACAAGTATTTCCCTTAGGAATACATAATGATCCAACTTATAGTGTAAGGCAGGGGTCGGCAACCCTAAAATATTTAAATTGTATTTTCGGATCCTGAACGAGACCGTCGCCAGAGCGCGTCTCCCCGTTACCTGCAGAAGGAAGCCATGCACGCAACACAGCGCAGAAGGAAACAAAACATTTAAGAAATTTAGACCGCAACAGAATTAACCAAGCGACTGCCTGTTTCTCCTGGCCAAGGACAGGTTCCTTGAACACAACACGAGCCTAACGTGTCAAAACGTGGTGTAGTGCTGACGGAGGGCCCGGCCCACGGAATGCCGCTCCAGCACTTCCAAAATTGTAGTACACAGAGCTGTACACATGCCACAGTTTTTGCGTGGCTGTGTCTTTAGTTGTAAGCCCAGTGGCGATCTGTTCATCTGCCATCAAGTGGCGGACTGGCCATCGGGCCACTAGGTCCACCGTTCCCTCCCCCCGTTGACAGTTCACATGGGCTGGTCTGGATGAGATTCCCAGGCTGATTTTCAGTCCCAGTCAGTCCCTGTCTGTCATACTGATCATACAATAACGCCATAGAAAATAATATGCTACATTACAGTAGGCCTACAACTACTTCTGGGTCTCTGTGTGTCATTCAAGCTCGGCCCTGCGTGTGTGGCACGAGCGTATTTTGTGTGAGCGAGCGAGAGAGAGAGAGCGGTACCGGGGATTATTGCATCCGGTTAGCTAGCTATGCTAAGGGATATAAAGAGCTTTTTCTACAACCAGGTGGAAGAGAGCTCATCTGTCAGACTAAGAGGCTGATAACCTCAGCTGAGTGAGGTAAAGGCACACCTTTATACGATCATTATAGTTATAAAGAGAATAAATAAAAAAACAGGTATAAAATACTATATGACGGTAAAAGAAAGTTATTATTAATAAACAGGAATAGAGTTTGAAAAGGGAGTGATTTGTAAAATATCCGTAAAGAAAAAGTAAATCTGTTTACAGTTCCGTTTCATATGGTAGAGCCTCCAGCAAAAAGGCGGGCTAAAATCCTTGATTAAACATGCGGGGTTTTTATGTGATTTCATGAGGTAAAATTCGCTTACATCACAGCCGTGGTGCTGAACCATGTGGATCCTCTGGTGCCTTGCCTTACCACACACACACACACACACACACACACACACACACACACACACACACACACACACACACACACACACACACACACACACACACACACACACACACACACACACACACACACACACACACACACACACACACACACACACACACACACACACACACACACACACACACACACACACACACACACACACACACACACACACACACACACCTTGTAGGCTACTCACTTTTTTTCTTGTAGCCCTCGAAAGGGTTTTGGAGGTTGATGCCTCGGTGAACGTGAGTTGTTTGGCTTTCTTGTCTGCAGCAGCAGAAAGCATTTTGAATGTTTGAATGAATCAAAGTGAGTCGTCACCGTCGATTTTCTCTAAGACTTATGCTCCAACACACAGATGCACGGGGTGCAGAATAGTTTCCCCCCACTTTCGTGCAAGACATCGGGGTACTGCTTTGCTCGGTCTTTAGCAGAAATGTTCGTCGGTAAATGAGATGGATCAGATTTTTTCATCTTGGTGTTTTCTCTCTCGTGTGAGCTCCACACGTTCACTCTACGGTGTTGTTTACCTTCTGTGATGCGCGAGCTGATGACGTCGCGTCATCATCATCACTACTTCACGAGTTAACTTTTTTTTCCTCAACTTTGTGTGGAAAAATGCGGGGATTATGCGGCCTTTTGATAAATATGCGGCCTTTTAAAAATCTGCGCCATTTTGCTGATTATGCGGTAAATTTTGCGATCGCAGGATCGCGTTTTTCTGGAGGGTCTAAAATGGGTGTTGAGAGCTGTATCCTAATGTTGCTCTCAAAGTGCATCAGATTGATGCTTTTAACTTCAATATAAAAAAAAAATCTTCCCGGGGGAGCATGCCCCCGGACCCCACTAGAGGAGGTGAGTACCATAATAATATGCACACATCTTGTGTCCATATCTTTCTGTTTGGGTGGTCATGCCATGGCATGTGCGTGTCATAGTGATCTTAATGTGGATTTGGCACACTGATCACATTTTAATTTTTTTAAAAGGCACTTCATATCAGAAAGGTTGCTGACCCCTGGTGTAAGGTTTTCCCTGAGCGTCTCAGTCAGCTGGCTCACCTGTGCTCCTCCAGTCTCTTGAGCTGGTGTCGGGACAGGGGGGGTGTGGGCAGCTCGATCAGCCTGCGCAGCACTCCGGGGGCCAGCCAGCAGGCCGCCTCCATGCCCAGGCCCGGCCCAGGGTCCTTTTCCCGGCCAAGGCCTCGGCGAGAACGCAGGCCCCCCCCTTGCTGCTGCTGCTGCCCCGTGGCGCTCATAGAGCCCTGCTGCCTGCTGCTATGGTCCCCGATGGCTCTGGCTCCGCCTCTGCCACTGTCCTGCCGGAGGGGCTAAAGATCCACAGTGGGGCTGGATGAGGCTGCAAAATACGTACAAAGAAGAGACCACTGTCACGATACTGTCCCGTGAAAATATATTTGAAGAGCGTTTCATCATTGTTTAATCTGATGATTATTTGTTATACTTTCTGTCAGATCTAAACCAATACCTGCATTTTAATATGTGCAGATACAGATATTTAGTATTTGGCTAGCATGAACTCCTGAGGTTCTTTCACGTGATGCTTTTGCAGATGCTAAATTAAATTAGCATTATTGTAAGAAGCCGCTCAGGATGTTGATGTACACACATTACAAGCTGCTCTCTTGCTTTTCTGTATTTCAAGAATAAAATATTTCCAAACAAAGGACACATTGAGTAAGCCCTCTGCTACTAGCTCCTCAGACTGCAGACTGTCTCATGTTACGTTTTGGCGGCACAAACTGTACCTCAATCTCAAATAATTCTGGGAGACAAAAATATATAAGTACTTCGTGACATCTTTAAAGAGCTTTAAGTAATACAACATATTATTTATTTCTGCTACAATATTTTAGGATTAACGGTGCTTATAATTGCACCATTAAATACTGTATAGAGCTAAACACACGACAATAGGCCAGCTGGATCAATATATGGAACTGATTAGTTCATTATGTCAGGATCAGCACCCATTATTAAAATTCGGTTCAGATCAGTCCCAAGACAAGTCTGATAATAAGTCTGCCACTGGTTTAGATATTATAATAACAAGTGAAACATAAGTCTAATATCAGGCGAGAGAGATTAGTCACTGGGGGTGGATAAAGTACATGACTATTTCAAATTACTAATGCCAGTGTAAACATAAAAGTAAAACATTGAAAAAAGAAAATTATACAAAAGTACAGCAAATGCTTTGACATCTAGATATACAGACCAATAAAGACTGTATATAAAGAGGACATATACGTATCCAGATGAATCATGTCTAATGATACATCATTATTTAGTGGTGAACATGTTTTGCAATTATAATTTAAATCACTCAAGTAACTTAAGTTATCAAATTAAATAAAAAAGTAGTAGGATATAAAGAACATAATTGCCTCTGAAATCAAGTGGAGTGGAGGATCAAGTAGTACAAAATGTAAATACTCAAGTAAAGTACAGGTCCCTCTAAATTGAACTTAAGTACAGTAGTTGAGTAAATATACTTAGTTGCTCTCCACCACCAAAATGATCAGAAACTGCCCTGAACACACACGTGTTATTGTTAGCACCAGGGCTTACATCAGAGTGTATACTACAGTACTAACCACATGACTGCACTAAGTACCTGACATGAATATCAACTATGAACACATGAATACCAAATAAGACCCCATTATCTGCAGACATTGACAGGGTTTATTCAGATAACTGTTGCCAACTGTAACAACCAAAGACAGTGTGTGATCTACTTGATGGACCGTGTCCGTAGTACTAACCCATTTATTGTGACTGTCAGCAACACATGAGCTACTGACGTTAGCAAAACAACCTGCTACCAGCGGTTTGCTAATGCTAGCATGCTAGCTGCTTCCTTTCAGTATTGCTACTGTTGAAAATTAGCATTAGCTGGTAGCTACGGAAGACAATGTTGTCACTTTAATATTTTTAAATAGTTTGCTTCATGTTGGCTTATTATCACTTATTCACACCATCATTAATGAAAATATCATCGCCTCTTAAAAATATTGATGAATGTAGAGTGTACTCTTGACACCTGCGCTGATGAGTGCGGCTAGTTGAAGTTAGCTTGACGAGCTAACCCCAGAGACAGCTAACTGACGGATGTAACACCGACTGACCTGGCCGATTAAAGGACGAGAGCAGCGGACAGTCCGAGGGGCAAGGAGGGCGCTTCAAGCCAGCAGACAGGACCCCTCTGTGGGTGGTTAGTTTATACGTTTCTCTCTATCAGACGTAGACCACCGGAGGGACGATTTGCAGCTGGAGGTGGATCACCAGTACCGGTGTCACAGTGGTTGTTGCAGCTAGTTCACGTCAGTTCACGTTAGCCATCAAGGAAATCTCGCGTTGTTCTAATCATCATAGGCCCTGAGTTTGGTCTCCCAGGCTATTCAAGGAGAAATTCAATTTAACATTGTTTTTCCTAAAATGAAACTGTGCACGCATTTTGAAGTTTAAAATGCACCAAAAGCAAGGGACGTCCTATTTGAATTGTTTAATGGTTTTTTTCTGGTGTCCACAGGAAAAAAACGGTATTATGGTAGAAGAAGTTCTCAGGAGTGGTGGAGTCGAACTACTGTAATTCATACTTCAGTTGAATATTTACATTTAATGCAACTTTATCATTTTACTCCACTACATTTTTTATGACAGCTTTAGTTACTTTAGATTTAGTTAAACACATTTGTATCTCCGTCCTGTCCAACATACAAATTAATGCAGCAGTTAAATGGTCAAATATAGTTTGGGGCAAACATTTTCCCCTCTCCTTAGTTAGAAAGTGATACATGTCTCAAGACAGACCTTCTCTAAATGTATTTGGTTTAGTGTAACGTCATGTCAAACAGCAATAGTGTCAATGGGATCAAATAATATATAGCCAAGATCAATCCAGGAAACCTAAAGGGGATGAGGTATCTTGTTCCAGACTTTGTCTGCAGTAGGTCTGAATTCTCTGACTTTAAAAACACCTCCTCTAAACCCGTGGTTCTCAACCTTGGGGTTGGGACCCTCAAGTGGGTCCAAAGATATTTTCTTGGGTAATAGTAACCACTTGCCATGCAGCAACACTACAGCTGTACAGTTTATGAGCAATCAATGTGTTTGCATGGAGGGGGGGACGGGTTGTGACACCATATTCTAGACTCTAGGGGCTTGCGAGTCAAAACAGTTTAAAAACAATTCATCCAGACCAACAAGTCAGGTTCAAGCTCTGTGTTGCACATAGCGGGCACAATATTTCAGTTTTCTATCAGTTTTGCTTGACTTTTTTTGTAGTTTTTTTTATTGTGATTCCCCCCATGCTTGAAAACATTACTTGTTTGTATCGCCCAGCCCTCGATTATACATCACGACATTTCTGCACATCTGCAGTTGAATGGGTATCTTAAGACAAAGAATGGACACAGAAAACGTTTTATGTATGTGTGTAGCAGCCCCATGTTTGAGCATCAAAGTGATGTTAGGCCTCCCTGTCTGACTGTTGAGTCAGGTAAGGGTTAAAGAAGTCTCTCAGGAGGCTCTGAACCCGGGGGGGCTGTGGGCTCCTGGCCCCAGACACCAGCGCTGGATTCAGAGCCTGGTTCAGGGTCTTTGTGGGGTTGAAAGCAGAGCGGGTCTGGGCAGTGTGGAGACCCTCGATGGCGCTGGACAGCCAGATGAGCCTCTTGAGACTCTGGATGCTTCGGCCGCGGTCGTGCATCAGCTGGTGCTCGCTCACAGCTCGACGGCTGCAGGGACAGGGAGGAGAAAGACTGGTCAGATATTTCATCCAAGTACAGAGTCAGATTCTAAATACATACAGTGGCAAGTTAAGTGTATTTATCAATGAATATCTGTGACGTGTAATGCTTTATTGGCCATTTTAAGCCTTTTGCATTGATCATGCACAAAAATAAACCTATAACATCTACTGTAAAAGCAAGCACAACAAAGTACAGAAGTATAGTGTATTGGAGAAATAGAGACTTAAAACAAAGAATTATAAAATGTCTATATACAAGTGCTAGTTGTAGTCTTCATTCAATGGGTGAATGTGTACATTATTTAAAGCATATAGGCTTTATACAGGGATGATTATATAATGGTTATGATTTTATTTGTAAAATTAGGATATTAAATATAAAAAGTGCTTTTTTACTTTTGAAAAAACATCTTTATGAATTAAAGGTGCTTGAAATGTACAGTAAATCCTGTTATATTAAAATCATCACCAGACATGCATCCCTCGCATATAGCTACAAAGCGATCATCCTAAACATCTATTGCTGAAAAACACTGAAAAATCGATATCTGATTTTGTTATAGAATTTGGTTGCTTTTTTGTAGACATTCTGATGTTTTGCTGTGATTTTCTGTATAGATATAATATATATTGTATCTTTAAAAGTCTTCCTCTAAGACATACTGTACAGCTTAAAAAAAGTTTCTGAACTTATTGCACGATTTTGCATCATGTATAAATATCAATAATAAATTAGGTGGGAACAGGAGTCTCACCTCTCGTTCTGTTGACACCGAGCAGCTGTAAAAACAATGAGAAGCATGACAGCGAGCCACTCCACAGGTCTGTGGGACATCTGCATCTTCTGAAACAAAAACGGTAAGACAAACACTAAAAATTCAGATTCAGAGGAAAAAAGTGACCTGGTCCATGAAAGACACATATTCCAAATTCTGCTGTTATATTTGAAAAACCTTTGTATATCTGCATCAATTCACAAGATTTCAGAGATTTAAAAAACTAAATTGTCAAACCCTAAAACACCTTGTGCAACAAAACACATCATCTATTGTTGTTTTTCTCCCTGCATAAAACACTTGACGGCTTTGCGCCTAAAAAGAATAAGCAACCCTTCTTTCAATCTAAATACACCCACAATGGTACAGCTCATTCGTCGGAGTAGTGGATGAGCAACGTGTAAACTGACCAACCAACTGCTGTCAGGAAGGTTGTTAAAAGCAGAATAGATAACGTGTAAAGATATCTGAAATCTCAGTTTAACTCTGTGTGTGTGAGTGTGTTTGCCTTTATCCATCTTTAAATGTATCAGTTCAATTATGTGAGATCTAACTCATAGATCTAGAAATGAAGTGCCTGAAGCTCAGGATGTATCCAACGACAAGACAAAAATGCTAAATCTCTATTCAAATTAGGAGTAACTTTAAAGTAAACACAATATAAGAGAAATATATATATATATTCGAAATAACTATTTCGAAATTGTGAATATTATATTAAATAATATTCTTAATGCAAGAAATAACTACACAAATTGTGATAGTTATATTATGCAATGATGATAGATGCGACAATGACTGTACAATGCACGTTATGATTACAATGATGATAATAAGAGAATGATCATCATAGTGCAATAAAAGTATAGATGTCAGATTACCAAATTTCCATTTTGTTAGATTTTATGTTAATCCCATGAATACATTTTTTTAGAAAGATAAATCCGACATATGTTAAATTGATTTATAAAACTGAAATTGCATCACATGTATACTTTTAAACATAAACAACCTTAAATAATCCAATAGCAGTTTGATGAACACAATTTCACCAAAACACACCACATTCACCGAAGCAACTTAGAATAGAAGAGAAAACGGAACGTGACCCAAAAAATGTAATAGAATAAATCACAGAAATGAATATAAGTGAAGTGAGGGGGAGATCCCTCTATAAACTTACATTAATTGTCCCTGTTGGTGACAGCAGCTCCTCTGATGATCAGACACTAAACTGACTTCAGGTATGACCTCCAGACCTTTTTATAAAGAAGCCCCACACACACACACACACACACACACACACACACACACACACACACACACACACACACACACACACACACACACACACATACACATACACACACACACACACACACACACACACACACACACACACACACACACACACACAGGCTTAAGAGTCACAAAACAAAGTGGGGCGTTTCATTTGCTGAATGAAACAAACGTCAGTGCCACATCTCTCTGACATGTGATATTTGTGTCTCTAGGGTAAAAAAACATCAAACATTTTCCGGGTTATTTTCAAAAATTACAATCCCAAACAGCTTCCCCCACCTCAGTCTGACAGTTTGGCTGTTTACACACTCGCAAATACCCTTTACATAATCAGGTGTTTTGAAAGGGGAGATGAAATTCAATTGAGGGATTTTAATTTTTCTATTTTCTGGTCTAATCCTTCCCTCTCTATCGGACAGATTCAGGCGTGTGACAAAGGAATTTATAAAAATAGGGCTGAGTGATCTTATGGATGTTGAGTCAGTGTAGATAAACTGAAAGTCAGCAAACTGTCAGTCAGCTCAGGTTTAAACTTTTGTGAACACACTCTGTCTGTAGTTTAGATGTTTGTCGCCTGGAGCTCCTCTGCAGCTGCTTAACATTACAGTCACCTCCAACAGTAATGAACCCCAAAAAAACTGGAGTCCATGGTTGCCACGGTGTCACCACAGTCACCCTTAGAGATGCAGTCGTCTTGACGACACCCTCCAGGACGAGTTTCCCTCAGTTAGAAATGTCGGCCAGCGTCAGAGGATTGTGGGTGGAGAGATAGAGGACAAGTGATTAATTCCATTAAAGAGTAAATGATGGCCTTGTAAAGAAAAGTCAGAGACTAATAGAGATCAACAGAGAAGAAAGAGAGAGCTGCAGATAAACTAATTATCTGTAGCTGAAGGGAAACTTTATCACAGCCGGAAGCACAATGCCTATCAGGGCCTTATAAAACTTTTTAATATATTTTACAGATAACAGCTATTTATCAAATGTTATCAATTTTCTTAAAATGTAGGAGCGCTCCAGAGGATGTTGAATTCTATATATAAAAGATTCCAGATGGCAGCAGTACATAGACAGAGTTGAAAACACCAATATCTTAAAGGTCACCTATTATGCAAAATCGACTTGTTCATGTCTTTTATACATAAATATGTTTCCCCTCTGTGTAAAGAGATTCTGAAAGTTTCAGGATAAAAGGCCCCTCTCTTTTTGTCCGGATCCATTTCTATAAAAACCTGTGTGAAAATTAGCTGATCAGATTCTGGCCACTTTATGATGTCATAATGTATTTTTGGGGTCGTGTAACCATTAGCCAATCACCAACCAAGCAGTGGCGAGCCGTCAGGGCCCTCTAGGCCCTCTGTGAGGGTCTAAGATATTCTAAAAAATTATATTTGAAAACATAAAAAAAAAACATTTTTTTAAAAATATTTTTTTTAATATATTTTTTTTGTTAAATGTTTCATTAGTTTTACCTAAATAACTTGATTTAATTGTATTTAAAATAACATTTCAAAATAAATAAATCCTTCGAATCTGCCTGTTCAGTTTCTGTTGGAATGTGAAGGGTTAAATTCCGTATCTGCGAGTTACTCTGAAGACGGGAGAGCTTGTTGGGCCCTGTCTCAGGTCGACTATTTTCATTTCATCGCTCCTCGGTCCTCGGTCTCACCGGAAGTTGATTTGTCTGCGCCATCTTGAGTACCGTCCCATGGCTCTTATTTCTGCCGGAGGACCGAGGATCGAGGATCGAGGAGCGAGGAGCGAGGAGTGAGGAGCGATAATGGAGGAGCGATAATCGAGGAACCACCAGTCCATCCTCCGATGAAATCCTCAGATACTCGCCCCGCCCCCTTACTGTGTATCGCTCACTGATTGGACGACGCAGTGCATGCACTGATCTCATGCTTCTTGTTCTTGACATGAGAGCAGTACCCCAGCGGAGTGAAGAAAATAAATGAAACTCACGAGAGTCACTCCTCAGTTTAAACTGTGTTTTGTTTCAATTCATGTATCATTTAGTTACAAATATGTGATATATCTGAACAACAAAGTGGTCAAAAATCATTTTATTCATTTATTCGAAACATTTTTTATATTTTCATTTACTGTCATTTCCATTCAGTCAGTCATTAAGTGCTATTAAAATGTTAATGTGCTACATATCCACACAAACAACAAAGTGTGCAATCCAATGAATGTTAATCTAACTGGGTTTTGATAGATAATATATATATTTTTCTTCTCTCAATTATTTTATTTCTATTGTGCACTCTAATCAATATTAATCAAACTATTGTTCGTGTATACATTTTAAGAATGGCGTTTATCTTTTTTGAGAATTAGTTCTTATTTGATTTTATTTATTGGGGTCTACAACAGATGATACAAATGTTTGTGTCAGTAAATGTGTGCCAGGGGTGTTTGTGAAAATAACGGGGACAGAGCTGCTGTCAGACGAACAGCTGTGCGGCGTCATCACAAACGGACGTCGCTTCACGTGACGCTCCGGAGGAAAGGACGTCCCATTGCTCTTAAAACTCATTTCCCTGCTTCTCGTGGTTTCCTTGCGTCCCTCCATGCTTCCCTGGAGGGAGGGACTAAACACAGGGAAACGACGCAAGTGAGGGAAGCAAGGATTTAATTTAACCGACCTGAGACGGGGCCCTAGTCCCTCTACATTCACAGAGGGCCAACTATAGTAACTCAACGAGAGATATGGCGCTGGACCAATCATATCTAAATGGGCGGGCTTTATTTCCCGGAGTTTATGACAAGTTCCGCCCGCTGTGAAGTCTATGCAAGTGGTGAAGTGACGCGTCCTCAAACCCGGAAGTAAGCTGCGCTCGGATTCCCTCGACAGAAAGCAATGGGATTTCTCCATAGGATTTAGGAAAATAGCTTGAAATAAGGTCTGTAGAAAACGAACCTTTTAGATAAATGCACATTTTTTTCAGCCGGATAATATCCACATGTCTACCCTACTTTTATTATTTTTGAATCATAAATCTAATCGATAGATTTATGATCGATATATTTATGATTAGCATAAGTAAATTCATGATGGCTCACTTCAGTGATAGTGATGACATCGTTTGCAAAATTATTAACCGAGTCATTTTCAAGATTGAGTTACAATGATAAACTGGAGGGACAAAGGATCAGCTGCATGACCCCGCCATCAAGTGCTTAATCCAAAAGGACAGGAGGATGGATTTTGGGTTTCAGTGATTTGATCTTCAAAGGTAGGCCTAAGTCATTTTCAATGTGGACCGCCGTGCCGACTTAATTCATTTGTAATTGTTACTTGGCTGTGGGTGCCCTGTCATGATAGGTGTTTATATAAATGGTGTTTTTTTGTGTGGTAGAGGGTCGCTGTCATTGATGCGTTTTGCACCCCGGGCCGCTGTTTTGATATTCCGCTGAGGTATACGGTGTGACGTAATAACTCTTCTTTTTTTTCGAGGGCGGGTGAGGTCAGAGGGCCTAGGTATAAAAGTCACGGCTCGCCACTGTAACCAAGGTAACCCCCCCCCAAAATATCACTTTGAATAATATGTAAGATGAACACTTGCTAGTTTTTACGACACTTTTTATTAAACATTTTTTTAACCAGTGCTGCAATCAACGCAAACAAAATTGCAGTGATTCAAACATATACAAATAAATAGATACAGTTTATATATTTATAAACATATTACATTTCATTATCTAAATGTGTTTTTTGTATTTATTGATATAGATATTAAAATGTGATTTGCCATAATTGAATGCTTCTTGCTTTTCCACTAGTAGCCTGAATGAGTTGCTAAATGTGTTGCTAGGCTTTGCAGCAGCGAAACCAAATACTAAAGCACCTTGAAATGCGAGATGGTAAAAGTTTCCATTTTAAATTTGTTTACTGCAGGATTGTATGTAATCAGCTTTTTTGCAGATGATGCAACGTGTCTTTCTACCGCTGCTTCATAGAGAGTGTGCTGGCGTATTGCCTAACCACGTGGTGTGCCAGCTGCTCAGAAAAGGACAGGAAAGCCATTCGGAGGGTCATCAACAAAGCCCAGAAGGTCATCGGCTGCTCACTGCCTTCTCTGGAGGAACTTTTCAGCCAACGTTGCCTCAACAGAGCAGGCAAAATAATTGCAGACTCTTCATACCCTGGACACTTCCTGTTTACTCTTCTGCCCTCCGGAAGACGCTACAGGTAAATTAAATCAAGGACAAACCGACTGAAAAACAGTTTCTACCTCAGAGTCATATGAGAACTGAACACCGTCAAACGCTGAACAAGCACACACACAGTAACAATTTGCAACTTCACTACTTTTTAATAGTTTTATTAATTTATTAACTGATTGACATCAGGGATGCCAAATATCCTCCCTGTGTTTTTTATATTGTAAACTGTATTTAAATTATTTGCGGGCATGTATGCATGTTGTTATGGATGTGTGAGCATATGTTTATATGTGTATATGTTTATATATTATTTTTTCGTATTATGTGGAAATGCACTGCGAGGATTGCTTTTTTAAATTTCTTTGTACCTGGTGCAATGACAATAAAGGAATTCTATTCTATTCTATTTGTATTCAATTGTCACTGCCGGCCAGGGGCGGATCTATCGAGGTGGCAACTGCCACCCTAAAAATAGGCCTTGCCACCCCAGCTGCCACCCCAGTTGGCAGCTTTGTTTTGAAAGAAAAGTTCTGGCTGATTGGACATTTTTGAGAGAAAGTCTCTAACGTCGGAGTGCAAGTGAATGCAGCACAAGACACGAGCCGTGTAACTGCTCCCCCGGCCCTGGCGCGTGCGTGGAAATATGATTTGCGGCGATTTCATTTGAACGGGACGGCGCAAAACCAGAAACATTCGGATCCAACGAGCAGCGGTCGGCGCCAGAGATTTTGTTTTGAGGGTGCTTTGGGGTAGCTTGACGTTTCATAGAGGCTGCTCAAACATTTAGGGTTTCCCATTAATGTCCCGGGCCCTACAGTTGAATTTGAACCCACACGCACATAAACAGTGTACCCGCGACTGTTACAATGAAGGTTCGATAATCAGCTCATGGCATATACGTGTAAGCAGGGTAAATTACTATTTTTTTTTTTAGTACTTAGTACATCCTCTAGGGGGGCCGGGGGCATGTTCCCCAGGGAAGATTTTTTTTTAAATATTGAAATTAAATGCATCAATCTGGTGCACTTTGAGAGCAACATGAAGAGATCTATTGATACATCTCTCAACACATATTAAACAGAACTGTAAACCGATTTTCTATTTCTTTATGGATATTTTACAAATCACTCTCCTTTTAAAGTGTATTCTTGCTTTACTGTCATATAGTATTTCATACCTGTTTGTCATATATGCTCTTATTTTTTGTATACCTATAATGATCATATAAACGTGTGCCTCAGAAATACTTATTTACATTAACCGTGACCAAACCGTTTTGTGACCCACTGAGATAACTTAGACTAAAGTTAAAGGTGGGGTAGGTAATTTTGGAGAAACCAGCTCAAGTGCTCTAGAATTTGAAAATACACAGCCGGAAAAAATCTGACACTTCCTTACAGAGCCGCTTCTCCAACACACACGAACGCGCACATGAACAATGAGGGCACGAGATAAGTTTGTGCACAGATGGAAGGCTGACAGGCAGGTAGGCCATCCAGTTATTTTACCCGGGCCGGCTAAAATGATTGGTCGTGCTTTTTACAGCGCTACGGCTTCCACAGATGAAATTCTTTTATGGATTTTTTGTCAAAGTACTTAAGATATTTATTGCTATCGGGATGTTAAAGGTCCCATGTCATGGCCATTTCCACTGATCATAATTCCATTGTTGAGGTATACTAAAATAGATTTATACTGTGCAATTTTCCAAACTCACATTGGTTTCGCATACAGTATCTCTGTAAAGTATGTGTATTCAGCAGTATTCACTCTCTCCACTACTCATGATAACCTCATATGTTTTTAACTTAGGATCATACCTGTGTTTAGTCTAGAAAAAGGTAAATGTGTGCATTTTATTATAAAGTTATGTGTATTTACAGACCGTTTCAAAAACTAAGAAGCTTATAAACATCAGGTTTAAAACTAAAAGAGCTTTGAAACACAATGAAAGATGTTTGGAGTTTTATTTGAGTTATCCATTTAAAGTTTTTGTCTAAGACATGCTGATTTGAAACCGTTGTTACATACAGTTACGGCATTTCCTGTTTCTGCCGGAGAGAGGGGAGGCCGTCCCAAAGCTTGCTGCTGTATTTACTCCCTCCATCTGACAGGAGGGAGCCTCGTTGAGCTGCGAGTGTGGCAACAGACGGAGTTCACTCCGTCACGGAGGGGTAGGGTCGAGGGAGTGGTTTGGGATTGGGCATTAAAGCAACACGATCATCGACCCAACGCAGTCCCCCGTTGTTGTTGTTGTTGTTGTTGTGAGCGCCGTAACACCGTTGGGGAGCAAATCAGCGATGTGAACGGTGACGTCATGACGCAGCAGCGGCTGCACCAGTCGGGCTCTGGGCGGTGTGAACAGGGCGGGAGCAAAAAAGGGAAACCGGAGAAGAACCAGAAAAGCTCTAGGTCGGAGCTAGAAAGGGAAAAGCGGTGGTGTGAAAGCCGCATAAACGGCTCGTTGCAGCTCTTGCCCCCCCCCCTCCCTGTGAGCCCAGTGTGCTCCGATTGGTCGGTACGTTGTGAATCGCGCTGAGCTCCGTGCAGGTGTGATTTCCTTGTTTAGTGATACACAGCCAAACTCATCCTGAGCTCACACAAAGTCACAGCCGAAGTAAAAACAATAAGTGTGGCTTGATATTGAGTAAGAAAAAGGTTTTAGGTTGATAAACGCTGTGAGAATGGGTCTGCAGAGAGAATTTCTGCCGCTTGTACCCGCGATCTCGTTCTTTTGAAACATGGGTCTTTTAGTCAATTTACATTCCTGAGAATCAGGCCAAGATGCTCAAGGGTGGCTCTCCCTTTGGGGTTGAATAGAGCTTGAGTATCTCAGGATGATGTCAAGAAGGAGGCTCATTAAGACATACTGTCTCAGATCCAGAAATAGTAAAGTACCAGGTCAATGAGCTCAATATGTTTCAAGCCAATATTCATTGCGGGCGGCTTTGGTTTATTTTTCTAATAAAATGTTATTACTGTACCACATCATTTTTACAATTTAGTTATAATCTGTTGCAGAATGAGTTTGTTCAGGTGTAAATAAGCTGGTGTCCACAGGGTGGCAGTGTTGCACTGAGCAGATCAGCGATTTTGAGGGAAAAACAAGTTTCTACACAATTGGAGCTGCAGATTGAGCTCCAAAACCCAGAGTATCATATTATTGAGTATGGAAGAAAAAGATTGAGGATGCATTGAAAATACTTTTTCTTTTTACTTTTAGTGCACTCCTCAGCTGCCCTTACAAAAATGTATACTGTATTACATTCTACCTTGTCCTAACGTTAGCGCCTTAACATTTGACCCTCTTGATCAAATAATTGTCGGTCAGAATAGCGAAAAGTGCATGCTCTCTTGCATAGTTAAAAATGCAACTAAATGCAGTCTGACATCTTGTTATGTTCGGCTTGCTTAATATGTATCGTAACATACTTAATCTATTTCTGGCACGTTAGTATGGTAGTATGAGTATTGCAACACAGGGTAAGGTAATACACCATTAGTCTGATTCATCCAAAAATACCAGGATGCCCGACTGCATGGTTGTATTTTGCTCATTCGGAAGCGAGCATGCTTTTCTGTTTTTTCTGACCCACAATCCTTTGTGCAGCAAATATAAGATTAAGTAGGTTAAGGCGCTTTGTCATGAAGAAGTATGTCCCAATTGTATGCAAACTGCCTACAAGAGCATACTTTTTGTGGGCAGTTGCAGTTTAGTGAAAGTAGAAAGAAATGTTTTGGATTTGGAATGCAGCCTCTACTTTGAATGATGTGTAACCATAGTGTGTAACACAGAATACATTATTTTTATTTGTTTCCCTTTTATTGTCATTACACAGTACAGGTAACAAAATGGTTTCTCTGCATTTGACCCATCCTAGTTTTAGGAGCAGTGGGCTGCCATTATGAACGGTGCACGGGGAGCAGTGTAGGGAACGGTGCCTTGCTCAGCTACACCTCGGTAGCGCTTGGTCTTGCCGGGACTTTAACTGGTGACCTTCCAGTCTGGACTTTGCCACCACCTAATGGCGTAACAAGAAATTGACAGACGCAATCACCTAAGAGCCTTACCAGCAATAGAGCTAAAGATGTAGTTTGTCAGTATCCTACATTATCTTATCTGTCCTGTTGTCCTGGGGAGGGGTCCACTTGTTGCCTGGACAGAGAATGACTCCTAACCCAGGACCGAGTCGGGCCAGTCCCTAGTGATATTCACACTAATCTGGTCTGCATGACTCTGATCTGAGTGTTGTATATTAGAGTTGTTTCTCTGTTTCACTCCGTTAAATTGCATTTTGGATCAGCTCTATCTATCTTCCAGTCTGTTTGTCACTCTGGTGCCAGACCACCTGTTGCTGTACCACCAGAATCCAGAGCAGCTTCTTTCCTCCGGCTGTAAGAATCATCAGCTCCGCACTCCAACATAAAAAATAATTTTGTTTTCTTGTTTTTCTTCATCAAGGGAATTTAAATGCATTGTGTTGTGCCACTGTGAGTTATCGAGTGCCAATAAATTAAAGTTGAATCTAATCTCATTATTTCAGGTTCAGGAAGATTTTCACTTCTGACCAGTGACAAACATTTGAACCTCTGCAAACCTCTGGTGTGGCCAGAAAGAGAACATTTTTGGGAAATTAAGTGTCAAGGAACCATTCCCTCACTGGCATCTCACCCACATACAAAACAACCTATATTTGACCATCAAATGTAACTTTCTTAGTGTCACTGTTTATCGCTTTTGCACCAGGTGTGGGATATTTACTTAAGATTGTAGCTGGCATTTTGGAAACTTTGGTATAATATTTATTATTGGAGCTTATCAATAAATGACCAGCGCCCTGTTTGTGCAGTTCATTCACAAGAAAACTCTTGCACGTCCTTTACGAACCAAACTAAAGTATAACTAGTAGCGGCTGGTGAAAAATATTTTTGGTGGGGCTATGGAAGGCGATGCTCCCCCGGAAGAACATTTTGAGAAATGACCCCTTAAATTATGACTTCTCGTGATGTTAGAGGGGGGGGGGGAGGACACATTTAGGCTTAAAAATATGAGATAATCCATAATCTTCAGTGTGGTTAGCTATGAATCTTCCAAAACTTCGAAACACCTTGTCCTGGACAGTTTCTACAGTATAAACTGTACAACAATACAGTAGGCCCACACAAACTGCAGAACACCGGTGCTTTGGGAACACTCAAATGATTTAATTCCCATTTAAAATCAGGAGACTAAATAGGAACATTGTGTGTGTGTGTGTGTGTGTGTGTGTGTGTGTGTGTGTGTGTGTGTGTGTGTGTGTGTGTGTGTGTGTGTGTGTGTGTGTGTGTGTGTGTGTGTGTGTGTGTGTGTGTGTGTGTGTGTGTGTGTGTGAGAGATACTTGCCAACCCTCCCGATTTCCGCGGGAGACTCCCGATTTCATTGCCCTCTCCCGGTTACCTCCAAGAGTCATATTTCTCCCGCATTTGTCTCGATTTCTGACAAAATCTGATTTATTCACGACTGTTTCCACTCTGACTTTAATAAAGCTACACCAATGTTTGGTTTCCATGGTAGCGCGTCTCTTTAGCAGCGCGCGCAACTCAAAGTCTGAGAGGGTGAGGAGTCACAGAAAACTCGACCCTCTGCTCACTCCTTTCCTGTAAAATACAGGTCCGTCCAGCCCCCATGGTGCTACAGGCATTGCAGTTACAACTACAATAAGCATGTTGTAGAGCCGATGAATGGGAGTCGGAGGCGTTGTGTTCAGTATGGAACTCCACACTTTATTAACACGAAACATTCAGACAGGTAAGACATTAGCTTGTTGCTGTATGTAAAGCTAGCATGAATGAACAACAACCCCGGTGCCATCACTAACGGGTCCGGGTTGCAACACACACAAACACACGGTGAATTATGTCCTAACACGTGGCACCACACAAGCCCCCCCATAATTCAAATGTACACAAAATCAGCGTGGTGGGGAGGAACGACACGCCGATCCCCTACGACTCCTGCGCACGGGAGTCGGAAAAGCGACATCCGCCTGTGCGGCCCCAGGAAGAGTTGGGACCGGAACCGTAGGCCTCGATTCCGAGACAGGGGTCGAGGCCGGGGGGCGGCCCCATCACGGAGGTCGAGCCAGCACCACTGGCTGGTCTAAGTCCAGGTGAGCAGCCGTGTTGGCTGAGCCTCGTGAAAAGGGCTCGGAGGTGTGAAAGGTGCTCTTCCACTGAAGCACTGGCGACGAGTATGTCGTCCAGGTAGACAAACACGAACGGCAGGTCCCGCAGCACCGAATCCATCAGACGCTGGAACGTTTGGGCGGCTTTCTTGAGCCCAAAAGGCATCCGCAGGAACTCGAAGAGTACAAAAGGCGTTATCACTGTTGTCTTAGGGACGTCCAGGGGATGCATGGGCACCTGGTGGTAACCACACACCAGGTCCACTTTTGAAAACACCGACGTACCAGCCAGATGTGCCGAAAAGTCTTGAATGTGCGGCAATGGGTAGCGGTCAGGTGTCGTGGCGTCGTTGAGGCGGCGGTAATCCCCACAAGGGCGCCACCCGCCGTTCGGCTTGGGAACGACGTGTTGAGGCGAGGCCCAAGGACTGTCAGAATGGCGGACGATACCCAGGCGTTCCATGGTTGAAAACTCCGCCCTCGCTACTGCAAGCTTAGAAGGGTTCAACCGCCGGGCCCTGGCGTAAACTGGGGGACCTTCGGTGCTGACGTGGTGCTTCACCCCATGCTTGGTGACGAGCGCGGAGAAGGTGGGCAGCGTCAGGTCCGGAAAGTCAACCAATGGCCTGAGAAAAATTTCCGCTCCCAACAGCGAGCCCGACGTAAGCTGCCTTGCCAAGTCTACAAACGAGGGAGGAACACGTCAAGGCATCAACCAAGCGTTTATTTTTAACGTCCACAAGGAGTCCGTGGACAAAAAAATCCGCCCGAGGAGGGGAAAAGAAATGTCTGCAGTCACAAAATCCCAGTTGAAACTTTGTCCTCCAATGCACAAACACATAGACCTCACACCGTATGTGCGAATGAGGCGGCCATCAGCCGTCGTCAACCGCGGTCCATGTCCCCCACGAGCGACGTCTTCCCTCGAAGCAGGAACTACACTCCGTTGAGCTCCCGTGTCACACAAAAACAAACTTCCCGAGACTCCGTCGCTGACTAAGAGAAGCCTGCTTGTCCCGCCAACGCTCAGGGCCACTACCGAGCGCTGGCTCCTCCGTTTCCCGGAGGCTTGTAGCTGCAGGGAGCGACACACTTCTTCGCACCGTTCCCGAACCGCGCGTGGTAAAAACACTCTCCTGTGTCTCCATGCCGGCTTGCTGCTGTCGTGTCCAGTCTCCCCCAAGCCTTCTTGACTGTTGCGGGGGCGCTGAGTGTCACAGCCAGTGCCTCTGCACCGGGCTACTGGGTAGCCAAGAAAAAAAGGTTGGCTTCTTCAGCCAATGCACGGGGCTCTGTAATGGACGTGTTGGCTAGCGCCGTCTGGACACGGAAAGGCAAGTGGCGTAGGAATGTTTCCATGAATAAAATCCGTGGATCTTCCCCTCCTAGCAGATTTAGCATCTTCTCCTTGAGCTGAGAGGGCTTGCTATCCTCTAGGCCAGGGGTGCCCAACCTTTTTTGAACCGAGAGCTACTTTTAAAGTTGCCGAGATCTACCAGTCCAAATAGAGAGTCGTAGCCATTACTGACAGCCTACTACCGGGTAAATACACACTTCTACTTGTATAAAACTGACCTTCGTACGATGAATACTTCATAAAATACTGCAGATCCTTTATCTTACCTCTTTCTAATCTACACACATACAAGTATTTAACTGAAGCTACACAACAGTGTTGTTGATACATAGTTGGAGTTTATTCACACGTCACATACAGTGGGTAATGTTTTCAAGAAGCATTGAACAGTGCTGCCACACATGACACAGGGAAAAAAGAAAATACTCTGAACCCTTTCTTTACCATTATTTAAAAATAGTGTTGCTACAAAAGTATAAATTAGGCTTACTAATAAGACAACTCAGATCTGAAGCTACACAGGAATCTGCTGCCAAAGTGCAATAAAAAAGACAAAATTAATAGAATCAAACCCTTTTTTTGTTGCATTTTAGTAGAGTATAAAAAGAAATTCCTTTAAAATAAGATGCAAGCAACACTAGTTTCTTAACCTGAATTGATAATAGACTATAATCAATTTAAACGGAACAGATCTTAATGTTTGCATTCTTATACCATTTTGTACAATAATTAAAATGAATAAGTTCAAACAAACTAAAACTTACAGCTGATTAATAACGGTATCTAACTTGAGTTTTTATTATATCAAAAACCTGTTAAAATGCTACTGTTATTTTTACTGTCCCCCAAAAGCGCGTCGGCAGCCTCCATGCTTCTTTCACAACTTTGCCGTCTTTGAAAGACTTCATGTGTTTCGCAAGAACGTGACTGACACGATAAGATGCTATGGTAGTAGCCTTGCTCTTGTTGTTTGGTCTGGTAAAAATGGACTGCTGTGCATTTAGCTGTCCTTTCAGGTCCCTCGCCTTTTGGGAGCGTAGGGCAGAATTAGGAGGGAATTCCGTCTCGTAGCGTGCGTGCGCTGTTTTGAAATGCCGCTCCTAAATTACCCTTCTTCGATAAAGCCACGCTCGCATTGCAGATGAGACAGATGGACTTTGAATTGGAATAGATACAAAAATAATCATCCTCCCACTCGGAGTGAAAATTATATATTTTGGGCTTTTTTGCTTCTGCTATACTTGCGGTCTTGTGTGTGTGCAGGCTGTCACTCCTGTTGACACGGACAACGTCAGCTCAGCGAACTAGTTTGGACTGCCCACCAGCCCCGCCCGACACATGAGGTCGCGCCGGCCAATCACAAAGCTTTAATGCATTCAAGTGCATTATTCTGGCACAGGAAAATTATGTTATTGGACATTAACGATAAAACAGAATATTGTTGTTCTATTTTTAGACACATTTTGCAATCGACTGGGAATGGTCGATCGCGATCGACTGGTTGGGCACCCCTGCTCTAGGCCTTACATTTCAAGAATCTGGCGGGCCCTCTCCTTAGCAGATAAGCTAAATGTCTTAAGGAGAAGGGCCTTAATTGCCTCATATTTGCCATGGTGTGGCAGTTTCAGCGATAAATCCCACCAACCTGGATGACGTGGAGCTTCCCAGCGCTGCTACTACATGGTAGTATTTCAAATCCCCATCACAGACTTGTCGGCAGGCGAAGTGTGTTCAGTCTTCTGAAACTTTCTCGAAAACGTCGGGGTCACCAGTTTAGAGCCGATGAATGGGAGTCGGAGGCGGTGTGTTCAGTATGGAACTCCACACTTTATTAACACGAAACATTCAGACAGGTAAGACATTAGCCTGTTGCTGTATGTAAAGCTAGCATGAATGAACAACAACCCCGGTGCCCTCACTAACGGGTCCGGCTTGCAACACACACAAACACACGGTGAATTACGTCCTATCACGTGGCACCACAATGTAAATGTTCATCTACAGCTCCGGCGATCATGGGCGCGGGAAGGGGGGTGCTGAGGGCGCTGCAGCACCCCCTAGCGGCAGGCAGGCGGTGCGGAGCTCCCCTGTCTGAATTATTATTTGACGGTTATTGCTGTTCCCGCTGTGCATAATCTGTGTAATATGTAGACAATAAATTCCAGATTGTTGGTAAAATAATATTTTACAGCTTTGTAGTGTTTGTGCTCGCCAGTGGCGTCGCCTGGCCTGCTCCGAATGTTTTTTCTGTAGCCCCGGACAATTCTACCTCAATAATATAATACATTAACCGTGCTTTACGTGAACCTCATCATGACACTAGAGGACAGCAGGACTGTAATTTCCCGTGTTCAGTGAATGCAACAGAGGCAAGACACCAGACCAATCAGAGAGTTGCATGGAAATAAACGTGTGCTTGTGTCATTCAAGCTCGGCTGTGTGTGTGTGTGCGTGCGTGCGAGCGAGTGAGTGAGTGAGAGAAAAAAAAATCTAAACGGCCAAAAAAAGATTTTTTTTAAATCGCCACATGTCACCCAGTCAACTAAACAGGTATGTTGTTGAGGACATGCTGCCCATCGCATCGGTCGAGTCTGTTGCCTTCAGAAAACTAGTCAGCAAAATACCAGTGAAAGCAATTCATTTTCAATTTTATTGTTATTATTTTTAAAGTAATGTAACTTACTGTAACTTAATGCAAGTTACTTTTATAATTTAGTAACTAATAAAGTAGCTAGTTACTTTTTTGAGAGCAGTAACTATAACTATTACTAGTTACTTTGTAAAAGTAACTTGCCCAACACTAATTATCAGTAACTTTAGACATCGTAAAACAATTTTAAACAAGGTTTTATTGTAGATTATACATTTTATTGTTACCAACAGTAGTATTATTCATCCCGCTTCAATCACATTAGTATGCATATAAAGTGACAGGTGCTGTGACAGGTCACACCTCTCCCTACTTATGCCAATGAGCTAAGTCCCGCCTCCCCTTCGTTCGAGGTGTGAGATCTCAAGTAGGTGTGATATCCCAAGTAGGTGTGAGATCCGTCGATAGGAGGGGGGTGATGTGTATTCACAGGTGTGAAAAGCCCCCACTGTTGCGCCTTATGGTGTATAATAAAAAATGTTTCAATCACATTAGTATGCATAAAAAGTGACAGGTGGGCCCGCCCCCAAATCTATTAAAACAAAATGCCGCTTCCATCACATTAGTATGCATAAAAGTGACAGAAGGGCCCGCCCCAATTATGTGATGTCAGAAGACCGAGGGGGTGGAGTGAGATAAAAAAAAAAAAGAACCCTGTGCAGATAAAAAGCCAGTCATTTCCAATCATCAAGTCATCTTTCCAAAAAGAAAAAATGGCCAAGAGATGCCTCGATATGGGTTTAATCAGCGAGAGGCCTGTGACAACTTACCGCCATCCGTCCGGAGCGCCAATCAAGAAACGGATGCAGTATCTGTGCCGGGTTCAAACACCTCCGGTCGAAGATCTTGAAGAGAAATGGCTCCTGGAAAATGAACATGTTTGGGGATACGTATTCAACTATATGGCGAATGAACTGCATTTCTACAATCTGAAGAATGGTGAAACGTATGGACCCCACAGTGTTAAAGCAACGTTGACCTCAACAGATTGGGCTGTGTTAACTCTGGTGTCTTCCAGAGATCTCCACGCAACCATTGTATCGGAAGAAGTAGTGCATCAAGAAAATACTCTGAAACCAGCGGTGTACAAGATATTTGCAACAAAAAGCAAAGAAACGCAAACAAAAAGCGAGATCAAAGACGAGTTTTCACCGTTACCCCTCAATGTGGAGGAAGAAGAAGGAAATATCCCCCCGCCGCCAGAAGTGAAAAGAGTCCTGACAAGCACTGTCTGGGAAACTAAAAGGCGGACCATCTGGGCGATGGTATTACCGCGCAAGCCGTTTGCTGACGCAGGGGGGAGGGGTTCTCTCTAAAACACAGTGTCTGTAAAAGTGGGGGAGATTGTCTCCCCCCTTCCTGCCATCTCTCTCTGTTTCTGCTGATGTGTAAAATATACAAAATAACATTTTATATGCTTACTCTCTTGTTAAAAGGTGATGAAGTTTTTAGCGTAAGCCAGCCATCAGTGTTCTAGTTTTAAGGATCGAAGGATCCAATGTATTTTTAAATGGAGCAGAAATAGAACTAGTCTCCCAGTTCAAGTATATTGAACAGGGAGTGTCATATTGGACTCGCAATTGACTTTTTAAGAAACATATCCAGAAAGTTTACATGGGCTGGCCCCCCTCCCCCTTGGGGGAATTCATCCAGAGAAAACACACTGGACGCAGCACTAGGTCAGAAACCAGAGGAGACTGTGAAGTCCACCACAGACGGAACACCTTTGGACAAAATGTCCTCTCCATTAAAGGCAGCTCATTGTGGAATAGCCCCCCAACTGAGATACGGGATTGTCCCACTCTCAATAGTTTTAAAGGTCAACTTAAAGAATGGTTGAGCAACAAACAGACATGTAATCACCACTAAATAAATGCACTTTAACACAGGGGTATCTCCTCTTGCACTTTTATGTAGCGCTTTTTATCTTATCTTGCACTTTATATATCATAGCTGCTACATTGTACTGCCATGTGGTAAGTGCTTGTATGCTGCTCATGCTCTTTCTGCATACCATGTATTTATTTTTGCTGTATATATATATATAAATGTCATGTTCTTATATGCTGTATGTGACGGGACTATAGATGGAAATTAGCTCAAAGCTAAAATCTGGCTCATTTACACTTGTAAGCATTATTTTTGTTTTAAAGTGTTCATCAATGTGCACTACGGTAGCCCTGAAGAAAATTAAACATTAAAATATGTTATCGATGTCCCCATTCCCAGTTTGTTTTGGGAATAATTGCGATGTTTACTATGTTTTGGTAACTCTTAACAAAACAGAATTTTTGTAAAAGACTGCGACTCTAAAAGGCAAGTTTGTGATTTTAACACTGTTTCGATGAAACAATACATTATACAATATTACGACTTTTTGCAATATTTTTAATACAATCTTTTTTTTTTGGTTGTAGGGCTTCAAGATATTTTGCATGTCATGCATAAACACGGTGTCATCTTTTCCTTGAAACTGACGTGCTGCCCGTTTTACAAAACAAGTTATTTTTCTGCTTCTTCATCCTCTGAATTTTCCTCCCCCGTCCCTCTTCCTTCAGCCAGCACAACAAGAATCAAGGTGGATCTGTGAAATGAAACACCTCTTCCCAAAGCGTGACTTCCCTATTGAAAGCATGCGTCTAGGGCAGTAGGGTCTAAACCAATTGGCCAGATATACTAACATGCAGAATGTACGGTATGTTTGAAGACTAACCATTTATCCAGTTCAAGCTGTCTTTAAGATGTGACATTGCGCTCTGACTATTCCCCGTAAAATCTTGACAAACTATTACTTATTCTTAAATTTGACCTCTTGCTGCTTGGTTGAAAATGATAGATGAAAAATAACTTTTAAAAAAAAAGACTCAAACAGCGAGGGACATTATACTAGTGAAAAAAAACTCAATTCTACAGATGACTCCCCCCACTCAACGCAATAAGTCCCTCCCTCCACTCAGCAAAGCATCTAAAACAAAGGACCCCACTAAGACGACAGTTTGAAAACTAGCTATGGATCTGAGAAAAACCAAGTCTCCCCCCACGAGTTGCAGCCAGGAACAAACTCCTGGACTACCATCATCACCACCATTCTGGACACCCGAATCTTGCAGTACTACTGCTGCTTATTTTGCTCCTTGGGCCAAGACGTCTCTGTTTATGGACACAGTTTAATCAGTGTTGGTTGATATTGTGGAGAGGGTGATACATCGGTACAGAGAAGAAATATGCAACGGATGCCGAGTCAGTCACCCCGGCCAGAGGCAACACGATTGTCTGAATGACATGCCCGATCTTTTCTTCAGAAACAATTACAACGCGTTAATGAAAAGACTCTGGCTCACCGACTTCATGACTGAGATCGACCAGACTCTTATCGATAAAGACATTTTCACGGATGATTGGAGGATCCAAGGCGCTTCGGGGGCTTTTCTGACGCTTCACGTTTTGTAAAACGGACAGCACGTCAGTTTCAAGGAAAAGATGACACCGTGTTTATGCATGACATGCAAAATATCTTGAAGCCCTACAACCAAAAAAAAAAGATTGTATTAAAAATATTGCAAAAAGTCGTAATATTGTATAATGTATTGTTTCATCGAAACAGTGTTAAAATCACAAACTTGCCTTTTAGAGTTGCAGTCTTTTACAGAAATTCTGTTTTGTTAAGAGTTACCAAAACATAGTAAACATCGCAATTATTCCCAAAACAAACTGGGAATGGGGACATCGATAACATATTTTAATGTTTAATTTTCTTCAGGGCTACCGTAGTGCACATTGATGAACACTTTAAAACAAAAATAATGCTTACAAGTGTAAATGAGCCAGATTTTAGCTTTGAGCTAATTTCCATCTATAGTCCCGTCACATACAGCATATAAGAACATGACATTTATATATATATATACAGCAAAAATAAATAAATGGTATGCAGAAAGAGCATGAGCAGCATACAAGCATTTACCACATGGCAGTACAATGTAGCAGCTATGATATATAAAGTGCAAGATAAGATAAAAAGCGCTACATAAAAGTGCAAGAGGAGATACCCCTGTGTTAAAGTGCATTTATTTAGTGGTGATTACATGTCTGTTTGTTGCTCAACCATTCTTTAAGTTGAGTTTTAAAACTATTGAGAGTGGGACAATCCCGTATCTCAGTTGGGGGGGCTATTCCACAATGAGCTGCCTTTAATGGAGAGGACATTTTGTCCAAAGGTGTTCCGTCTGTGGTGGACTTCACAGTCTCCTCTGGTTTCTGACCTAGTGCTGCGTCCAGTGTGTTTTCTGTGGATGAATTCCCCCAAGGGGAGGGGGGCCAGCCCATGTAAATATTATTTTTTTAAAAACACATACTTTTAAAAGACATAAAATTGTCAAAAACTCAAGAAATTGTGATTTTCAAGGATGGTACAGTGGTGGTATGACTGTGGCTTTCTGTCAAACACCTGGATAGCTCTCTTGAACAGCTGTTCTATGGGTTTCAGGTGTGTGGTACAAGCAAACGACCAGTTTGTAAAACAGTATTCAATGTGGGATAGAATCATACAGTGGACGTATGACTTTGCAGCATTGACAGTTAAGAAAAGGTCTAATTTGTTTAAAATGTTGCAAGTTGAATTTAATGGTATTGGATACTTTCTGGATATGTTTCTTAAAAAGTCAAGTGCGAGTCCAATATGACACTCCCTGTTCAAGATACTTGCACTGGGAGACTAGTTCTATTTCTGCTCCATTTAAAAATACATTGGATCCTTCGATCCTTAAAACTAGAACACTGATGGCTGGCTTACGCTAAAAACTTCATCACCTTTTAACAAGAGAGTAAGTATATAAAACGTTATTTTGTATATTTTACACATCAGCAGAAACAGAGAGAGATGGCAGGAAGGGGGGAGACAGTCTCCCCCACTTCTACAGACACTGTGTTTTAGAGAGAAGGGATATTTCCTTCTTCTTCCTCCACATTGAGGGGTAACGGTGAAAACTCTTCTTTGATCTCGCTTTTTGTTTGCGTTTCTTTGCTTTTTGTTGCAAATATCTTGTACACCGCTGGTTTCAGAGTATTTTCTTGATGCACTACTTCTTCCGATACAATGGTTGCGTGGAGATCTCTGGAAGACACCAGAGTTAACACAGCCCAATCTGTTGAGGTCAACGTCGCTTTAACACTGTGGGGTCCATACGTTTCTCAATTTTTCAGATTGTAGAAATGCAGTTCATTCGCCATATAGTTGAATACGTATCCCCAAACATGTTCATTTTCCAGAAGCCATTTCTCTTCAAGATCTTCGACCGGAGGTGTTTGAACCCGGCACAGATACTGCATCCGTTTCTTGATTGGCGCTCCGGACGGATGGCGGTAAGTTGTCACAGGTGTCTCGCTGATTAAACCCATATCGAGGCGTCTCTTGGCCATTTTTTCTTTTTGGAAAGATGACTTGATGATTGGAAATGACTGGCTTTTTATCTGCACGGGGTTCTTTTTTTTTTAATCTCACTCCACCCCCTCGGTCTTCTGACATCACATAATTGGGGCGGGCCCTTCTGTCACTTTTATGCATACTAATGTGATAGAAGCGGCATTTTGTTTTAATAGACTTGGGGGCGGGCCCATCTGTCACTTTTTATGCATACTAATGTGATTGAAACATTTTTTATTATACACCATAAGGCGCAACAGTGGGGGCTTTTCACACCTGTGAATACACATCACCCCCCTCCTATCGACGGATCTCACACCTACTTGAGATCTCACACCTCGAACAAAGGGGAGGCGGGACTTAGCTCATTAGCATAAGTAGGGAGAGGTGTGACCTGTCACAGCACCTGTCACTTTCTATGCATACTAATGTGATTGAAGCGGGATGAATAATACTACTACCAACTATGTAATATTTACCTTGTTCATTAAAAAAAAAAAATATATATATATATATTTTTTTATAATTATTATTTTTGTAATGACAATCAAACATGTGGGAAGAGGGGGTGCGGCGCCCCTATGTTCTGGCCGCCACATCCTTCAACAGTATAATAATGTTGAAGGATGTCATGTGTGGTGCTGCTGAACTGTATAGAGATTCACTGAGAAATTCAGTTTATATCCATGAGAGTAGACTTTATAAAATAAAGACCTCTGTTTACTTGATTTAGTTTAATAACAGCACCAAATGTCACCTGCAAATTATTATCCCTCAGTTAATAAATCTGACCTTTGGGAAGATGTAATACTATGGTTTACTGAGTCATAGCAACAAAATGTAAAAAATGTGCAAGTTGTGGTATTTCTTATAACTTTAAGGAGGATGGAATACATTTTTACGACCAAGCATTATTTTTGAGGATTTCCATAAGCTGTGTGTGTGTGTGTGTGTGTGTGTGTGTGTGTGTGTGTGTGTGTGTGTGTGTGTGTGTGTGTGTGTGTGTGTGTGTGTGTGTGTGTGTGTGTGTGTGTGTGTGTGTGTGTGTGTGTGTGTGTGTGTGTGTGTGTGTGTGTGTGTGTGTGTGTGTGTGTGTGTGTGTGTGTTTATAGAGCAGGCTGCATTTTCCTAACAGAGACCAGTTCACAACGTCCATATTTAGACAATTAGCAGGTCCAACAGCTCGCCATGTTTATGACAGCGAGACACAAGACACAATCCAGCATTTTATACCTGCATATAGTCATATCTGTGTGTGTGTGTGTGTGTGTGTGTGTGTGTGTGTGTGTGTGTGTGTGTGTGTGTGTGTGTGTGTGTGTGTGTGTGTGTGTGTGTGTGTGTGTGTGTGTGTGTGTGTGTGTGTGTGTGTGTGTGTGTCGAGATGACTTCCATTGTCATGACTAAGCAGATATTCACAACTGTTTCTTTCAAGTCCACATCAGAGTTAGGCTCTTTCACTTCCATCTAATTGAGGCTATCTTAAAGGAAGTACTACGACAGAAACAGAAAAAGAGTAGAACAGTTATGTTCATTAAAATCAACAAGTGGATGGTCAGAAAGGCAATTTGTATCTGTACCGATGCCATGGTTCCAACTCTGCCAAGTGAGAAATGTTCCAATAGAATTTGTTTTTAAGAAACTTCCATAAAACGGTTGACTGTACTCATCAAATTCTTACTCTTTCTATTTCAAAATGAAATCCATGGTCCAAAGTTTCCTATCTGTAATGTGCTCTTCTCGCCATGGTGTGCTGGAAGGGAAACATAACTCAAGGGATAGTGATCGGCTTAACAAGCTTGGAAGGCTTGCTCCGTAGTTGGTGATACACCGGACAATCTGGAGGAGGTGTCGCAGGGGAGGACGAAAGAGAAAGTTGGACTGTATCCTGGAGAAGCCCTCCCACCCCCTCCATGCAGAGCTAGTGAAGATGAGGAGCACGTTCATCCCTCATCGGCACAGCACCAAGCGCCTCACTGTCCTTTGTGCCTGAAGCCATCAGGCTGCACAACCAAGTGTTAACCCCCAGTTAACTTCAACATTCTGCACCTTATGTATTTACAATGTATATACTTGGATTTGCACTTTCACACATACATGTAAACATATTTAACAAAAATGCATTATTATTCATGTTTATATAAAATACTACGGTGGCCCTGAAGTGCAAGTCAAAACAACATTTCACAAAACTCTACAGCAGGGGTACTCAAACCTTTTTGTTAAGGTCCACTTGCGAATTTTAAACAAGGTCAATGGTCCGGATCAATGCCAGTAAAGTCCCCATTAATTAATTTTTAACTAATTAATTTTATGTTTTGTGAGCTGAGCTGTGTGATTTTATATTGTATGTGTCTCTCAGTACAGCACTTTGGTCTGGAGGTTTTAAAGTGCTATATAAATAAAGTTGGATTGGATTGGATTAATCTACCTTATTTGGGGGCCCCCTTCTGGTCCAAGCACTTGCCTGTCGTTAAACGGCACTCACTTTGTTATAAACCCGCAAGAGAAAAAGCATTTGAGCTCCATAGCGTTTCAGAAATAATCTTTTATCACAGCAGAATTTAACTTTATCTCCGGTAGAATCCTGATCAGGCATTAGCTTCGCCTCTTTTATTTTTTTATTTTCAAGCCAAGGACCCAAAATCTGCGTTTCTCTAACAGGGCTGCAAAAGAGGGGTGTGAGCACTATGAGGCATGGCTACAATCGGTGAACTGTTTGATATTTTAAGCAAAAAACTTCACAGACATGTTTTGTATAGGTATGGCCCTACAATATATTTTTCCAATATAGCATAATAGGTCCATTTTAATTGACATCAGAATCAGAAATGATTTGTATTTATACATTTAATTTTTTTTTTTAATAATGGGACACAGGGTTCGGTCCGGATTGGTTTACAGTTCGGTCCGGAGTTTGAGAAGCCCTGCAACACAGCATTTCAGAAAACGCCACAGCCTTTCAGAAAACGCTACAGCCTTTCAGAAAACACCACAGCATTTCACAAAACACTAAAACATTTAAGAAAACGCTACAGCATTTCACAAAACACTTCAACATTTCAGAAAACGCTATAGCATTTCACAAAACACAACAACATTTCAGAAAACACTACAGCATTTCAGAAAACACTACAGTATTTCCAGTGGCGGCGCCAGAGTATTTTTGTCGGGTAATCTATGGTAGGGCTAACCGATACAGTGGTGGGGCTCAAGACAGTGTTTGCAATGTAATTACATACACGCTATATCGCCATACTTGCTAACCCTCCCGATTTTGGCAACTTTAAAAGTAGCTCTCGGTTCAAAAAAGGTTGGGCACCCCTGATGTAGAGAGTGACTACAGGTGAAATCGTGGGTACCCGACTCTGCCTCGCCCAAGGAGACGTACTCTGTTCTCCCTGTGAGGTATGATCTGAACCAGTCAAGGGGAAAGTCAGAGAGTCCGATGGTGGAGTGCAGACGATGGAGGATGAAGGAGGATGCCGTGATCGACGGTGTCGAAAGCTGCAGTGAGATCGAGGAGGATGAGGAGAGAGAGAGAGCCAGCATCAGCCGTCAGCAGCAGGTTGTTGGTTACCCTGACCAGGGCAGTTTCTGTGCTGTGGCCTGAGTGGAAACCAGACTGGAACTTCTCAAATAGGTTGTTGGAGTTTAGGTGGTGCTGGAGCTGAGCAGCAACTAGTTTTTCCAGCAATTTTGATAGAAATGGAAGGTTGGAAATGGGTCTGTAGTTGGCCAGGACTCCCGGGTCAAGGGAGGGTTTTTTGAGACGAGGTTTGATGACAGCGGTTTTTAGGGCAGAGGGGACATGGCCAGCCTGGAGAGAGAGGTTTACGATCTTAGTGATCATGGGTCTCATGGTACAAATGTACGATTTCACCAGAGCTGACGGAAGGGGGTCCAGGACAGGCTGTTTATTGTGGAGAAGAGTTGCTTGGAGTTTCCAGTACTGTTGTTGATGATGGAGGAGTAGTACTGGGACCGTGCATCTCTGAGGGATTGTGCGTAGGCCTTCTGGTGTTCACGATAGGCTAACCGGTGAACAGTGAGTCCTGAGGCCTTGAGCCGCCGCTCAAGGACACGCCCAGCTGTCTTCATTCTCCACAGCTCGCCTGTGTACCAAGTGGCTGAGCGCGAGAAGGTGACCATCATATCTGTAAGACATTAATAAATCCACAACCTATATGAATCCACTTCACATTCTACTGCGACAGGTGCACCGTCAATAGTCATACTGTCATTGTATCAGACAATTTACCTTTTTCCACAACAGACATTTTGACATTTCTCACGAGAAAAAGCACAGGGGTATTTAATAACATAAATTATGGCTGCATTCCACTTAAAGGAGGCCCTGGTATTGTGCATGCTGGCTCACTGGAATAGCTTGTCCTTACTGGGACTCTTAATGGAACCGAGCAATCGCTAATGTTATCAAGGTTAATGAACTTTGAGTAATGAACGAGAGAATAATAAGTGGTTGAAATGAGGACGGCTTGGCTCACCCTTAGAGACAAAAAGAGCTCAGATATCTGAGTGGAGCTGCTGGTCCTCCAGGTCAAAAAGGGCCCCTGGAGGAGGGGCGGCCATCTGATAAGGAGGACTCCTGAGGGACTCGCTTCGGAGGACTTCTGTTCACACTGAAACGGTGGGAGACAACACTATGTACTGCATAACTAGAAACTTTAACAAATAACTAGGTGTCTAAAAGACAAAAGCGCCTATTTAATGCTTGCACAATATGATGAAACCTCTCCAAACATTTGTAGTGTAGAAAAAGAACGTGATATGGTGATAACAATCCTTCATACACTTTGCTGCAAAACAGATTAAGGCTAAATCAACACTTTTAGGTTTTCATCTTAAAACAGTGATAGTTACAGACTGAGAAGAGAAGGGGTAAATGGTAAGATCAGAGATGTGCTTGGTTTGACAACAAAGTAAGAAGAAGAAGACCCTTTAGTAATCCCAGAGGGAAAACGTTGTTCTTTTCAGAGCCTGCCAGGTTTTTTTCAGCGCCAGGGAGCATTTGGGGTTTCGGTGCCCTGCTCAAGCACACCTCAGCAGTGCAGGAGTCCACACTAATGTATGGTCCTACCAGGATTTGACTATCGAGTTACCAAACCAAGTACCCAAAGACTGCCGGATATTTTTTCCACCTCTTTGACAGCATGAGGCTATAGATGTTACGAACTCATATACACAAAGGAAAAAAGGACTCAAATGCACGACCCGGAAGCCAGAGATAAAGTATATGTAATATACTTATCAAGGCGAAGAAAGATAGGCTTCACTATAGCGCAACGAAAAATCACTCTCAACGTGAGGAGCAAACCTACAAAGGTTTTCACAGGAGCATGATTTGGCATGTAATCAAAAAAGAGCAAACGCTGAGGAGCAGAGTTCAGGCATGAGGACAAGACAAGACGAACTGACAACAAACAGAGGGAAACAGGGGAATACATACAGGAGATAACAGGACACAGGTGAAAACAATCAGGGGCGGGCTGATGCTGATGAGTGCGGGAGAACACACTAGGAAAAGGAGTCAATGAAGCTGAAAAGACAATACCAGAATAACAACATAAAACATGACTGACTTAACACTTTTGATGGTGCACAACAATAGATTGGAAAAGCAAATAAGTTGATGTATTTTTACTTCCGGGAAAAAGGATCACGTCAAGACTGAACCAATCAGAAATGCACAATTCAGTGTTGTAAAGTTTGTGTAACAATTGGCTGAAATTAGGCAAATCATGGTTTGGGTTTTTCAAAGCTACATGAGTAGTATACGTGAACTACATGACATGATGCTGTCACTAAAGAAAAACAAGAATGGGGGTTAAAGTACTTTTTTATAGGGGTGCACCGAATGGGAAATTCTTGGCCGAAACCGATACCGAAAATAGGAAACAGTTGGCCGAAAACCGAATGCCGAAAGGCCGAAAATGATTAATAGAAATATATATATATATATATATATAATGTATACATTTTTTACCAATGGTGTTCAGCTACCTGATTATGGAAAAAGACATGATTATGGCAAAACTTAACTTAAATAATAATCACTATTATGGGTCCATAAAACATTTATTCAGCACTTTTGAATGCATACAGTAAATTAATTCCAAAACAAGTGCATTTTCTTTTCTCTGTCGGATAACTACAACAAAGTGCATTCAGAACAAAGCCAAGGTGCTTTAAAACTGCATAAACATCTAGGCCAGTAGGCCTACAACAAAATAGTGTAAATAAAGACTGTAACAGCCAGGCCCTCAACAACAACAAATGCACCTATAAGTGCATGCATACAAATGTGCAAACTGGATAAATCCACATGAATGTAACTATTTACAAATTAAATTAAATTACAATTTCAAGAATCTGCAAATAAGGTGGTCTGTCCTCATGAGCAATGTAAACAACATTGTATCATTTAGATACCAAAAGTACAATATATTGAACACTGTGCTGCTGTCATTTCCCACTAATGATAACCTGAGATGGTGAATTATAACTCACAATGAAAATTGTTCAGGAAAGTGGGTATAGAGTAGACATGTAGAACTAGATAAGCTTATGATAAGCCAGCCTTGTCTACTTATTAAGGAAAAGTGGGTGGTTATTTTTAATGAACAGTAGCTTCTCTGCTTTATCAGCCATAAGTCTGTTCCTCTTCTCATCAAGCACATGAGAGGCAGCGCTGAACAGTCTCTTGCTGTCAGTGCTTGTGATTTGATCTTACTCCGCATATTTGTCCGGGTGTTTTGATTTCAAGTGGTGGAGTAATCCCGAAGTGGTGAAAGTCTTTGCAGTTACACCCCCTCGAGAAATGTCACGTGTTTTTTTTTTTTTTTTGAACACGTTTTACAAATCGCAATCCGCGCCTCTTTCTCTGATATTTTTAAATATCTCCAAGCGCCAGACATGTTGGCTGTGAGCCAGCCGCGAGCATGGTCGAAAGCCGAAAAGGGCCTTTTTAACCATTTTCGGCCGATAATTTTCGGCGGCCGAATATTCGGTGCATCCCTACTTTTTTACTTTCATTATTATACGTTACACACACACGTGTGGTATAGTGTGTGTGTGTGTGTGTGTGTGTGTGTGTGTGTGTGTGTGTGTGTGTGTGTGTGTGTGTGTGTGTGTGTGTGTGTGTGTGTGTGTGTGTGTGTGTGTGTGTGTGTGTGTGTGGATAATGCTTCATGTTCTTGATTTTGATTTGCAGGAATCAAACTGAGCAGTTGCTGTAAATCAGAGTCCAAACCTCCGCACAGCAGAGACTCCTCCAGCTCACTCTCTCCTCCCTCACCCCCCCCCCTCTCCCCTCTCCCTCCGTCTGTCTTCCATTCATCTGTCTGTCTCTCTACCTTTCTGTTTGAAGCCGAGCTGCATTTAATTCCCAGTCTCCCTACACCTCAGAGACTCACTACTCCATCCCATCCTGTCCTTCTCTTTGTTTCTCTCTCTTCCTCCCACACCTTCTCCCCCTCTTTCATACCATCTCGCATCATCCGACGCCTTCAGCTAACCAGCCTCCCAGCAGAGAATTATGAATAGAAAATTCAAATCAGTGGAGCTTTACCTGCCCCCTCCATGTCTGCCTCTACTTTCTAACTTTCTCCAACAGTTTGGTATTGATTATAGCAGTGACCTCACTCCCACACCACTCAGCCGCCTATACATTATCCCCTTCACTCCTGCTGTTGCTTCTCACTGAGTCCCGGCACTCAGCCAATGATTCAGAAAAATATATGAAATACTGTCTCCACCAAGACTTTATGTTGTGATAAAGTGTTGCTTTCTGGATATCAGTGAAAATGCAAGAGGAGTAAATAAGATCACTCTTTTCCATACTTGACCAAAAAGAAATAGTCCAACTTTCTTTGTATTCACTTTTTTCCGCATCTTTTATGTGGCTGCCGGATCAGTGCTGATGGTAAATGTAGTCAAACCAAGGATTACATGTTCTTTAAAACCTGTTAAGCCCGAGAGACCCCCGTACCAGGGGCCTCCTTCAATATCTTGCAGGAAACAGTGTCTGAGGGCATGTTCATTTAATAAACTATGAATGTTTTATATCCATGTAACGGAAAGAAACTCATCTAACTGATCATTTTAATATATATATATTTTTAAAACACACAATGCTAACGCTGAGCCTCTGAATTAGCAACGAGCGAAAAATGCTATCAGATGACTGCACAGAAATTCACTCACAAAACCTTATTATTTATCTTTGCTGCACATCTCAACCCATCATTTCACATCGTGAGGGGACACAGAATCGAGGGGTACCCTCATTATCACTCAATTATACGAATTCTCTAAGATAATAACAAGAACACGCATCAAAACATATGGAGCTAGGTAGCTAGAAACGCTAACATGGCTCACCTCTGTTGTAGTCTGGTCAAAAGTGATCTTCAATGGCATTAAAACGATAAAAACGATGCTGGATTCAATCCATAGGTTAATCCAATGTGTCTGTGTAACTTTGAATGATTTCTGATAATCCATGAGAAATAAATCTGCTTTTCGGTTTTGAGATGTCAGACCTAGAGACAGCTTCACTCTGGAGCAAAACTGCGTGCGCGAAGCCCCCAACTTTATGTTTTACCATGTGTGTGTGTGTGTGGGGAGATTCCCCTTCAGTTCTATTGGCTCTAACGGTCAGAAAGAGATGTCAATCACCAAAATCGACCAATGGGTTCCAGAGAAACGGTAAAACCCCCATTTCCATCCAAATCACCTCAGAGGTGGAGTTTTTTTTGCTAAACCTCTCTAAAAAGGTCAAATGTCACTTGTTTTGCATCAATCTTGATACAGGGTACTTATTATATATTGTACTTTGGATTCCTAAAGCTTTTAGTCTACCTTACCATCATCCAAGGGTAGTTTTCACTGTAAGTAAAAAATATGTTTTGGACGGACACTATAATTTAGAGTTTTTTATATGTTCAATCTGAATTTTCTTTAAAATAAAAAACATCTATATTGATTCTGAGTTTTCTACATCCAACTCACAGGTTTATCATTACTTTGAGAAAAAAGTTTATTAATGTAACCCTTTTAGAAGGGAAGATATGGTCATTTGTTCTGGGAATGTCATTTTTCGAGCCTGAGACCTGAAAAACAGGCTCAGGGCTAAACTGGTTAATAACAGAGAAAGCTGAGTTTGATTGCAGTGTTGCTCCGGCAGTGCCCACATGTCCCAGGAAGCATTGCTCCAGGTTTCTGACCCACCTGCCATACCCTCTTGCACACCTCTGAAGGCTAATACTTTCATATAAATGTACTGTAATCAATATTTTTGCTAACTGAATATACTTTCCTGACTCAGATTATAGTCTCAATTTAGGACAATGCTGTTTCTTAACCCGGACACAATTGTATGTAGAGCAAATTGTCAGAGTTTTACTGTTTGACAAGTTAATTATCAGTTAAATGAAGTGACAAGATTGTTTCACCGCAGTCCTCCTCCATGCTTTCTTTTGTGAATTACATAAATGCTTTTATTCCATAAAATGATTCATGATTTATTTCAAAAAGGTTATACTTATTATGTAAGGAAGTCAGAGGCTATAAGAACATGTTTTGTTTAGAAAACAAACCAAATCCGAACCGAGGCCCTTCGATGCATCTTCCCTAAATATCTACTGCTGCATAATTAAAGCTTAAAAACAAAAAGGAGCCACATTAAAATGTTGAAAAAACAAAAGAAATGTATGAAAATAATACATTAAAACCTATGAATAACGAAATAAAAATAAAAACAATGCCAAATCTATAAAAACAAGGTTTAAGAGGGTCTACAAAGGATCTATTTTGTGTTAAGCCCCGTGAAAGGTTGTGCACACAAAAGTAAAGGATATTGTTTAAAAGTCACGCTGAAGTTAACAATGATGTAGGCTACTATTATTCTGAGGTTTCCTTCCTCCTCACATCTCTTACTCTTGTCTTGCAAAGGCTAACACTCAAGGAAAATAAACATATGTCCGAGAGACAAATATGCAAAATAAATAAAAATATAAATTAAAGGGAGGCGTTCATAAAGATGCTTATTTTTAGATTGAAACTGCACTCATGTTCACTATCTCAAATATCAATGCACCAGCTCAATCTTGTGTTAAATTGTCTGATCGTCTTTTTCACATATTGACTGAACGCCGAGTCAAATGGTGCACCTTTAAGTACATGGAAACATTTTTGAAGGTTTCCATGTGGAGGTTGATCTGCCAGATTTAGAAGAACAAGCAGCAGTTAATCACAATCACAGCTTGAGCACCATGACTGCAGCTCCTAGCGGGTTATATAATGTATGACTGTGGGATTCCCAGCAGCTCTGAGGAGAGGAGGGGGGGCTGCAGGATGGATGGCAGCAGAAAGAGGACGGTATTGATGTTTGAGATTGTGATCATGGGTGTGAAGGGTTGGGGTTGGCCACCAGCTCCTCAACTCTTCAATAATCCGATAATTACAGGCAGCTTCTTAACAGAGTATCCCTCCGTGGCTGCAGCAATGCTCGATGCATTTATATCTGTATTCTGCTCAGGGCCGGCCCTGACCAATTTGCTCCCCCGGGAAGATTTTTTTTAATATCGAAGTTAAAAGCATCAATCTGGTGCACTTTGAGAGCAACATGAAGAGATCTATGGATACATCTCTCAACAGCCATATGAAACAGAACTGTAAACAGATTTTCTTTTTATTTATGGATATTTTACAGATCACTCCACTTTCAACTTGCATTCTTGTTTATTAATAACAACTTTTTTTTACTGTCATATTTTATACGATAAGAGAATAGACAAAAATCGATTCTCTTATTTTTTTATAATATTTCACATAAACACCTGGTTTTTACTGGGGCTGGGGCGGTTCAACTTGATTTGGGGGGGGGGGGGGGGGGGGGTGCGCCATAGTTTATGGGCGCTGTACGCAATATAGGCGTAGTTCTGTTAGTATAACATAATAAGATGTACTTTGTTGATCCAAAATCGGGAAAATGTGTTGTTATGAAATAAAAAGAAAATATATTTTTTTAATTTCTAACTTTTTTTTTTAAATGTTCGGCGCCCCCCATTGATTGATGCGCCCTTAGCATTCGCCTATACTGCCTATGCCAAGGGCCAGCCCTGATTCTCCTGCTGTTTGCATTGAATGAGTGCGCAGCGTTTGAGTATTACATTTAACAAATTGAAATGCAACATGGCCCTCCAGGAAGAGTGTCCATTTCACTCTGGATAATGCACAGAATACATTAACAGTTTGCATTGAGACTGTATTTTCAAATCACATCAAACTGTATTACCACTCTTCATACACAAAAGGTAACACATAACTTTGTTATTGATAAAAACACATAATACCAACAAAAGTCAATAAACACAGAACTGAATAAAACAGGAATAAAATAAGAATAAGATGAGAATACAAACTAGAAATCTAGAATAAATATCTAGAATATATTTTAAACAGATTCAATTTTTCCCAAGTCATTAGGAGACATGGCAATGTAGACCTCTGTGGCACAACTATGGAAACTCAATGCTACTTCTACTGATGACGCTTCCAAGTGACGGCATGCATGTATATAGATTATAGGACCTTAAACGGAGCCTTGGGGAACAACACAATTAAGTTTGTAGTTATTAGATGAACACAGATAACCCCAACCCTAAAAAAAGAGGTAAGATTCAAGCCAATTAAAAACAGTACCAGAAATTCCAACAATATTGTGGAGTATACTTAAAGTGTGTGTGTGTGCGTGCATGCGGGCTTGCGTGCGTGATATAAACAAACAAACAAACAAACTGCATGCTGAGTACTTTGTGCCATCTTTTCAGATTTGGTCAAATATGTATGGCTATAAGCAAATACCTTATATATATATATATATATATACCTTAACTATATATTATTCTCACGCCGACATTATGTTTCTCACAGAAGCCTAGAAGTTTAAAGATGTCTATCCTTCTTTCAAACACAGATCATTTTCACACTAAAGGAGTAGAACAGCAGCCAAACAGAAACAAAACAACTCTAAAAGCTTTACAATGCAGCTTTTCTCAAGTTTCTCTCCAATAACGTTTTCCCCCAGAAGTTTACACAGACTCCTTTATAAAACATTTGAATACCATAATTCCTATGATTAGTCTATAATTAAAACTTGTAATACTTTGCAGCATTATTTTTTTTAACAATTCATTCTGTCATTGTGACAGTTTATGTGGAATTGCTTTGAAAATTGGATTTATTGGTTAGCGTTGGAGCACTGGCGGCACATATCAGACCCGGGCCGGGGGGCGGGGCCATATGACCGGGCCCTTTAAACCCAATAAAGCTTGACAAAAATATCGGGAGTCCGGGGTGGTAATCTGACGCTCGTGCGTAAAAAGTCGCTCAGTCAGTAAGATTACAATTTAAAACAATGTTTGAAAGAAAAGTGACTAAAGAAAAGGTGTAATATTTAAGATTTCGTTTCTGCAAAGGGTATAGAAACGAAATATATATCAGAGATAATAATGATATAACATGACATAAAGTCCAACAAACCACAAGGACAACGAAAACATAGAACATAAAATGACTACATTTCTGACACACCATTCACCATGGACAGCCAGCCGCCACCATGAGAGCACAGCAGTGTAAAATTGGCACGGCGGCCCATACATTCACGTACAAGTAGGCTACTGTACAAATTAAATTTGAAGTGTACTCACCACTACTTGAAGGGCACTCGGCGAGCCTTGCGCTCCGCGAACTCGTCTACAATCCGCTGTATGTCCAATTTCTTGGCTCGGTCACTTTCGATGGACAGCAAGGCCAGTCCACTCAGTCTCTCCTGTCCCATCGTGCTCCTCAAATAGTTTTTGATGAGTTTTAATTTGGAGAAAGAGCGCTCGGCGGTTGCCACGGTGACAGGAAGAGTCAGAAATAAGATGAAGGCTGTGCAAACCTCACTGAATGTAGATGTTACTGCTGGGTTGTAAACAATGAGCATTTTTACCAGATCCGCGACAGATTTTAGTTTTTGTATTTGGTCCCTGAAACAGGTTCTAAAAGAAAGCAGCTGGCCAGGGAAGCTGGCGGCGATGTCCCGACCGTAGTGCTCTCTAAGCCGCTGGGCAGCTTGGTGTAAATCCTCATCCTTTGCTTGTAGTAGTGTGTTGGGGTGAATTGCCTCAAACATGTTCACAGTTGCATTTAAGATGGTGAATCTTTGGGACAGTTGCTGGATGATTATATCGAGACATGCATTGAAAACGGTCACCCGAAAGTTGCTCTCTGCGTCAGTGAGGCGGCTGTCTTCAGAAAGTTCATCAAAGTGTCTCTTAACTTTTCTGGCCCTGGTTGTTTCAAACTGTGTTTGACTTCCCCATTTAGTAGCCAGGGCAAGAGTGGCGGACTTCGCCTCATCAAATTGTCCCCTATACTCCACCAAAACACTGATGGCATTTTGCAGTAGAGTAGATGCTTTGAGAATATCCGCGTCTTCTGCTTGCAGTAAATGTGAAGCACAATTTATGCTTTCCAAAATCTTGGTCTGCATGTTGACCAAAAATAGAAAGCTAAATTTGCTTATGGCATTCTTGAGTGCACTTGGTTCATTGCGCTCATCCTTTTTGTCACTGGTAAAGGATATTTTGACGAGGGCTTTTATAATGTCTCCATATCTGTGCCTTAACGCAACAAGTGCATCATGGCGAGATGACCAGCGAGTGGGACATAAGCGTTTTAATGTGATAGTTCTGCTCTCTGGCGTCATTAACTCACTGAGCAATGCCCATCGTTTGATACTGTGACCAACAAAGTTGTAGAGCGTCTCTACAGTGTCATAGAACTGCTTCACTCCAGGGACATTTTTAACAGAGTCGTTGAGTGCTAGGTTGAGATTATGAGCAGCGCAATGAACATAGTGGGCAAGGGGCTCATTCTCGGCTATTCTTGCTTGCACGCCACTCATATTAGCCGCCCCATCAAAGCCCTGTCCGCCACATTTAGACAGATCTAATCCGTTTTTCTCTATAGAACCAAGGATTTTGTTTTCAAGCTCTGAAACTGATGAACCTTCAGTCACTTCAAAACCCAAAAAGACTTAATTGATCTGTATATCTGTTGCAATATCCATGTCGTTCTTAACAACAGTTATGTAGCGGTAAACCTGACTCAACTGGTCTATCTTTGACACATCTTGCGTTGTGTCCATGAGGACGGAATAAAATGGGGCTTCGTTTATTTCATCAATGATGTCAGCTTTCACACGTTGAGATAATATGTAAATAATCTCATCTTGAATCTGGTGACTGAGGTATTTCACTGACCCTTCTGGTCGGTTGATTAGCTCTTTCAAAACAGGGTCGTAGGGAGCCAATAATTCTATTATTGACAAAAAGTTGCCAGCTTTTCCCTGACCTAGAACCTCTCGATGGCCCCTGAATGCCAAGTTGCTTGAAGCTAGAGTGAGAGTTACATTAACAATGCGCTCCACGACCTGTCTCCAAAATTAGGCGGCATTACGCACATTCCTCTCCATGTCAGCGTCTATTGTGCCGTTGGTTTTCCACTGCTCATATACTACGCATGCACCAAGGTGTAGGCTATTTGAGTGGATTCATGCCTCTCAATTTTAGTAGAAAGATGTTTCCAGTCTTTTATTCCGTTTACCCATGCATTGTTGTAGAACGGTGCCTTTCGGTTGGCAAAAAGCCAGCAAGGCTCACAGTAGCAGCAGTCCAATTTTGGGGAATAGCACATCCAGCTACGTGGACATTTCATCCCAACTTCAGTGGTGGAGGTGTAATAGCTTTCTGAAAAGCAACGGTTATCCTTGTCTTTGGGAAATGGACCTTTGGGTTTGCATGGGCCCATTTTAAGGATATATCTTTTGATATTGGCGTCTTCAATGTTTTCAAAATAGTTTGCCCGATCAGTCGGAAAACGCTCCAGAGGATAATTGCAGGACACATCATGATCCGTGGTCTGAGTTTCACCCGTAGGAGTAGCGTGAGGAGGAGACCTGTTGCTGCTTTCATTCCCAGTGTCCGGTACTTCTTCACCTTGCGGCGCAGCAGGTAAGGAGCCGGAGGGGGAGGGGTGCGGCTGGTCAAGCGTCAGGCCTGGCTCTCCTCTAGACGAGCAGCTAGCAGCTGCTGAGTCGTCCCTATTATTATTATTATTATTATTATTATTATTATCATCATCACTACAGCCGAGAGACAGAAAAGGAAATAAGATAGGCGGCCGAGCTACACGAAGTAACAACAACCATGATATCAACATTTACCACAAACTCACATTTTCTTGCTGACAGTCAGACGTGTGTGTCCGTGATTGTAGCCTACCTGTAAATCTGGCTAACCCTCACTAACGTTGTTGGCGGGCTGGGGCTCGGGGATGAAACACGGCTGGCAGTGGCAACAACTTCAGGTTCATCTCCCGCAGGAGGAGGAGTAGGGCGAAAAAAATATCCATCTAGCTTGGACAATTTGGCTTTTCCTTGGTCCTTTTTATCTTTTTCTTTGCGTTTTGTAGCTCCACTTTTGTGTTTATAACTGCTCATGCTTAGGCAGTGCTCTGTTGAATGACAAGTGATTGATGATGACGTTGACGTTCATTTACGTATGATGTTTATGGACGGCTGTTGATGACGATTTTACCCAAAATACATTTGGAGACAATAGAAGGGATTCACTTGCAATTTTTCATGTTTTAATGTTAAATGTGAGTGTGAAAATAGCAGCACAAGTTCAACTCATATTATAGGCTACAATGCTTTATACGTAATATGACCACGAACGTCAGTGCACTCAGTGGCGCGAAGCAGCAGGGCCCGCCGGCGAATATCTCGGGGGCGGAGCCTGCTGCCTCGGCGACGGGCCCCCATTAGGTCCCGACCGTTCCGGGCCCGGGGAGCCCTGCCCCTACAGCCCCCCCTGAAGCTCCGCCCCTGCGTTGGAGGAATGATGGCAGGTTTTTTTAAACAATTCCACCATGATGGTTGATTTCTGAGTTTTTTCTGGAGTTTTCACTGCTATCGCTCGATCTTTCTTAGTATAGTTTATTTCTCTAGTTTATTTGTACTGTTCTCTGAGCACTTTGAGGAATTCATCATCATTTTAATAGTTGTAATAATAATTACTATTTTTTAAAAGGTCATGAACGTTTTTAGGTTCTGATGTAGCCCCTGAAATTTGAAAGATCTTTATTTTATTGTTTTATTGTCTTTGGAGAAATGTCCTCAGTGCTGAAATATATGACTCAAATTAGAAAAGATATACAAAAGCATTCACACACAGGAGATGTAAGAAACACAATACGAGAAGGATATTACCACAAAGCTCCTCCTCTCCATCACTTTGACCTCCTTTCCCCTCTTTGATCTGCATCTCCCCCTCTCTCTGACCTGCTGACTGATATTACATATTGGTGTGTTATACTGGTCTTACTGGACAGACTATAAACTGGATTTACAGCCTCCTCCCATTTCCTCCCCCATCGCTGTTTGTGTCTGTGTAAATGGGCGTCAGGCTGATTGAATATTTACAGCAGCCTTTAGAGTCCAAGCTCAAAGAGACACAAACCAACTGACAACATGTGTCTAAAAAGAACAACATCTATATCTTTAATTTATTTCCCTCTTTTTTAAACTGTTGGCTCAATAGAGCTACTGTCCATCCACCCATCCATCCATCCATCCATTCCATCCATCCATCCACCTATCCATCCATCCATCCATCCATTCCATCCATCCATCCATCCAAATCAAAATATTGTCTACTTAGATGTCCAGGTTTGATTTAGGCAGATACATAAGCATAAATGGAATTTAGAACATGATGCACCACCATTTTTCTATAGTTGCACGGAACGGAAAAATTATCATGAGTTATTCATTATTATTACTATTTATCATCTGTTTTGGCTCAATAGTAACTTAAAAGAGGGCATTTGCTATTATCCCGTTACCTGAAGGCCAAACAAGTAGGGTTGATGAGAGGGATATTTAGTTGGCCTGCAACTTCACATCTAGATGGCACTAAATCTTTCACATATGAATTAAAAAAATCTGTTAATACATTGATCCACACGCGTACAAAGCCCTTAATGGGCAGGCGCCATCTTACCTTAAAGAACTCATTATACCCTACTGTTCCACAAGGGCATTGCGTTCCAAGAATGCAGGGTTGTTGGTTGTTCCTAGAGTCTCTAAAAGTACAATGGGAGCCAGAGCCTTTTCTTATGAAGCTCCACATTTGTGTAATCAGCTTCCAGTTTTTGTTCGGGCGGCAGAAAGCCTATACATTTTTAAGAGTACGCTAAGACCTTCCTTTTTGATAAAGCTTATAGTTAGGGCTGATTAGATTCAGCCCCTAGTTGTGCTGCTATAGGCTTAGTTTGTCGGGGGACACCTTACTTCTTACTTCTTCCTTCTCTCTGTCTATACCTGTGTACTCTCATGTTCCGAATAACCCAGCTTCCCCACATTTCTTTCTTTTTGGTGTCTATATACGCCGGGATCCTGAGTCGTGGCTGATACTGTTGCTGTGGTCCTGTCCTGGATGGATATCCTCGTGGATTCATCTTCTTATTATAGACACATGCATTTCCAAACATTTGGACTATGTTGCAAATGTATTATCTATTTACACACAGCATCTATTGCACGTCTGTCCGTCCTGGGAGAGGGATCCCTCCTCTGTTGCTCTCCCTGAGGTTTCTCCCATGTTCCCCTTTAAACTGTGGGTTTTCTCCTGAAGTTTTTCCTTGTACGATGTGAGGGTCTAAGGACAGAGGGTGTCGTATTGTCATACGGAAATTCTGTACAAACTGTGAAGTCCACTGAGACAAATGTAACATTTGTGATATTGGGCTATATAAATAAACATTAATTGATTGATTGGTTGATCTAACCATCATTGCAGCCAACTATTGGCTCATCCGCCCTCAAACCTATCCATTCCACCAATATATTCATCTATTCATTCATCCATCCACTCAGCATCCATTTACCCATATCCTTATCAACCGTCATCCATCCATTTCTCTCAAATAATACAGCCATCATTACTCAGCTATCGGTTGATACATTAATGTATCTACCACTCTATTCCTAAATCATTTATTTATTCAGCCATCAATCCAACCATCTACCCATCCACCCATTTGTGCATCAATGTATCCCTCCTACCATCCACCTGGTCATTCATCTATCTATCAATGTATCAACCCATACTGTACGTCATCCATTTACTTAACCAACCATTGATTATATATGCTTTCTCCACGGATGCATAAACACATGTAGCCTTCCAACCGTGATGCTTTTCTTTTAAAGAAACATTCCCTGATCTACTAACAATGCTCCCAAACCTCCAAACCTTCCACCCGCTCTCTGTTTTTGTATTTAAACTGATCAGACACTTCTAGAACAAATGAGCTCTCTGAAAGACACTAAGTCTGAACTCAGACACACAGCCGATGGACACAACGGCCCTGAGAGTTCCTCTCCAGGGAGCTGTTTCCTCTCTACACCATGAATCAATGTGGATTATAGGAGCTGAGCCGTGACACATTCAGGGGAGGGGTGGTGGTAAAAAGTGACTGCAGCACTTTGCCGAAGCTAGATGCCGCAATGGACACCTAAATAAGTACTGCGCCACTCAAACACACACACACACACACACACACACACACACACACACACACACACACACACACACACACACACACACACACACACACACACACACACACACACACACACACACACACACACACACACACACACACACACACACACACACACACACACACACACACACACACACATCCATAAAATTACTTATTTACATTCATTATTGTACACTTTGAAGTGCATATCCCAAGCAACCACCATCATTGACTCTACACACGCAGGCAGGCAGGCAGGCAGGCAGGCAGGCAGGCAGGCAGGCAGGCAGGCAGGCAGGCAGGAATCCCCCCCTGTTCAACACATCCTCACTCTCACTCTCAAATGATCTGCTTTCAGTGTTACAAGGTTGTGTTTGGGCAGCAATGTAAAGCTTTGACATTGCTTTCAGTCTGTTAACACATTAAACCTGCTCTCAATAAAACAAATACAGCAGCAAGGGCAAATGTATGGCTGTAAATTGAAATGCAGCCCATGTAGAACAATCATACAAGTATGTTGTATGATACATTTATCAGAATAGAATCAGTTTTATTGCCGGGTAGGTTAACACCAATGAGTTTACTTTGGTGTATAATGGTAGATACATAAACAAAGTTAAAAAGATTAAGATGTGAAATAACAGCAAATTATTTAAAAATAAACTATTATACACACTGTTGACGGTTGTGCTGTTTACAAAAATATAAATAAAATAAGAATATGCAGAATTACTGATTATAATGTGCGTTATTGTGTTGTTTTACTGAGCGACAAACTAACAAGTGATATTCAGATTTGATGTCAACGTCACTGTAAAACAGTTGCATTTTACTGCAAAGTCAGCAAAAAGTATCATGTTTCCATCTATGGTGTTGAATACACATTTTTTCCCCACAGTACTTATTAGAAAGCGTATCTGTTCAGTTCAACAGGCTACAAATAAAATAAAAGATGTCCAGGTTACTGAAAGGACATCAGGACCCTAGTCTGGTCTGTGCACTCCCAAGGGGTGACCAGCGGCACAGTACACATTTAAATTAAGATAAAACAAGTATCTAAATGCAAACCATAAACCTTAATAGAAAAGACATGCCAAAACAAATTACAAGCTTCTGACCTAAATCTCCTTATGGATCAAAAGGGCTGCTCCCACTCGAGATTCCCTGTGCTTAATTCCAAAAGCCAACAAAAATATTGTCTAGAAAACCTCCTAGGTACTAATTTAAGGGATGTTACGCTGACAGACATGCAGTAGTTGATAGAAATTGTAATGAAATTCCACAATCCAAAATGTATTGATCAACAAATGTAATAACATTTATTCCGCCTCAGGGTCAGTAAAAACTGACCTTTGTATGAAAAAACTAAATTGAATCATTGTAATATTTCAATATTTTCTTGGATAAAAAGTGTCATTAGTACCTTCCACTATGTTTAAATGATATATCACGTATGTTACAGCTAAAGTAATTGACCATAATTCCGTCTCTATATATTTTAAATTGCTGTGACAACACTTCCTTATACAACTTAAGGCCTTATTTTCTTGCTTCTCAAGATTATGTTATGAACCATAAACAGTTCATTATTCAAACACATCATGATAATGTTTTGATTTTCTTTTCTTCAAATACTCAGTTTTACTGAAAACAGTTGAAACAATCATTATGTAACTGGAACCTCGCTCCAGTCCGTTGATGTTAGCTGGCAGCCCCGTTTGCTGTTAGCTTCTTTAGCTGTTTATGTTAGTTTTGTTGGCTTAGTTAGCTTCGTTAGCTATTAGCTTAGTTTTTTAGTCAAGTAACAATGTGGTGCAGTGTCCTTCCCCCGTTAATGGCTGCCGTAAAGATCATTAATTAATCCCCCAGGAGGGGGTAGATTAGGCTACTCATAGCTAACGGTAATTAAGATTAAAAAAATAAAAAAACACGTTATTATCCCGTTAACTTTGACAGTTGTTGTCACGTCATGTTGCAATTTACAGGATGCTTTCCTTATCACTGGGGGATGCAGACTGCTATGATGATGTACCATGCTTACCCAATTCTTTCATCCTAGCATGTTTTCTCAGGAATCTCCGGGTTAAGATCCTGCCGTTGCTGCAGGTGTGATGGATTACTGAAAAAGCAATCTCATATCTGCTCTCATCTTTGCTGCAAATGTGTGTAATCATGCACATGTACACACTTACTGAGCACACTTACTGAGCGCACACACACACACACACACACACACACACACACACACACACACACACACACACACACACACACACACACACACACACACACACACACACACACACACACACACACACACACACACACACACACACACACACACACACACACACACACACACACACACACACACACACACACACACACACAAAACCCTGGGGAAGCCCTAGCCTGATCCATCTAAGTCAGCAGTTTTCAATCCAACTATTTGACCCCTCAACCTGAAAACAGCTGAAGGGGTCGTTCTCATACAACTGAAAAATAAATAGGATTTAATATTGGCTTTTTTGCATCTGATGGACAGTTATCGAGTTGAATGTGCACTGTAAAAAGCTCAGGTCTGCCACCAGTTAATGAAGCTAAGCATAGAGTCTAGACCAGGGGTCAGCAACCCCTGGCACGCGTGCCAGCATTGGCACGCGGCACCGTAACCAGTGGCACACTAGGAATAAGTGGAATAAGTGTGCAAAAATATTTAAATTGTATTTTCGGATCCTCTCATCGAAATAATATGCTACAAAGGGGCGGACTGGCCATCTGTGTGTTGAACTTTCCTGTCGGCTCCCAGACCGTAGTCGAGGAGGGCAGAAGCAACAAGCTTCAGGTTCAATAACCCACTTTAGCTTAAATGACTGGAGAGAGGCGAGCTCTTCTTCGGAGGCCGTTGAATTTATTTAGCTGTTCTTCTGTTTCACAAAATACATCACACCCCTATCTCTCTCTCGTAAAGGGACAGCGATCTCATCTCACTCTGCATGACCCTAATGTGTGCTCTGGAAAATCACAGAACGGACGATCGTCCTTATTATTATGCCGTTTAAACCAATTATTTAAATGTATTAAATTCGGCATCATGTAAGTTGCGCTGACAGGTCCACACACTGCTTCCCCTCAGCGGGGCTCCCCCACCCTCCTGCCGATAGTTCACGAGCGTCAAGCTCCTCAACCCCCCCCCCGTTGATAATTCTCGATCGTTGGCACGCTGATCAATTTTTTTTTTTTAAATGGCACTTCATATCAAAAAGGTTGCCGACCCCTGGTCTAGACCAATGATTGGCATTGATCAATGTAGTTATGGTTGCCCTGGATGTCCAGATATTTTACAAAACACAATAAGGATAAACAGCAAACATTAACAGTGACTTTCCACAGTTCCCTATACCTATTTTGAAAGAAAATTGAATAAATGATTGTATTTTAATTTAAATATCTACTTGGATTCTTTTTTTAAACAAATGTTACATTTCACATCTCAAAAAAAAAAAAATCAGTATATATATATATATGCACAATTCTGAAAAGGGCCCTTCTGTATAATGAGTTATTTTACTTTTGGAAATATAAGTCGACTTTATTTTGTTTCACTTCTCAAATATCTACTCAAATAATATGTTGACTTTTTTTTACTCTTGAAGGATTGCTATTTTTCCTCATGTAAAAGTTTGAGTACTTCTTCCACCTTTGTCTATGATTTATGAAACTGGATGGTAGCTGTTCAGTATTCCAGGTGGAGGTAGAGCCCTCTGTCAGGCAGGATAGTCGCCTCCGGCCTCTCATATAAAATGCTGTGCAACTAACAGTAGAACAAGAAAGCCATGTCAATACAAGGTTTAATAAGTATTGTGTGCAGCACAGGAACACGAAAAGAGACTTTGTTGTACAGTGATTAACAACATAATGCGTTCTCCATTCAAATTCAATTAGCAAAGCTGTCAGGCGGTCACACACTGAAGGTGTAAATGTTGTCAGTCAGTTTATGTTTCTGCCCTGTGTCTGTCTGCATCTCACTCCTGACATTTCTCAGAAACACCTCTATTAAATGTCACAAAAAAGTGAAAAATGCACATCACCAATCTCCCAGAGTCCAAGGTAAAGTCTTTAGATTTATTGTGTTTTTTGACCATAAATCAACAGCACAGAAACAGATGGTAAATATATATGTTTACTCAAGTAGTGCACATTTTAGGTTGTCCTTTACTTTACTTGAGTATTTTCATTGTATGCTGCTTAATTCTTTCAATACACAGCATTATCATACCAAAATTGTTTTCTTTACTTCACCAAATGTATACTACAATAATAATTACTTAACAGATTATTATAGCAAAATATGAATCAATGTATACGTTTAATTGTATAACAATGGATTAAGTCACTGCAGAATATAAAGTCAGTTATATTCGGAAATGTGAAATGCATAGCGAGCACTTGGAACTTATACTTTTGTACTTATGCATATCAAGCTTTCCGGTAGGTATGCAAGTACCACTGCCGCAAGTAAATCCAAACCATGTTGACAAAAATGACCATCAAATATTCACATTTAAATTATCTAAATTACTATATTCCTGCATTTCTTCTTAAGAAATTGCTGAAATGATTAATCGATTTATTTTCTGTTAATCGATGTATCATTTATTTGATAATAATTTCAGCTCTAGTGGCTATTCTACGCGTTTTAGTATAAATTGTGAAGGTTTCGAGCTATTTGTCACTGACGTATCTGTCTTAACCACAGTAAAATAGAAGTTAATTCATTTCATTTAGGGATTAACATACTCCATAATAACATAACACAGTTGAGTCTGGGTTTCAATGCACTTTGAAATGATTGAAAAGCTTTTGAATAGGTCAAACGGGTGGGACGTGTGCAGCAGCAGGTTGATTTTGTCCTGTGTGGTCCTCTTTCCACAATTTATCCACACTTATATAAATGTGTGAGAGGAGCAATTCAATTGTGGACACATTTAAACCCCTGACATTTCCTCCCATGTCGATATGAATTTAAGATAGAGAGAGGAGGGTAAGGCGAGAGGGTGATGGAGAGTGAGAGGAATGGAGCCGGAGAGATGTGACATGAGGGGGAGGGACGATGAATTGTATCCTGCTGCATGAGAAAGAGTTATGGCTGCCAGTCAGCATTTCATCGCAGGCTGCAGTCAATAACCACAGAGGGAAAGAATATAATAACGCACGCTGTATATACACATATTTTTCAAAGAAACAAATAATAAAAGCTTCTCTGGGTGCTGAATTACTCCCCTCAGAGTGTGTTTGTAGACATTTTTGTCATTCTGTAGAAATGTTTTTCGCAGAATTATGCTTTGTTTGCATGATTGTTCCCCTGCGGTTTCTGACAGCACCAATATCATCACGGCTGCCGAAGCGTTACCAATTTAGCGGGTGACCTTGCATCTTTATACTCCTCCCTCTGTGGCTGTAAAGAAGATCCTCGCCTCTTTCATCGCACTGTGGTCAAATTAGAATTCATTTTGCTCTTCTTCTGATATTTTATCCTTTCTCTCACTTCTGCTTCATCTGAGAAATCTGAAGTCGACAGATTTAGGCTTTCAGAAAATACCCACTCTAAATAAATAAGTAAATCACTTTTGAATGACTTAAACAACTAGAGAATGCAATTCCTGAAGAAATTGCTAGTGGGAATGCTTTATGCTGAGATATAATGTGTAAGAACAAAGTGAATAATCAGGAATATTTGAATGACTGAATGGTTTCCATATGAATGAATATTAAGTTAAAAAGTAGCATGAAACTCCAAATGTATAAATAATGTTAAAGATGTAAGGCTTGGAATGTAGAATGTTATTCGTAGGAAAAGTTGAAAATGCAAAAATAAATGGTGAAATAGTAACATTTGGCAAATTGTATTTTCAAAAACCAGAACATGGGGGAAAAAAACTATATAAAACGTTTCAAATCAATTACTAACAAATTATATTCGGTACAAACACGAGTGAAAATCTGTCAAACAATACATGAAAAAAACGATATAAAACTGTTTGAATCAATTACTAACAAATATATTCAGTAAAACCACAAAGTGAAAAGGTGAACAAAAATAAAGTAATTTTTGTGAAAGAACAAGTGATAAAACAACTATATACAGAAACTATTGTTCATTTGACACTTTAAAGTTCAACTGTTTACGGAGAGATTAAGTTAGCTAGCAGCCTAGCAGCGTTAGCCCGTTAGCGCAATGCTAACGGGCTAACGCAACTCTGCTAGCTGTTAGCCTGTTAGCGCAATGCTAACGGGCTAAGACTGGATACGCTGCTAAGAAGCTGTTTCCTTTAATGTGTAAATTAATATCAGTTTTCACGCCAGTAAACAGTCTATGAACAAACTCAAACGGTGTGTTATACTTTGAAAAAGAGTTAATTTGACACTTTAAAGTTCAACTGTTTAGGGAGAGATTAACTTAGCTCGCGGCCTAGCAGCGTTAGCGCAATGCTAACGGGCTAACACAACGCTGCTAGCCCGTTAGCGCAATGCTAACGGGCTAAGACTGGATACGCTGCTAAGAAGCTGTTTCCTTTAATGTGTAAATTAATATCAGTTCTCACGAAAATAAATAGTCTATGAACAAACTCAAACGGTGTGTTATACTTTTAAAAAGAGTTCATATGACACTTAAAACTTCAGGTGTTTATGGATACATGAATTTACCTAGCAGTAGTCAGAGCAGAATAAATCTCCCGGGCTTCGTGTGACGCATCTGCTAATATTGATGCGTTCAAGGACACTCAGAAATGCTAAAGTTACCAATGAAGAGCGCTGGAAAAGAGACTAAATTAGAGTATTTTTTTTTATTTATGTTATATATTTTTTTAATAATATAATTTGTTCACAGTGTACAAATGTGAGTGGTCAGGATCCATTATCAAAAACACCGTCATGCATAAAGACTTCTTCTTCTTCTTCTTCTTCTTCTTCTTCTTCTTTTCTTTAATGGCGAATCGCTTCCACTTGGAGCATATATCGCCACCTACTGTTGAGTTATTAAATGTTCATATTAAATCCTTATCCTCAGACCAATCAATCAATCAATCAATGTTTATTTATATAGCCCAATATCACAAATGTTACATTTGTCTCAGTGGACTTCACAGTTTGTACAGAATATCAGTATGACAATACGACACCCTCTGTCCTTAGACCCTCACATCGTACAAGGAAAAACTTCCAGAGAAAACCCCACAGTTTAAAGGGAAAAATGGGAGAAACCTCAGGGAGAGCAACAGAGGAGGGATCCCTCTCCCAGGACGGACAGACGTGCAATAGATGCCGTGTGTAAATTGAAAAGATAATACATTTGCAACATAGGTAGTCCAAATGTTTGGAAATGCATGTGTGTATAATAAGAAGATGAATCCACGAGGATATCCATCCAGGACTTATGATCCAGGACCACAGCCACGACTCAAGATCCAGGACTCGCAATCCATGACACAGGACCGCAGGATCATCCATGACTCCGGATCCCGGCGTATATAGACACCAAAAAGAAAGAAATTTGGGGAAGCTGGGTTAATCGGAACATGAGAGTACACAGGTATAGACAGAGAGAAGGAAGAAGTAAGATGTCCCCCGACAAACTAAGCCTATATCAGCAAAACTAGGGGCTGAATCTAATCAACCCTAACTATAAGCTTTATCAAAAAGGAAGGTCTTAAGCGCACTCTTAAAAACGGATAGGGTGTCTGCCGTCCGAACACAAACTGGAAGCTGATTCCACAAAAGTGGAGCTTGATAAGAAAAGGCTCTGGCTCCCATTGTACTTTTAGAGACTCTAGGAACAACCAACAACCCTGCATTCTTGGAACGCAATGCCCTAGTAGGACAATAGGGTATAATGAGTTCTTTAAGGTAAGATGGCGCCTGCCCATTAAGGGCTTTGTAGGCGAGAAGAAGAATTTTAAATTCTATCCTGTGTTCTATAGGGAGCCAGTGTAAGGCAGCCAGAACAGGAGTAATGTGGTCCCTTTTCCTAACTCTGGTTAGTACACGAGCTGCAGCATTTTGAATCAGCTGAAGCAACTTGACTGACTTCTTGGTACACCCTGATAATAAGGAGTTACAATAATCCAGCCTTGAAGTAACAAATGCATGGACTAGTTTCTCTGCATCGTTTTGAGGCAAGATATGCCTGATTTTTGCAATGTTACGTAGATGGAAGTAGGCGGTCCTTGAAATTGATTTTATGTGGGTGTTAAAGGATAAATCCTGATCAAATATAACACCAAGATTCCTTACAGTCTCACTGGAGGCCAAATTAATGCCATCCATAGTTAATATATCTTTAGATAATTTGTTTCGTAGATTCTTCGGGCCAAGTACAATAACTTCAGTTTTGGTCGTGTTTAACATCAAAAAATGTAAGGTCATCCACGTTTTTAAGTCCTTGAGGCAGTCTTGAATTTTATTTAGATGATTAATTTCATCAGGCTTGATTGATAAATATAGTTGAGTATCATCCGCATAACAATGAAAGTTTACAGAATGATTCCTTATAATATTGCCTAACAGAAGCATAATAGGGTGAACAAAATAGGTCCAAGCACTGAGCCCTGTGGCACTCCATGGCTAACTTTGGTTTGCATGGAAGATTCATTGTTGACACGTACAAACTGAGAGCGTTCAGATAGATAGGACCTAAACCAGCCTAAAGCAGTTCCCTGTATGCCAACTAAGTGCTCTAGTCTTTGCAATAGGATATCATGGTCGATAGTACAGAGGCTATTAGAATGTCATTTGTGACTTTAACCAGAGCTGTCTCTGTGCTATGTTGTGTTCTAAAGCCAGACTGAAAATCTTCAAATAAATCATAGTTTTTTAAGTAATCACACAGCTGTTTTGCGACTGCTTTCTCAAGAATTTTTGAGAGGAACGGAAGATTAGAAATAGGTCTATAGTTGGCTAAAACCTCTGGATCGAGGTTGTGCTTTTTAAGAAGCGGTTTTATCACTGCTACTTTGAATGATTTTGGAACATAGCCTGATAATAAAGACATATTCATAATATTTAATAAAGAAGTGCTAATTAATGGAAAAACTTCTTTTAACGGCTTAGTTGGAATCGGGTCTAAGATACACGTTGATGGTTTAGAAGAGAGAATCATTGAATTTAATTGTTCAAGGTTTATGGCTGAAAAGCATTCTAGTTTACTATCTAGTGTAATATTATTAGAACTTACGTTTCCGGGAGCTGTTGATAACACTATACTGGTCAAAGGCAAGAGGTCATTGATTTTGTTTCTAAGAGTAACAATTTTATCGTTAAAAAAGCACATAAAATCATTACTACTGAGTGCTATGGGAATAGAAGGCTCAGTCGAGCTGTGGCTCTCTGTCAGCCTGGCTACAGTGTTGAAAAGAAATCTTGCATTATTCTTATTCTCATCTATTAATGAAGAGTAGTATGCTGCTCTCGCTTTACGCAGTGCTTTCTTATATTCATTGAGAGTAATATGCCAAATTAAACGAGATTCTTCAAGTTTAGTGGAACGCCATATCCTTTCAAGTTGTCTCGACTTTTGCTTTATTTTGCGGGTTTCGGCATTATGCCATGGAGCTAATCTATGTTGTTTTATTTTCTTCTTTTTCAAAGGAGCAACAGAGTCTAATTTGCTTAGACCAGTGCTTTTGAGGAATTTTAAGATCAGCTTGTTTGCTTCATTTCTTGATTTACTTTCGTATATTGCCTTGAAATCCATGTCCTTGATGTTGAGTTGTTCCAGTGCAGTTTTCAGAATTAATCTTTGTCTGTTATAATCCGGGCAGCTAAAAAATACATGATGTATTGTCTCTGGTTGTTGGCAACCATCACAATTGCCATTTGGATGTTTTCCAATCAGATGCGATGATGAGTTTAGTCCAGAGTGTCCCAATTTTATCCTGCTGTTAATGCTCTGTTCTCTTCTACTACCCCCCTAAGTGCTTCCTGTTCCTACTTCCCTTTGTATCTGGTATAAATGTCTTCCTTTGGTGTTACTGTCCCATAGTTTTTGCCATTGTTGCTTGATAACCACTTTTGTAAAAGATTTGACTTCTGCTCTACTGATGGGCACCATAATATCAATCTGGTTTGCTTTCAAACCACATTTTGCCAGTTGATCCACTACTTAATTCCCTCTAATACCCACATCAGCTGGAACCCACACAAATTGAACAACAATTCCCAGATGAACTAACCTAAACATGATTTGAAAAATTTCATGTAAAATATCTGACGACATTCTGAAGAAAAGTTGTTTATACTCTCCAGAGCTGCACTGGAGTCAGAGCAAACGACCACTCGCATTGGCTGTATTTCCTCTACCCACTGAAGTGCTAGAGAGATAGCCATCATCTCTACTGTATATACTGCAATGTGATCACTTTTACGCTTTCCCACTTTGACTTTTAAATCAGGAACATAAAATGCACAACTCGTTAGACCATTTTCTGGATTTTTGGATCCATCAGTAAATATTTTTATAAAGTGCCCATATTGTTCATGTAGAACAGTGTTCACATAAGCCTGTACATTGATTTTGTTTTTCATTGAATGTAACCGTTTCAATAGTGTTAAATCTACTATAGGTTGAGGTAGCAACCATGGTGGAACAGCTGATAACAACACCGTCGGACTAATATTCCATTCTTTAACTTTGAATTCCTTACATATTTCCGAAACACAAACACAAAAACTTTCTTTTTTTATTTTGTTACTTTCCCAACTTGTTTGTACAGTTTGTTTAGTAGGGTGAGTATCTTTATGGCCCTGTAGATTTGCCCAGTAATTAACAATTAACTGCTTTCTCCTCAAAGAAATTAGTACATCTCCGACCTCTACCTGAAGTGCAGACACTGGTGTAGATCTTATTGCCCCACAGCATATCCTTAGTGCTTGTGCCTGGAATCTATCTAATTTTTGAAGAGAAGAATATGCAGCTGAACCATACACTATTAGTCAATATTCTATGGCTGATCTAATTAAGGCTGTGTATACGTTCCTCAAAGCAGCTTTATCAGCCCCCCACTTAGTGACTGCCAAGCACCTCATAACATTTAAAACCCTTTTACATTTATCTACTACTTTATCAATGTGAGTACTCCATGTGACTCTCTCGTCCAACCATATTCCCAGAAATGTAAATGTCTTCACTTTCTTTAGATCTTGTCCATAAAGTTTGAACCTAACCTCCTCACCTATCCTTTTCCTCGTAAAAAATAAAGTTTCAGTTTTTTCAACCGACAATCTAAACCCCCATGTCAGAGACCAGCTTTCAATTTCCGTAATGGCTTCCTGAATCTTAGCTACAATATATTTTACTTTTCTGCCCCTTTTCCAAATAGCTCCATCATCTGCAAAAAGTGACTTACCAATATCAGATCCCACTTGTGTATATATATATCATTGATCATGATAGAAAATAAAAGAAGACTGATGACACTCCCCTGCGGGGTTCCATTTTCAACTTCATGCCTTCGAGAATATGACTTGCCAACTCGGACTCTGATGGCACGGCCAAACAAAAAATCCATAATCCAATTATATACATTACCTCCCAGACCCATAATGTCCAGTTTTATTAATAATCCTTCCTTCCACATCATATTGTAAGCTTTTTCCACATCAAAGAATACAGCTACAACACACTCCTTATTCGCTTGGGCTTTCCTGACTTCAGACTCCAGGCACAGCAGTGGATTTAAAGTACTCCGCCCTCTTCTAAACCCACTCTGATAAGGAGTCATTAGTCCATTTTTCTCAATGTAGTATGTCAGCCTTTCTGTTATCATTCTTTCCATAACTTTACACAAGTGCAATGTCAGAGCTATAGGTCTATAACTGCCTGGACTGGTTGGATCTTTCCCAGGTTTCCTAATAGGAATAATGACTGACTCTTTCCATATTATTGGCAGCTTCCCTTTCTCCCAGATCTTATTGTACATCTCCAGCAGCTTTCCTAATGCAAAATCACTTAATTTGGTCAACATTATATAACATACATTATCTTTCCCAGGAGCAGTCATTTTACACTTACTTAATGCTCTTCTCAACTCTTGAATAGAAAAAGGTATATTTACAACACTCTGCGATGAATGTCTTTCTTCATATACATTAGGATGTTCATCTAACACTTCCTGCCTCCTGATCTTACCTTCTTCTGTCAAATTTTCCGAAGAATGAACTTTGACATAATTTTTCGCTAGAATTTCTGCCTTCTCCAAAGCACCAGTGGCAACTTCCCCTCCATTCTCTAACACTGGCAGGTTACTCTGCTGTCTTATTCCCCTCATCTTCTTAATCATTCCCCATACTGTATCTAATGGCGTAGTTCTCCCAATACTTGAACAGAATCCTCTCCAACACTCCCTTTTTGCTCTTTTAACAATGTTCCTTACCTGAGCCTGTGCCTTTTTATATTCTAATAAATTATGTAATGAATGTGTCTTTCTTAGCTTTCCAAACAGCCTGATTTTGTTCCGGATTGCATCATTACATTCTTTGTTCCACCACGGTACCATCTTAACACATTTACTAAGTTTACCAGTTTTATTCCCAATAGTTTGATTAGCGCTTTTAATTATATTTGAAGTAAATTGCTCATTTATTTCATCAATACTTCCTGCCATATCAATCTGATCAAATTCATTATCGCACAATTTAGCAAACATCTCCCAATTTGCTTTAGAAAAAGTTCATCTCATTTTACCGTCTAGCTCAATCACATGATTTATATCAAACTTGATTATAATCGGAAGATGATCACTACCAATACTGTTATTTGCCAATCCTTCCCAACTGCTACCAGAAGCTAATTCACTTGTTACAAGAGTTAGGTCGATCGCAGACTCTGTTCCATCTCTAAAATTTATCCTTGTACCTTGCCCATTATTTAAACAAACTAATTCCTTTGCCTCCATTAAATCCTCCACCACCTGTCCGTTGTAATCTGTTGATCTCCCTCCCCACATTGTATTATGTGCATTAAAATCACCACACCATATTATTTCATTTCCTTGGCAAAGACTTTCTAATTCCTCTATTTTGAGTTTATTACATGGATTATAAAAATTCAGGACACTAATTTTTCTTTTATTAATCTAAATTTCTACACCCACTATTTCTAAATCATGACTGTTCTTAAATGTTAGCCTACTATAAGACATGACTTCTCTGATAAAGATTGCACATCCCCCTCCCTGTCCATCATTTCTATCTTGTCTCATAGCAGTATATCCCCCAATTATGAAGTCCAAATTAGTCTTCAGCCATGTTTCTTGAATACGAATAACGTCTGGTTTTTCTTTTAACGTATAGGTCTTGAATTCTTGTCCATTTGCAATAAGGCTTCTAGCATTCCATTGCAGAATGAGAAAAAACATTAATCTATTCATTAATCTGTGAATCATCATTTTTGGTGGCTAGCATATCATGTATCATTTCAACTGTTATATCCTTTATCCCCAAAAATTCACCTGCTGCTTCCACTATTGTTTTCAGTCTTGACCTCTTTTTTGTTTGTTGTAAAGCAACATTCACCACTTTTCCAATAAAGGCCACAAATGTGTACTTATTAACAACCAATGCATCCTCTCCTATCACACACTTATGTGAACACTTTGTGAAGCTTTCCTTTGCCTGTGGTGTTATGGTTTAGGTGTGTTGCTTTCTCCCCCTCCCCTCTGTCTTCTCTCTCTCTCCTGTGCAATGTGGTGATCGTTAGAAGGCTCAGCTGGTTCACAATGAGGAGCACCTGTACTCATCTAATCAACTCCTCCATAAAACCCTGGTCATGTTCACACTCCAGTGCCAGATAATTCCGTCTCAGTCGGTAGAGCTGAATGTCGTAGTAGCCTAGCTTAGTGTGATTTTCTCTTGCTGTTTTTGTTGAAGAGTAACCTTGTTTTTTCCTCTGTTTTTCCAGTGTCTGCTCGAGCCAGCCTGAGTCCTGCTGCCGCCACCAGCGTGAACTAGATCCACCTTCATTTTGTGGATTGTTTTTTAGTTGCTCCTTTTTTCCTTTTTTAAACTTTGTTAAAAGACTGAATCCATCTGGTCGCTACCATTGTAGGTCATGAACTTTGGACCCAGCCTTAACAGAATTATCTGGCCCAAAAAACATGGACCCGGCAGAGATTGATTTTTTTAGGCAGGCCCTGTCCTCACAGGGGGCGCTCGTGGGTCAGCACGAGTCCGTCCTGAGAAGCTTGAATGAAAAGCTTGACCAACTCACGACGGGTATGATTCAGCTGAGCGGCCGCATGGAAGACGTGGCGACCCGGCTTACCCAAGATCCTGTTCCATTCCCTCCAGCTCCCTCTCCCGTTTCACCGTCTGCTCATCCAGCAACACTGAGTCCAGGTCTCCGGGAGCCACATATTCCCATCCCCGCTAGGTATTCAGGTAATCCAGGGACATGCAGCCAATTCCTTCATCAGTGCTCGTTAGTTTTCAGTCAGCAGCCAGTTACATATGCCTCTGATCAGTCTAGAGTAGCTTTTGTTATGAGCCTTCTTTCTGAGAGAGCCTCCGCTTGGTCGCTGGCAGTTTCTTCTAACAAGCCTTACCTGTGTTCAGATTATAATGCTTTCTCCGGAGAGCTGCGTAAGGTTTTTGACCACCCTGTTAGGGGTAAGGAGGCAGGCAGCCAGCTTCTCTCTCTCCGTCAGGGAAGAGACTCCGTTTCCCAATATGCCCTGGATTTCCGTATTTTAGCTGCAGAGTGTACTTGGGACCAAGCGGCTTTAAAGAGTGTGTTTTTAAGAGGCTTGGCGGACGAAATCAAGGACGAATTAGCCGCTAGGGACGAGACTTCCGACTTAGAGGAGTTAATTGGTCTGGCTATTCGTCTAGATAACCGGCTGAGGGAGAGCCGTAGGGAGAGGTCAGTCAGGCAGAGGGCCTTCTTCCCTTCCCCCCTTTCCTGTGTGTCACCAGCTGTTCCTCGCCCACCTCCGGAGCCCGCCAGTGTTCGTTTGCCATTCTCGCCAGCATCTCAACCCACGCCTCACCAGGAGGAGCCCATGCAGATCGGTCGGATGAAGTTGACTGAAGCAGAGCGCCAACGTAGGTTCCGTCTGAGGTTGTGCAACTACTGCGGACAAGGGGGTCATTACATCGCGGGGTGTCCCGAGATGCCAAAAGAGCGGGTTCATCAGCCATAAGGGGAACGCTGGTGAGCCATTCTTCCATTTCCTCATCCCCTGGTCGTCGTATTCAAATCCCAGGTATGCTACAGGACACATATTCCCTCCAGATCCTCATTGATTCTGGTGCTGATGACAATTTCATTGACTCTGGCATCATCTCTAAGTTGTCCATTCCCACTATTGAACTGGCTAATTCCAAAGAAGTGTTAGCATTAGATGGCAGACTATTAGCTGAGGTCACGCACCGCACAGCTCCCATTACGCTGACCATGTCCGGTAATCATCAAGAGACTGTAGAACTTTTTGTTATCTCCTCTCCGCTGTCACCTGATGTCCTCGGTTTACCCTGGCTAAAGGTTCATAATCCCCAGATAGATTGGGCAACTGTTTCCATTACTGGTTGTAGTAATCACTGCCACTCACATTGCCTAGGATCAGCTAAAACTCAATTTTCTTCCCCTAGTCCAGCTGAGGAGGTTGATATCTCATCTGTTCCTAGCGAGTACCATGACCTTAAACTTGTGTTTAGCAAGGATCGTGCCCTCTCTCTGCCACCACATAGGCCCTATGACTGCGCTATTGAGTTGCTCCCTGGTGCCCCCTTACCCACAAAAAGACTGTACAACCTCTCCAGGCCAGAGAAAGAGGCCATGGAGAAGTATATTGGGGAATCCTTGTCCACTGGCATAATTCGTCCTTCTTCCTCACCTGTGGGAGCGGGTTTTTTCTTTGTGGACAAAAAAGACAAGTCCCTGCGCCCTTGTATTGACTTTAAAGGTCTAAATGACATTACCGTCAAAAACAAGTATCCTCTCCCGCTCATTGACTCTGCTTTCGGCCCATTGCATGACGCTGTTGTCTTTACTAAACTTGACCTTAGAAATGCATACTACTTAGTTCGCATCAGAGAGGGCGACGAGTGGAAAACAGCATTTAATACTCACCTGGGCCATTTTGAGTATTTAGTCATGCCTTTTGGGTTAACAAACGCTCCAGCTGTCTTCCAGGCCCTTATAAATGATGTTTTGAGGGACATGCTAAACCACTTTGTCTTTGTTTATCTAGATGATATCCTGATTTTTTTCAAAGTCTTTAGATGATCATGTTTCTCATGTCAAATGTGTGCTCCAGAGACTCCTCGAGAACAGACTGTTTGTTAAAGCTGAGAAATGTGAATTTCATGTGTCATCTGTTCAATTCCTGGGTTTCATCGTTGACAAGGGGCAGTTAAAACCTGACCCAGCTAAAGTGAAAGCAGTTCGGGACTGGCCAGTTCCTTCAACCAGGAAACAACTCAGAGGTTCCTCGGATTTGCAAATTTCTCTAGACGTTTCATTAACAACTACAGTCATATTGCTGCTCCTCTAACCCAGTTAACCTCTATCAAACTGCCTTTTACCTGGTCCCCTGCGGCCAAGTCCTCTTTTAGTAAACTAAAAGATTTGTTTTCCAGCGCTCCTGTCCTCATTCACCCAGATCCAGAACTCCAATTTGTGGTGGAGGTTGATGCCTCAGATCTAGGTATCGGGGCAATCCTCTCCCAGCGCTCGTCCCAGGATCATAGACTCCACCCCTGCGCCTACTTCTCTCGACGCCGCACACCTGCAGAGAGGAACTATGATGTGGGGAATCGGGAACTTCTAGCCGTTGTGCTAGCCCTGCAGGAGTGGCGACACTGGTTGGAGGGTTCTGTATGTCCGTTTATCATTTGGACCGATCACAAGAACCTGTCCTATTTACGTTCTGCTCACAGGTTGAACTCCCGTCAGGCTCGGTGGAAACTGTTCCTTGGAAGGTTCAATTTCACTCTGACTTACCGCCCTGGATTAAAGAACACCAAGCCAGATGCTCTCTCCCGTCAGTGTTCACCCCCTGTGGAAGGGAGCTCCGTTGAGACCATCATCCCTACCTCCTGTGTGGTTGGAGCGGCCAGGTGGGAGATCGAGCAGACCGTTCAGGAGGCCCTCCAGGAACATCCTGCTCCAGCAGCCTGTCCTCCCGATCGGCTGTTCGTATCTTCCTCCGTGAGATCTCCAGTGCTCCAGTGGGGGCACTCTTCTAAAGTTGCCTGTTACCCAGGTTTTCACAGAACTTTGACCCTAATCCAGCAGAAGTTTTGGTGGCCGACCATGTCTGCTGACACCAGGGCTTTTGTCTCTGCCTGCTCTGTCTTTGACGCAGTAAATCCTCTCACCGTGCTCCAGCTGGCCTCCTACGCCATTTACCCATACCTAACCGCCCTTGGTCGCACATTGCTGTGGATTTCGTTACAGGACTTCCTCCGTCAGAAGGTAATACAACCATCCTCACCATTGTGGATCGTTTCTCCAAGTCTGTCCATTATGTCCCCCTGCCCAAGCTGCCCTCTGCTCTGGAGACGGCAGACCTCCTAGTGTCCCATGTTTTTAGGCTTCACGGCATTCCCCAGGACATTGTCTCAGATCGGGGTCCCCAGTTTGCTTCCCGGGTTTGGAAGGCATTCTGTCAGGCACTGAGGGCCACTGCAAGTGTCTTCTCTGGTTACCATCCACAGACTAACGGTCAGGCAGAGCGGGCAAACCAGAACCTGGAGGCAGCCTTACGTTGTGTCGCTGCCCGTCTCCCCGCCTCCTGGTCTTCGCACTTGGCATGGGTGGAATACGCCCATAACTCCCTGGTCAGTTCCGCCACAGGTATGTCCCCTTTTATGGTCTCTAACGGCTTCCAGCCCCCATTGTTCCCCAGCCAGGAGAAGGAAGTGACTGTTCCCTCAGTCCAGGCCCATCTCCGTCGTGCCCACCGAGTCTGGCGGGAAGCCCGAGCAGCCCTCACCCGAACTGCTACCCGTAACCAGAAGCTGGCAAATCGCCACCGAACCCACGCTCCAGACTACCAGGTCGGCCAAAGGGTCTGGTTATCTGCTCGTGACCTGCCACTCCAGACTGAGTCGCGCAAGTTGTCCCCAAGATATATTGGTCCATACGCAATGTCATAAATCCCAGTGGCGGCCGCCTTAGCCTTCCTCCTGCTCTCAAGATACATCCCTCATTCCACGTGTCTCTGCTCAAGCCCTATGTCTCTAGTCCACTCTCTCCTCCGGCTGACCCCCCCCCCCCACCCCCCCGGATCATTGATAATCACCCTGCATTTACAGTATGCCGGCTGCTGGACATTCGCCGGCGTGGTCGGGGTTTCCAATACCTTGTGGACTGGGAGGGATATGGTCCTGAAGAACGGTCCTGAATCTCAAAGGCCCTTATCCTGGATCACACCCTCCTGGAAGATTTCTATAGGGAATTCCCTGACAAGCCAGGAAGGCCGCCAGGAGGCGTCCGTTAGGGGGGAGTACTGTTATGGTTTAGGTGTGTTGCTTTCTCCCCCTCCCCTCTGTCTTCTCTCTCCTGTGCAGTGTGGTGATCGTTAGAAGGCTCAGCTGGTTCACAATGAGGAGCACCTGTACTCATCTAATCAACTCCTCCATAAAACCCTGGTCATGTTCACACTCCAGTGCCAGATAATTCCGTCTCACTCGGTAGAGCTGAATGTTGTAGTAGCCTAGCTTAGTGTGATTTTCTCTTGCTGTTTTTGTTGAAGAGTAACCTTGTTTTTTCCTCTGTTTTTCCAGTGTCTGCTCGAGCCAGCCTGAGTCCTGCTGCCGCCACCAGCGTGAACTAGATCCACCTTCATTTTGTGGATTGTTTTTTAGTTGCTCCTTTTTTCCTTTATTAAACTTTGTTAAAAGACTGAATCCATCTGGTCGCTGCCATTGTAGGTCCTGAACTTTGGACCCAGCCTTAACATGTGGGAGTTTAGGAAAATCTTTTGAAGAGAACATACTTGCTGCTACTTGGGATTTCCTAGCTATGTTTAGTGAAACCTTTTCTGTTGCTTCAGCATATGAGAATTTATTTTGTACTTTGTATCTCTGCACCTCCTTGGCCTTTTTCTGCACTTCGCAGCCCTGATACGCAGCACTATGTTCCCCAACACAGTTACAACATTTCACCTTAGCACCTGCAGTACAACTACCAGATTCATGTTCCCCCGCACATGTTGGACACCTGGGCTTAGTTGCTTTGCACTTGTCTGCCACATGCCCAAACCTTTGGCACTTAAAGCACCGCAGAGGTTTAGGGATGAATTCTCTAACTGGAAAACTCATGCAACCGATCATTATCTTCTGTTGTATTGTTTCTTCAAACTGAAGAAGAACAGACAAACTATCCACTATCTTACCCTGATACCGAGTAGGAACACGCTTAACTACAGACACTTTTCCCCCTTTAATTTCTTTCTTGAGTTCTTCTATGCCGATTTCTATGGGAACTCCACTGATAACTCCAAGTATTTTCCGATTAGCTCCAGGAACATGGCATTTAATTCGAACTTCATTCAGGGTCTTCATTTTCAGTAACTTTTCCTGTTGTTTTGCATTCATCAATTCAACCAACATCTGTCCTTTGCTCAGAAATCTTGCATGCTTTATGGATCCAATTTCTTTGTGAATCGCTTTAGTCAAGGCCACTGGATGTAGCTTAGCTGCAGATTGCTCACCAAACTCCAAGACCACTTTCCACTCTTCATTCTCAATCCTTTTCTTTAGTTTCTTCAACTCATTCTGCGAATCAGATTCACTAAGACTGTCACTTGACATGTCTATCTTTTTTCTTGAAGACTTTTTCCTTACTTCATTCCACCCTCCTTCTCCTTCAGATGAACTTTCCATATCCTCCTCTCCAGGACTCAAAGACGCCATTCCACCAGCTGCTCTCAATCTCGCACTCACGTCAACGTTCACTCCAAACTCCGTCTCCGTCCAAGCCGCTCACGTTCTGTTTCAAAATCGTGTGTCATGCATAAAGACTGACATGCAGAAAGAGCCTTGAACCATGTCAGTTGGAGTGATGACATCATCGTGTTCCATTACACAGGTGTTTGTATTTGAGCTAATGAGGCATCCAGAGATCAAAGGTTTCCATTTTTCTGGATGAGAGATAAACCTCTTACATGTGAACGTTTTGTGGAAGAACCGTAACATATCTGTGAAATTTCTAAACGTGAAGCATGTCAAGGAAGTTGAGTATCTGAAGTGTAATTTTTGTGTACTTTCGGGTTAATAATGTGGCCTTTTTGGCAGTTTAACTAAAGGTGTGCGGCTGCTGCTGTGAGGAAATATCTGCCTGAAATTACAATGGGCTTTAATGGAGACATGTTGAACGTTTTTGTCACTTCATGCCCTCAAGAGGCACTTTGTTTAATTATTTTGCTTAATTATTTGTCATTTTTCAAGCTACGGGATGTTGTCATGAAAGATTATGTCTCATGAATGTAGGGTTTGGGAATTATGGCAGTTTTAAAAAAATATATGAAGGCACATTTCAAACTGTCCTCCACTCTAACTCTGACATCACGCACTCTGCCTTAACGAGCTGCGCAATGTTAAAGTTCAAATGTTAAAAATGTGATGAATTATGGGATGTATCTCTGGAATTATTAAAGTTATGAATGAGAAAAGTAATGGCCATCGATTCCCGACCGAGCTGAACGTGTTCATGTTTGAACGGAGTTTCTGCGATGTTCAATGCGGGAGAAGAAGCGCGGCAAAATAAGTCGGCGGAATAATAAACTTTTCGTGCGTAGAAGAACAGTTAGTTGGAATCCTGTTAACAGCATTCCCACTAAATTACTCAAAAATATTAATGTTTCCTGATATAAATATTAAATACAATCTTGCCTGAAGTAGCTTCCCCAACAGGGCTGGATTTTAACTAGAGATTTAAAGGACTGTGATGTCACTATGTACCGGAAGTAAACAAAGGATGGAGGCATTTCAGGGGGGGGGGGGGGGTTTGTTGGAGAGAAACTTTTATTTCAGCCTTGGCAGACCATTTACATGCACAAAAACCTGTATAACACACTGCATGAAAAGGTAAACCTTAAAAAGCACAACCCCCTTTGAGAAGGCAGCAAGGGAAGACAATATCCTTGAAATTATAATCATTTTTGGATACCAGGCTTAAAAACTGAGTTTTAGCATTATGTCTTATTTCATGATAAAAGGTGAAGATCCTGAAGTCTCAAGTGGAAGTAACAGCTGCTGACTCGATTCTTCTGAAATAAACCGTATTTTTTATGTGTAATTACTTTCAGTCATCTTAAAGGTTGTACACTGCGTGTATCCTCTTTCTTCTGCTTCCCTCTTCCGCTCAGTTTTTTGTCTCGGGCTCTGGGAAAACATTCGTTGCTGATCATCTATTATAGAGCAGACTCAGCATTTAATTATAAATGACTGCATCCCTTTGAGAGTGCTAATGAATCCCCTCTCACACAGCATATTCCCACCGGCCAGCTTCGCTTCCTGTCACTCAATCCGCGTGCTGCCCATCCAAAGAGAGAGAGAATTTAATGTAGAGTCCAATTTGCATTCAAAAGATGTGTTGTTTAATTTGAGCAATTTACAATATGTTAAAAAGTTAAGTTAAAGGTGGGGTAGGTAAGTTTGAGAAACCGACTCGAGATACACTTTGTTATATTCCATGGAATGCTCTTAACATCCCGATAGCAATGAATATTTTAAGTGTTTTGACAATAAATCCATAAAAAACATTCATCTGTGGAAGCTGTAGTACTGTAAAAAGCAAGACCAATCATTTTAGCCGGCCCGGCTGAAATAACTGGATGGCCTACCTGCCTGTCAGCTTTCCATCTGTGTACAAACTTATCTCGTGCTCTCATTGATCATGTGCGAGTTCGTGTGTGTTGGAGAAGCGGCTCTGTAAGGAAGTGGCCGATTTTTTCCGGTTGTTTGTTTTCAAATTCTAGCGTACTCGAGCTGGTTTCTCCAAAATTACCTACCCCGCCTTTAAGGTAGAATATATTAGGGTCAGGGTCATGGGAAATAAATCTCTGCAGTGGAACTACAAACTTGAAAGTTCTGAGGATTTTAAAGGGGTCCTTTTATGCTCTTTTTCAGGTTTCATCCTTGTATTTTGTGCCTCTACTGTGAGATGTTTACAGGCTTTAACGTTCAGAAAGTTATACATTTCTGTAATACTGCCTGTGCTCATTCTGAGAATGTTACATTCATTGTTATAGGAATGTTTTCAGCGGGAAGTTTTCTTTTGGTTCCCAGAACGTTCTTCTGAAAGGTAGGATAACGTTCTTTAAAAACATTCTTAAAATGTTTGGTGATAACATTGCTAGAACATTATGCCCTCCTATTCTTAAAACGTTTTCAGCAGGAAGTTTTTGTTTGGTTCCCTGAATGTTCTTCTGAAAGGTAGGATAACGTTCTTTAAAAACATTCTTAAAATGTTTGGTGATAACCTTCCTAAAAGGTTTTTGATAACATTGTTAGAACATCATTCCCTACTATTCTTTAAACGTTTTCAGCAGAAGCTTTTATTTTGGTTCCCAGAATATTCTTCTGAAAGGTAGGATAACGTTCTCTAAAAACATTCTTTAAATGTTTTTGATAACATTGTTAGAACATTATGCCCTACTGTTCTTAAAATGTTTTCAGCTGCAAGTTAGATTTGTTTGTTGCCAGAATTTTATTATTTTAGAGAAGGATAACATGCTTTATGTTTAAAACATTATGCAAATGTTCTGTGGTAACAATTTACTAAAATATGTTTACATTATTAGAACATAAAGACATAATATTCCTGTAATTGTTTAACTAAAAATTCCTGGGTAAGTGGACTGACCACTGTGGTCATTAGGATGATTTTGATAGTTTACTTAACTATTGGAATTTGACTATTAACCGCTATTAACACATGTAAAAGGATGACTCGGAATCAGCTGGTGAAAGTAACATTTGTTTATTAGAAAAGGGGAGCTGGGAGTGGAGGTTGGTTATGGCAGCAGTGGGAAACAGTTGTTCCAGGGTGGAGAGACCTGGCTGGTCTTGATTGTGTGGCAGGTAGGGGTGTAGCGGTTCACAAACATTTCGGTTCGGTACGTACCTCGGTTTTTAGGTCACGGTTCGGTACGTTTTCGGTACAGCAGAAAAAATGGTCACAAAACATTAAATATATATATTTTTTTTTTAATTTGTATTAAACTGTGAATAATGTATTCACTCAAATAAATACAAAATATAATAAAATAAACATTAAGGTGCAGCATTTCGATGAACTAAAATAATCTGTATTTGAACTGTACTGTACTATAGCTAAGCAGCCAGTTTGACATTATGACTTGCTTGTCATTGCATTTTCATGTTTTTTGAAAGAAGAATTAACTTCTCCACATTGCTTGCCGAAAGGGCAGATCTGCTGGCACTAACAATGTCTCCTGCTGTGGAGAACACCCTCTCGCTAGGGACAGAGGTAGCAGATACAGCCAGGTAGCGCTTTTCTAACATGGCAACATAAGGATATTTGACGTTTGTAATAGCTTTGGCTCGGTCTGAACTTTTTGCGAGTGGTGGAGGCTTACATGCTAGTGGGAGTTGGGTTTAAATTTCAGTCTTTTGGTACCGCCGGTGATATTCACATTCGGTTGATGCCTTTTGAAATGAGTGTGCAAGTTTGATGTATTGCCAGCCGCGTAACCAATTTTTGTTGAACAATGCCGACAAACAGCTTTGGTTTGTTCCACCTGTCTTTGTCCGTCATCCTTGTACGTAACTGTGAAACCAAAATGTTCCCAAACCGGTGACTTCAATGATGCTGGAGGATTTTAGAGCTCAACTTTATCTGCGTTCGCCATTTCCTCAAACTACTGACTAAATTTGAACGCATCCCTGTGACCAGCTCTCAGAGTATGCCTCGTCCAATGAAATGACTTGGTCGCTCTATGACGCGTTGAACCCAATGTGAGCAAATTACACTGAATGCTGCGACGCAGTACCTGAGATTACTTCCATAAAGTTGTTCACGTTCTCAATTTTTTACGTTTAAAGTTATATTCGTTCGGTTACACACGTGTAACGAACCGAAGAGCCCATACCGAATAATTTCGGTACGAATACGTATACTGTTACACCCCTAGTGGCAGGCCTTGGATTCCTCCTGGGAGAGACACAAAAATGAATGTGAGGCTAAAGCAGGCAAAGTTGTCAAAGAATATGCTGGTAAAAAGCTAGAGCGGCATGCAACAAACCGTTCACGGCAACAATCCGGCAGGGAATGAGTGCAGGCTGCAGGCTTTCATAGTGTGGCTGATGAGCAGGTTGCAGGTGTGGTTGATTGGAGATTGCTCCCAGCCGTGTATAGCAGACCAGCAGGCAGATGGGGAGAGAGAGAGAGAGAGAAACACACAGTAGAAACAAACACATATAAACACTAACAGGGGTTTCAGGGACGGGCAGTGATAGTCGGTCCGTTCTTCTATATGTCTGTCTTTGGTTTTCTAAGTGTTATTCGATCCATATGACGATAGAGATATGTGCATAAACAACAAAAACACTTGGGGTATAATGTTCGAACAATGTTATCGCCAAACATTTTAAGAATGTTTTTAGAGAGTGTCATCCTACCTTTCAGAAGTACATTCTCGGAATCAAAATAAAACTTCTCGATGAAACCATTCCCAGAACAATGACTGGTAACATTCTCAGAATGTCTTTAGAACCAACAATGTCTAGCTGCTGGGAACCTACGCAAACACGCAATATCATGAATTACGTGCTAGTTTTTTTTTTTTTAAAGGAAAATGTGGTGACATCAGATTTGTTTTAAACATCCTTTTCAAAAAAATGCAACAAGTTTGTTTTTTAAAGCACACTACAAATAAATCTGACGTTGACCATGACCGTGTTAATATTTCGCATCACAGGAACATTTTATAAAAAAAGAATAACCTCCTTAAAACACTATCCAAATGTTGCTTTCAAAATGTTCTTTTTTGGTTATCATGTAACATTGAGGGAATGTTTTATAAAAGAACATCTTTAATGTGTTACCCCAACAACGTCCAAAACATATCCTTAGAATGTTGCTGGTAAAACATTCCACCTTGCTTAACATATCACATTAAAGGAACATTTTATAAAACACTTTCTGTCATCTCAGGCCTCAATAACATCCTGAAAACATTTTCAGAATGTTGCTTGGAGAATGTTCTTCATTTGTTATCTTGTAACATTGAGGGAACGTTTTATAAGAACATTGTTAATGTGTTACCCAAAACGTCCAAAACACATCCTTAGAATGTTGCAGGCAAAACGTCCCACCTTTGTTAACATATCACATTCAAGGAACGTTTTATAAAAAACCCTTTTGTCATATCAGGCCTTAATAACATCCTCAGAACATCCTCTGAATGTTGCAGTTAAAACGTTATGTCTTAGTTAACCTTAAACCTTATAGGAACATTATTTGAAAAAATAAACATCCTAAAAAGGTTCTTTGAACACCAGATTAAAACGTTTCTTTAAAACCTTATTAGAACCTGTAGGTAACGTGAGAACGTTCCCCGCTAGCTGGGTAGTCTGCTCTGATTGGTAATCTGGCCAGTTCTGTTGTGATTGGTCCACCCCTTAGACATCTGCCGCCCCATAGCCATCACGAACAACGTGTTGGAGTAATAGCCAATAGAAGTACGAGTGTTACATATTAATGTCACTATGTTACAGAACAAAGGAAAACAATGGAGATGTTTCAGGCAGGGGGGGGGGGGGGGGGGTATGTGGGAGAGAAAGTCGCTCTGGAGGGAACACAGGGATTTCAGCCTTTGCAGACCATTTACATGCACACAGATCTATATAACACACTCCAGGAAAGGGAAAACCTCCAAAAGCATAATAGGGGTTTAAAACAGCTTTAGACATTTTAATCTGCACTCTATCATTTCTCTGAAACTATCACTTTACGCAAATTGCTTTCAACCAAAATCAGACTTGGCTGAAAATACGGATATTTTAGATAAGGTGAAATTAACATGTTTTAAATGGTAAAAAAATAAATAAAATACAAGATATCTCCAGAGCAGGAAACCAAGGGGGCTGGAACCTGTAGGCACATCGGAAGTGATTGAGGCCCGAGGCCCCCCGGCAGAACTGGTCATAGTGTTGTGGGCATAGTCGACCCACAGGAGCTGTTGAGACCAGGACGACGGGTTCTTGGAGACCATGCATCGAGAGCCGTTTCCATCTCCTGGGATGGAACCCAGACAGACTGCAGGCCCGATGCATGCAGGACTCTCTCCACAAGATTGAAAAGAACTGTGGACCCCGGTCAGAGACAACGTCAAAAGGGAGTCGGTGTAGCTGGAAAATGTGATTTAACATGAATTCAGCAGTCTCTTTGGCAGAGGGCAGCTTAGGCAGGGGCACAAAGTGAGCCATCTTGCTGAAACGGTCTACCAGCGTCAGGATAGTAGTGTGACCTTGGGACAGTGGCAGCCCAGTGACAAAGTCCAGGGAGACGTGGGACCAGGGACAGTGAGGCACAGGTAACGGCTGTAGAAGAAGTGGGGAGGGTTTGTACTGATGCAGACAGGACAAGCTCCAACAAACTCCCGATTGTCCTCTTTAAGGGAAATTCCCGCTGCTAGAGAGTCAGATATGTTTGTCTCCATGGCCTGTCTCTGGGGACCAGCCAGGGAGAAGAGACGGCCACAAGGAGGACCAGGCAGTAAGTATATCGCACAATCATACGGGTGGTTCTGGTGGCAAGTAGGTCGCTTTAGTTTTGCTGAATACCTCGCTGAAGTCGTGATAATCCGGCAGCACCCGCGAAAGATCTAACGGAATGCTGGAACAAGAAACTGAAGACAGCTGGGGAGCGACGGCTTGCTTCAGGCAGACTTGATGGCAAGAACAACTCCATCCTAGGATTGTCCACATTGCCCGGTCGATATTGGGGTTGTAGCGATGGAGCCAGGATTATCCCAGTATAAAAGGAATGTGTGGAGATCGCAGGATGTAAAACTGTATAGTTTCGTGTCGATGCCTGTGAGACAGCGACCCTTTAGCGGTTGGATTTTCAGGGAAAGAATCGACCATGAGAGGAGGTAGAATTGCAAACCATGGTGACTTTATTTCAAAAACACCACAAGAGAACAGTGGCCAGCATGTAGGTGTTCACCCCTCTCTGTACAGGTTCACCGCCCTGTCTCTGACTGAAGACTGGCTCATTTATAGAGGTCCTTCAGATGACTTGATTGGGAGAAACCATTCACAGGTACACTTAATAAATACATGCGTCATTATAATTATTATAAAGAAGATCCATAATATAATTTACATAGCATTATTAGTTGTTTATAGCCATCTGTTAATTGAATCAAAGAACAACATTATAACTGTCAACATTTTATAAAACCCTTTCTGTCATCTCAGGCCTCAATAACATCCTGAAAACATCCTCTGAATGTTGCTTGGAGAATGTTCTTCATTTGTTATCATGTAACATTGAGGGAATGTTTTATAAAGAATATCTTTAATTAGTTACCCAACAACGTCCAAAACACATCCTTGGAATGTCGGAGGCAAAACGTTCCACCTTTGTTAACCTTAAGCCTTATAGGAACATTATTTGAAAAAATAAACATCCTAAAAAGATTCTTTGAACATCAGATTAAAACGTTTATTTAAAACCTTATTAGAACCTGTAGGCAATGTTAGCCAAAGTTGTGAGAACGTTCCCCGCTAGCTGGGAAGTCATCTGAAGAACCTCTATAAATGAGCCAGTCTTCAGTCAGAGACAGGGCGGTGAACCTGTACAGAGAGGGGTGAACACCTACATGCTGGCTACTGTTCTCTTGTGGTGTTTTTGAAATAAAGTCACCATGGTTTGCAATTCTACCTCCTCTCATGGTCGATTCTTTCCCTGAAAGTCTCACAAATGGTGTCAGAAGCTGGGCCCCACACTACAGTGAAAGGATGCCGAGAGGTGAAAAGAAGGATGGTAAGGAGGAGCCGCCTCATCAGTTGAGCCAGGCAGTACAGCTGAGTCCAAAACCAAATGGAAGCTGGAGGAGCTAGCAGGGTTGGTGACCTTCTTTGTCAGTGTTTGTTCCCCCCTGAGGACCTTTTGGCCGAACACACTGTAGCGGACACCGGACGAGACAGCATGGGTAAGTGATAGATGTAAACTTTACACGGTGTTCACTTATACAAGTAATGCAACTTTAACATCATGATATATACACATGCTCAAACATATTATTGCACACAATGATTATTCTCAACCGCTGTCATCCTTACACAAGCATAAACACTTTCGGAGCTCCCACTAACCCCCTCTCTTTTCAGGTGGAGCCGAGTACCCGACCAGCATCTTGCCAGACAACATTCCAAGTAATATGGTTTAATCATTTAATAAATACCACATCAATAACTAGTAAAAATTATATAAACATTTGCAAATATGCAATGCCAAACTGTACTGTGCAAATCATGAAATAAAGTGCAAACTGTTCACTACTAAAGTGCTGAGTGACATTATTACTGTGCAAAAGGAAGTTGTTATATAAAGTGCAAACCCACATGTGCAATATTACAAGGGCCCAAAGCCGTCAGTCCATTGTAAGGAAGTTACCTTCCTTTTGTAAGGAAGTTACCTTCCTTACAATGCCGGACAGGTGCATGCATACTGTTGTCGTCTGATGAGTGACCCTCCCCAATAAATGTCCATCCAGAGCACTGGCCGGCATAAAGTCAGGCAGAGGTACCTGCCTGATCCCCAGTTGGCATGCTAGTTCCTCGTCCATGATCATCGGACCCAGAGTCAATAAACGAGGCAAGGGTGTGGGAACCCTCTGGCAGCAACAGCCTAACATGGCATAGAGGGCGTTGATTAGGGGAAATTCCGGAAGCATGCTTGTGATGCAGCATATGCTGAATCCATTCTTGGCCAGATTGTACAGTAACGAGGATAGTTAGGACCCAATTGCAGCATGCTAGACCAGAGTATTGGTTCGTAATGACTTTTATTAAACTTGATGCGGATATAAAGCAGTTCGCAATGTCAAATACAAAATGTCCCACGGAAACACTCAGGAGAACTGATGTTGCTTCTTAGTTCAGGGCAAGATAAATCCACAGCAGGAAATAGAAAGAAACTCACATCGAACAACAGGCAAAAAGGAACCAGGAAACACACAGACTGGAGGTCGGGGACCGAAGGCTGAGACATTCAATGGGGAATCCAGATAACTGTAGGTCCGAAACAGGCAGAGTCTGCAACTACAAATCAGTCAGGAAAAGAGTGCCGGAAGGTCTTGCATGTAGAGGGCGAATAAACAATCTGGCAAAAAAGGTGTAGTGAGGCAGGCGCTCAAATATAATTCAAACAAGTGAAATGGCTTAAAAAGTGTGATTTAGAGTTGAATTCTCTTCATATCTCCAGGATTTAGTTCAGGCTTCATTAGTACAAAATGCTTCTTCCTGATGCAAACTCATGATTCAGGGGAGAGTTTTACGTAACAAATTCAAACTTTAATCCATCCGCAGCAATGAGAGAAACGATGGCATACAGAATAAGTATGTCCGGAAGGGCCCTTCTTTTTCTTCTTTTTCAATGCTTTTTATTCACTCCCTCCCCCCTCCTCACCCCTTCAGCTCCCTTGATCTCTCTTTAGTCTCTCCTTCCTTCATCCACAGAGAATCATTAAAGCTCAGATATGATAGTCGGGATACATCAGAGGGAAGCTGTACCCCCACGTTCTGCTGCTTCACCTCCTCTTTTCAACTCTCCCTCTGCCTTTTCTAATCTCATTAACATTTGACATTTACATTCCCACTTCATCCTCCATCAGATCACTCTGTCTCTGCAGAAAGGCTGTGCAGGGTCGGTGGATCCGATATAGAAGAAACCTGGACGAACTTTAAAAATACAGCTCAAAATACAACATTAATTTCCACTCAGCTTTGATACTAATATTGTATTCTTTTCACTGGGTATGTGGAGAAGACAATATATCAGGTTAAAAAGTTTGTATATGACTTTGTAGTGTTTCTAGCCCATTAAAAGTAATCTGTTAAAGGTGGGGTAGGTAAGTTTGAGAAACCGACTCGAGATACACTTTTTGTTATATTCCATGGAATGCTCTTAACATCCCGATAGCAATGAATATCTTAAGTGCTTTGACAAAAGATCCATAAAAAAATGTCATCTGTGGAAGCCGTAGTACTGTAAAAAGCACCACCAATCATTTTAGCCGGCCCGGCTAAAATAACTGGATGGCCTACCTGCCTGTCAGCCTTCCATCTGTGCACAAACTTATCTCGTGCCCTCATTGGTCATGTGCACGTTCGTGTGTGTTGGAGGAGGGGCTCTGTAAGGAAGTCTGAAGGAAGTGTCAGATTTTTTCCGGTTGTGTATTTTCAAATTCTAGCGCACTCGAGCTGCTTTCTCCAAAATTACCTACCCCACCTTTAAATGACACAATAATATTTGTTAGTAGAATATGATCTCATGACTGTTTTCATTCACTAAATAATCTTTAATGCTCTTATCTTCAAATGTTTCTTACCTTAACACGTTTAAACTGTCTCTTCTACAGAATGGTGCAGTGGTCAATTCATGTTTATGCAACTCAACTGGTTTAGTATAATTAAATACTGTTCAGTGGAGAAAAAAAGGGCATTATGTTAATATCTAAATAAACATGAGGAACGTAAACAGATGTATGTATTATAAAGATTAACAACATGCCAGCCACCGTTTCACAATGAAATGTAAGGATATGACATAAATATTCCAGGCGATTCAGACAGATCAGAATAGCTAAAAGCAATGGACTAAGCAACATTTCCTTCAAATTAAATGATAAAACCCTTGTCCACAACACATAGAAATAGAAAATATGACAGTTTTCTTTAAATATGACCCCTAATTGTACCCAAACCTAACCCTAACCCAAACCTGTTACAAACCACTGCGGTTTATGATATTAACTAATGTGTTAAGATTAGGGCACTTTGCCGCCATGATGACATTGGTTATAAAAGAAAATCAGTTTCCTGTGTTAAAAATCTGAAGAGTTCTTGATCCATCCACTCTAACCTCTTGCTGGTGTAGACTTGTCATTTCATACTAACGTCAACTTTATTCCTTCTCTGCTGTCAAAATCCATATTAGAGGGCACTGTTACCTAAGCGTAATCATTGTTTTTTGGGGCGGACTTTAAATAACAAATGCAGTCTTAGATGATCTTTTAGTTGCAGTTTGGCTATGACGCACATGTATTAAAAAGTAGGTTAATGCATCAGTTAGACTTGCATAAAGCGCATAGAGCTAGCCTTTTGTGATTAATAGATTTTTTAAAAGCTTCAAAGTGAGAAACATTGATGCACCCAAAACTGATTCTGCTGCGCTCTAATTCTCAGTAGATAGAACTTCATACTAAAATAGAGCCTCTTTAAAGGGGCACTAGTATGCTCCTTTTCAGGTTCATCATTGTATTTTGTGCCATTTCTGTGACATGTTTACATGCTTTAAAGGTCCCCTATCATACTGTTTTTCATCAATATATTATAGTTCTCAGATATATACAAAACATGTCTCTGAAGTGTTTGGCTCGAAATACCAAACAGATCATGCATTGTATGCCATAAACCCCTCTCTTTCAGCCCTGTTTCAAAAGTGCTGATTCTGTGTCTGTTACTTTAGATGAAAAATAAGGAGCCACTTCCAAGGTTCAAGGCTTTTATTTGTTTGTATGTACATACATGCACTGACGTTCATGGCTGGTGAGACTAACTATTTCAGAGTCAGATTTACAAATATTATATTTTGACCTTAATCGAAATATTCAGTTATTTTCAAAAGCTTTTTTAGTCTGATGTTTAGATTAATTTTAAACAGACCATTCAACAAAGGATACCCAAAAAATTTAGTTTCATTTAAATATTGGATTGTTCTCTCTTAGTAAGATCCCATTTTCAATACAATTGTGGTCCTACCTTGACTTGAAGATGAAGTCCATTTGCCTATCCTTCTGGACAAAAAAAAACATTTACATCGTGGTTCAAAAAACCATATTCTCTGTATAGTTAGATTCCCCCTTCATGACTACTGTGTGGGGGGTGATTTGTTTTATAACGCAACCCTTTTAGTTATAGGTCTGGTGACGGTACGTCTACACTACAGGCATCAAAAAATCTTGAAGCTGGGCGTGTCTGAAGCTTGGCGATTTTTCACATGAATCTCCCGCCCCAGACATACGAAGCAATAGCAATGTTAAAACGAAGTGAACTAGATATAAACTCTCCAAACAGGCGAAAAAACTGTCAGTTTCACCCACTGTCTCTGCCACCTCCCTCCATGCCTGGTTCCTCCGGTTTGTATCCCGGTAAATAGTTCCGGTCGTAAAGAACCGGGTGATTCGCTACCGTAATATCTCATTTGGAATATGAGGAAATGAACTGCGGTCTGGCTCTCCCAGCTTGCACGCGGTTTGATTGGCTGCGCTTGCACTGGCGGGATTTGCATAAACGGGATTTGATTGGCTGATGCCAAGCATCGAGCCTCAAAAGTTGAACATTGTTCAACTTTTGATGCCGATAGATGCTCGTGATGCTTGCAAAGCCATGCCATGCTCCCCACAATGCAGTTCGGCGAATATTAAAAATCTTCTACGTCACCCCATTCAAGTGAATGGGCGAAGCGTTGAAAGCATTTTTTGATGCCTGTAGTGTAGACGTAGAGTTTTTGCATAAATTAGGGCGTGGTCACCTTGAGTGACAGGTCTCTGCAGTGACTGCTGCTTCTAGCTTTCTGTCTCCCTGCTAGCAGCTCCGTTAGCTCAGTAAGCTCCAGGATGCTACAGGGGCTCAACTGCTCGGCTGATTCCGGAAACACAACTTGAACCCAAACGTGTTTGTTGTGTTGGTGCCTGGTGGAGTATTCTTCATTTAAATATCGGACTTATCTTATGGCTCTGCGGTTAAAACAGACCGTCCCTGAATGCAGTTTCTTCGGAAAATGAAATTCAAGCACTTTATTTCTTACTGGTCTTTTTATTCAGCTAACGAGCGAGAGGAAGCTACATCTGTGCTAACTATGCTATCCGTAGCATACAAGTTAAAACATATTAGAGAAGTGTAAAACATTAAGAAGGATTATACTGTAGAACAAACGGCTTCTGTGTGAGGTTGGTATAATAAGATAATCTTCGTACATTAGTTAGTTTGCTAGTTAGATAACTGTATCCATTGTTATTTTTGATTTAAATGTGCTATGCTCAACGATGCAGACAGCTAACACAGTAGTGTTGAAGAGCAGCGTACAAGAGCTGCCAAGTCTCACCCTTTGAGAGTGAGAGTCACGCAATTTAACCTCTTCACACACCTCACGCCACACTTGCCATTTCACACGCTTTTTTCCCCCTCTCACTACTTTATAATAATTTTTTGTATTTAATGATATATTTCCATAACTTGTTGCTTGAGGCCTGCCGTAGTTCGAGTTAGGGACAGGGTGAGCCCGCCCTATTCTGCCCCCGATTGGCTGACCGAGATATGTGATAACCAATCATCAGCCCTCGAGGCTAAATCTAACCAACCCAACGAAAGGCACCACGTATACAAACCAATCCGAGGCAGCTTAGGGCGGGTCATTGCGTCTCTATCCTATGAAGACAACTCTATAGGCGCTTTCACACCGCAGTACTTTTCCCACAAAGGTTCATGAGAACTTAGTTCATCAGAACTCTTTAGTTCTGATGAACTAACTACAGATCGCGTTCACACCGGAATAAGTCCCTGGGGGTGGATTAGGCAAATGAAGCCGCTGACGTCACTTCTTCTTCTGCTTTGGGTTTACTGGCAGGCCGCAAACAACTTCACGGCGTATACTGCCGCCCAAAATCCCCGGCCGGAAGTCCCCGGAGTTGGGGACTGGCTTCAGTAGAAGCTGCTGCCAGCAGCTTCTACTGAAGCCTTCCAGTAAATCGCCAGAACGCTCCCATGTTTTATTTTGTGTTGCCATAAGTTAGTCTCTCTGCGTTTCTGCACTGGGCTAATGCTAATAATGCTAATGCGAGGATAATAAAATGGTGGCTTCACAACTATTTTTTTGAGTTTTACGGGGCGTGGCTTGCAATCCGCCCAGCCAATCAGAAATATAGCTCTTTTCTCACAAGAGAGCCGCATGAGAGTCCCTGCTCTCTAGCAGGGACGGAAAAGGGGGTAAAAAGGTTCTCATTAACTAATTTTAGTTCCGGCTCTTTTTGGTGTGAACGCGACATTTCGGAACTATATCGGAACTAAAGTGGGAAAAGTACTCCGGTGTGAACGCGGCTTATGAGAACAACACTTATGGCGGAGAAATCGAAAAGTAAACGTGAGATGTCTGTCAGCGCCTCAATAATGCCGTCACTGACATTTTCATCTGAAGCGGGAGATCAAGCGGTAGGTAACCACTTCATTTTTACAAACACATTATTTTTACAAATATCTTTATTTTGATGAAGTCAACGGTGGGTCTGACTACGTGAGACTTAAAGTCACACAGGCTGCTGGTGAGCAGTGTGGCAGGTTGCTGCGGTGGGTTTAACAACAAACAGCCGTGACTAATAGCAGTGTTAGTTAAATCATCACGTATTTGCGTGTGTGAGCTAATGGATATTTACTATGAGCCAAGGGAATTTACAGTACTGTGCTGTTTGCATTTCTGTCTCATAAAATATTCAATCAATCAAACACTAACATGTAGCTATCTTTTGAGACTGGATCATTCATTCCTTAACTGTATACTTCGATTTCTGTCTGATGTTTGTCTGTTAGTTTGAAAATCTGAAAGATGGCAGGTAGACTCTTGGCTCTTGTCACATTTTCTTAAAAGGTTCTTAATAGATTGTAAAGTTTAATGACCACATCTGAAAAACAACCCATTTCAGCTACATTACTTTACCACATTGTGTTATTTTTAGGTTTCCTAAACTTCTCCCATACAACGGACCTGACGAGCATGACAAACTGAGTGAGGAGTTTCTGGACTACCAGTCCATGGACATTGCCATGCCCGAAGACCCAGACACGTTCGACATTGAGAGCTTTTGGGGGAACATGGCATCAATGAAGAATAAGGTAAGAATTATTCTGCCCCCTTTGAAATACCCATTGACGTAATCAACTTAATTCTATACAAAAATACTTGAGAGTAATTAGGCTTCCTATTTACATTTTTCAAAGTTGACCGGTATGAGCCGATTTGGGAGGCTCTCTCGTATCGCCAAGTTGGTGTTGGTATACTTCCACATTCAAATGCTGATGCTGAACGAGTGTTCTCTGTGGTGGGACTGAACAAAACCGGAACAGTTTGGCTCTAGATGGAGCTCTATCATCCATCATGACAGTGAAGATGGCAAACCTTGAGCCACAGTGTTTCAAATGGGAGCCCCCTCCCTCTGTCATCAAGGCATCAAAATCTGCCACAAACACCTACAACATGAGACATGTCATGTAAACCAAAACACACAAACAAAGACATGCACTTTTTTTATAATATATATTATATATATATTATTCTGATTCAAATTTTGTTACACTTAAAAAAAAAATGCACTAAAGGAAAAGGCTGCTATTGTTTCTTAAAAGGCTGCTATGTTTTCTTTATATTGACATTTTATAAAAAAATGTATTTTATTTGTCAAACTTTTTCTTGTTTTAATTGCTTTCATTTCTACTTAAAGTCACAAATGACATTCTAATAGCCTCTGACAAGGGACTTGTCTCTATTCTTGTCTTACTCGATCTTAGTGCTGCATTTGATACTATCGACCATGATATCCTATTGCAAAGACTAGAGCACTTAGTTGGCATACAGGGAACTGCTTTAGGCTGGTTTAGGTCTTATCTATCTGAACGCTCTCAGTTTGTACGTGTCAACGATGAATCTTCCATGCAAACCAAAGTTAGCCATGGAGTGCCACAGGGCTCAGTGCTTGGACCTATTTTGTTCACCCTATATATGCTTCCATTAGGCAATATTATAAGGAATCATTCTGTAAACTTTCATTGTTATGCGGATGATACTCAACTATATTTATCAATCAAGCCTGATGAAATTAATCATCTAAATAAAATTCAAGACTGCCTCAAGGACTTAAAAACGTGGATGACCTTAAATTTTTTGATGTTAAACACGACCAAAACTGAAGTTATTGTACTTGGCCCGAAGAATCTACGAAACAAATTATCTAAAGATATATTAACTATGGATGGCATTAATTTGGCCTCCAGTGAGACTGTAAGGAATCTTGGTGTTATATTTGATCAGGATTTATCCTTTAACGCCCACATAAAATCAATTTCAAGGACCGCCTACTTCCATCTACGTAACATTGCAAAAATCAGGCATATCTTGCCTCAAAACGATGCAGAGAAACTAGTCCATGCATTTGTTACTTCAAGGCTGGATTATTGTAACTCCTTATTATCAGGGTGTACCAAGAAGTCAGTCAAGTCGCTTCAGCTGATTCAAAATGCTGCAGCTCGTGTACTAACCAGAGTTAGGAAAAGGGACCACATTACTCCTGTTCTGGCTGCCTTACACTGGCTCCCTATAGAACACAGGATAGAATTTAAAATTCTTCTTCTCGCCTACAAAGCCCTTAATGGGCAGGCGCCATCTTACCTTAAAGAACTCATTATACCCTATTGTCCTACTAGGGCATTGCGTTCCAAGAATGCAGGGTTGTTGGTTGTTCCTAGAGTCTCTAAAAGTACAATGGGAGCCAGAGCCTTTTCTTATCAAGCTCCACTTTTGTGGAATCAGCTTCCAGTTTGTGTTCGGACGGCAGACACCCTATCCGTTTTTAAGAGTGCGCTTAAGACTTTCCTTTTTGATAAAGCTTATAGTTAGGGCTGATTAGATTCAGCCCCTAGTTTTGCTGATATAGGCTTAGTTTGTCGGGGGACATCTTACTTCTTCCTTCTCTCTGTCTATACCTGTGTACTCTCATGTTCCGATTAACCCAGCTTCCCCAAATGTCTTTCTTTTTGGTGTCTATATACGCCGGGATCCGGAGTCATGGATGATCCTGCGGTCCTGTGTCATGGATTGCGAGTCCTGGATCTTGAGACGTGGCTGCGGTCCTGGATCATAAGTCCTGGATGGATATCCTCGTGGATTCATCTTCTTATTATACACACATGCATTTCAAAACATTTGGACTACCTATTTTGCAAATGTATTATCTTTTCAATTTACACACGGCATCTATTGCACGTCTGTCCGTCCTGGGAGAGGGATCCCTCCTCTGTTGCTCTCCCTGAGGTTTCTCCCATTTTTCCCTTTAAACTGTGGGGTTTTCTCTGGAAGTTTTTCCTTGTACGATGTGAGGGTCTAAGGACAGAGGGTGTCGTATTGTCATACTGATATTCTGTACAAACTGTGAAGTCCACTGAGACAAATGTAACATTTGTGATATTGGGCTATATAAATAAACATTGATTGATTGATTGACTTGTGCTGGTCAATCATTAACACTATATAAGCATGAGGAGGCCGACAGTGCAGGGAGAGCAGCTGGCATGGGGGTGAAGAGACATCACAACAGTCTTAATGTCAATTTAAATTTAAATATTCCTCTAAATCGAAGTTAAAAAAGGCCACATTTTTGTCGCCGCCGTCCTTTGGTTGGTGTCCAATGCATCTTCCCCCAAAAGTCTCACTCCTACTTTTTACTGAAACTTGGCAGCCCTGAGCGTACTGTATAGAAGATTAACCTCACTATAAAATCTGTGTCTCTGAAAAATATGAATCTAACATTTCCAGATGGTTCCAGAAATAACGTTAACGTAGATATTGCAATATGGTTTGTTGATCTGGAGTTGATTATTGAAGCTTACTGGTTAATGTTCATCATATTAAACGAACGAACCCAAACGTTGTTGTTTTTATTAATATTATTACCAATACTAAGCATTTTATTATCATTACACTGGAGAAACCGACTTATTGTGGCAGCAGAACGTGAACATGTAACTTAAGGCCTGCATTTAAGGACGATAGCATAGTCAATGCTTTAGGGACAAGGATATAATTTGTTTAAATATTAGATATGACGTTATGTGTGCTTCTGTGACAATTAAGCTTATTCATTGCATTACATTTGTTAAAGATGTTCTTCTTTTACCCTTACGTGTGTGTTACAAATGAATGTGAATATGGCATAGGAGATATTTAATTTGACTGTCTCATGAAAAGTGATTCCAAAATAACAGTAAAATTAAAAGGACCCCAACTATACAATAATACACAATCCAACTGATAAGCAGGGCCACCTTAATGCACGGGCTGACCTGTGCTGAAGCCAAGGGGCCTACGGAGATCGGGGCCTATCATGAGCCAATAAAACATTTCGGGTGTTTTATTTTTATTTTAAATAAACAAAGTCTTGGCTTTCAAAATATGAAACTTTTTATTTCCAAAATCACACGATAAATACATTTTTGAAGCTTGTAAATGGATGCTCCAAAGAAGACATCTCTCCCTCGCCACTCTGCTGTTCCGCAGCGCCGCTTCCCCTCCCTCCGCTGAAATTATGAATGTAAAGCGTATAGTAATCATAGATAACACGGCAGGGTCCGTTACAGTTTGTTTTCATCTGATTTCAATTAAACATAGTCTTGGCTTTCAGAATATTAAACTTGTTTCGGCCAATTCAGATGATAAATACAACTTTGAAGCTTGTAACGGCATAATTACAAGCAGAGAACGGAGTAACTTGACGCTACCTTGGTGTTGGGATCAGGGGGTCACAGGTTCAAACCCCACTGCAGTGAGCATGTCGTTGTGAAAGACACTTCATCCCAAATTGCTCCTGTGGGGATTGTCCACTGTATTGAGAATGTAAGTCGCTTTGGATAAAAGCATCTAGCAAGTGACATGTAAAAAAATGTAATGTAATGAGGATATGTTTCACATGTGACTTATTCAAATTGTGAGTGATTGAGTGACAAAGGAAGGTTGTTTAGGAGCAAATTTCGGAGAAGAAAAAGTTTGAGAGTGGCGCTCGGAAAAGGAAATTGTTGAGGGAAAAGGAGTTTCGAGACAAGCAGCTATTACAAAAAATGAGGAAGGACCAAGCGGCAAACTCTGTGGAAGAGCCGGGACGCCAATACAGAAGTGGCACACACTGCAGTTCATATATTGGCCGATAGGGACTGACTGCAGAAAGGAGCAATTTCCATAGACCCCCATGTTAAAATGCCCAACTTTACAGCAGAAAAAAACATGTTTCTACCCATGGATGCAATAAATATTATTATGAATATAGTTAGATTCCACCTTCATGATTATGGATCTGTGAGTGAATTGTTTTCTAACACGACCCTTTTATTTATATTAGGTCTTAAAGTTGTTGCATAAATTAGGGCGTGGTCACATTGAGTGACGGCTCTGTGATGTGACTGCTGCTGTTAGCTTCTTGTCTCTCTGCTAGCTGCTCCGTGAAGCTACAGGCACTCTGCCTGTTCAGCTCATCCAGGGAACACAACTTGCCCCCGGCCATGTTTGTCTGTTCTTCATGCTTATATATCGGACTATTGTGACTCGCTCTGCGGTTGGAACAGACGGTGCATGAATGCGGTTTTGCGGTAAGTGAAATTTGAGTACTTATTTATGTGTTAATGATTATAATCAGCTACGTAATTAATGTTAAGGCTTGGGTTAGCGTGTAAGCGAGTGGTAGCTACATCGGTGCTAACGATGCTAATAGTAGCCTCCAGGTTAAAACCATAGACTATATTTATAAAGGTTAAAACGAAATAGACAAGTGTTAAGCGTTAAGTGGGATAATACTGTACAACAAACGGCTTCAGTTTGAGGTTGATAAAATAAGGTCAACCTTGTAACTTAGAGAGATGATTATTATGTAGGTAGGAACTGTATGCATCGCTAAGGTTAATTTAAATTGGGTATGCTCAAGTATGTAGACAAGCTAATGTCGAAGTAATGTATGTGAAATCAACCTCACAATTATTAATGTCATATTTCAAGATGATTACTTAGATATTACAATATGGTTGGTTCAACAGAAGAGAATCAGTTATATTGTTTGTACACATGGTACTTTACATATATACAGTGGGGCAAAAAAGTATTTAGTCAGCCACCAATTGTGCAAGTTATCCCACAAATATGAGAGCGGCCTGTAATTTTCATCCCAGGTATACCTCAACTATGAGAGACATAATGAGAAAAAAAAAATCCAGAAAATCACATTGTCTGATTTTTAAAGAATTTATTTGCAAATTATGGTGGAAAATAAGTATTTGGTCAATAACAAAAGTTCATCTCAATACTTTGTTATATACCCTTTGTTGGCAATGAGAGAAGTCAAACGTTTTCTGTAAGTCTTCACAAGGTTTTCACACACTGTTGCTGGTATTTTGGCCCATTCCTCCATGCAGATCTCCTCTAGAGCAGTGATGTTTTGGGGCTGTCGCTGGGCAACACAGACTTTCAACTCCCTCCAAAGATTTTCTATGGGGTTGAGATCTGGAGACTGGCTAGGCCACTCCAGGACCTTGAAATGCTTCTTACGAAGCCACTCCTTCGTTGCCCGGGCGGTGTGTTTGGGATCATTGTCATGCTGAAAGACCCAGCCACGTTTCATCTTCAATGCCCTTGCTGATGGAAGGAGGTTGTCACTCAAAATCTCACGATCAGTGTTGGGTAAGTTACTTCCAAAATGTAATATATTACATATTACTTATTACTCTCTTTTGAAAGTAATAAGTTACATTACAATATTACTGTCTCTGAAATGTAATGAGTTACACTACTTTAGTTACTTTTTTAGTTACTTTCACCAAAATAACCGCAAAAGAATGGCTAGTTATTTTAAATGCTAAAATGTAGTTTAGTGCAGCTCATTATACATCCAGTGAAGGGCAATGTGGTATAGCACAACAACTGTGTAGGCCCTTAAGGCTACTAACAACTTATAAACTTATTTAAAGCAGACAAAGGATCAAAGTCTAGTCAATTATAGTAGAGATACTGTAAATATTTATAAGTCTAGGCCTATATATATATTAAATACAATAGAGCTAGAGCTCACTATAATGAAATCTATAACATTATGAAATGACAAGGTGTGCAATATATTTTTCTTTTTGTTACTTTCTTTTATTTAATTCAAGTTCCAAGCACAAGAAGTTTGAATGTATTGAGTGGACAAAGAAGAAGCTTTATCAAAAATACGAAAAGGATTATGCCTCAAGGAATAGCCTACGGCTCAGCCATTTTCAGTCCAACACTATTAACATGTAAGCCAAACATTGCTTAAAATTGCTACTAAATGCAACGTAGGCCAAAAATAGGAGCCCTGCTATTTGCCAAACAATGCCTAGAACATAGGCTACCAAACAAAGTCTGGTCAAATCTAAATACAAAAAAGGCCTCGTAGGAAATACTTCACAAAACAAATGAAGCTCCACTATATTTAACACACACATTGGAATATTGAAAATAAAACAAATAAACAGGAAACCTGTTACTGCCAAAACAGAGGTAGAATACAGCCGATTAATGCTCGTAAAATACATTTAAGTATGAAAGCCCTTAAAGCCTTGACCTATAGCCTACTTATTTTTCTATGGTGGGGGGCTGGCCTATTCCATTACCGCCTTGACTGAAATGACGGTTGAAGCGCATCAGGAGAAGGCGTTGAAAGCGTCCATCACCGAGACGGTTGCGTTTTGGGGTGAGCACAAGATTTCCAAGACTGAAAAGTCTTTCTACTGGTGCACTGGATGGCGCTGGGGCATTACAGCGGAGTGCGATTTTTTTAATTCTTGGAAACTGGTGCAGACTTTCCATCGTAGGGGCAGAATTGAAATAAGACATTACCTCTGTTTCCACAGACATGGGCGCATCAGCTGTGGTAACGGGCTGTAAGTCAAAGGCAAAAAAAATCCTCCTCGCTGGAGGCAACAGCAGCAGGTTGAGGGACATCGGGCATGAGGGCTGCAGGCTCTTGTGTTGTTAGGGAACGACACTCTGACATGAGGAGTATCTTGATATAGTCTCTTCTGGCTTCTTCTTTTACCCAACGCAGCTTAACCTTAGGCAGTGAGACAGCGGCAAGCAGCGCTTCCTTGGAGTCAATTATTGCGGCAAATCGAGTTTTGATTGCTCCCACAATAACTTCAGGCAGCCCAGTGGTCATTGCTGATAGGCCAGTTTTCATTGCTAAGATTTTTCCCATGAGAACTTCTAGTATTGGTTGAAGCGTTCCATAAAAACAAGTGTCCTCACCCTGTAAGATATCCAGTGCAACTGTGAAAGGCTTCATAATGGAACAGTATTCCTTGAGAAATTGGTATTCCCTGTCGTTCATACATTTCATTTGAAATTGTGTGCAGATATTATTGATGTCAGTGAGGGGAATTTCTGTGATCCGAGAATAGGCGTGAAAGTATGAGTTCCACCTTATTACTGTGGGAACAATCAACTTTCTACCACTGACCTCTTCCAGGAACTCTGATGCGACTGTGGAGCGGCTGGCCTTCGTCCACAACGCTGAACATTTGGCTGTAGCACTACGATACACAGCTCTAGATTCTACGTTAGATGACAGCCATTTATCAACCTCATTGTTCGCAATTAGATTAAGTGTATGGGCTGCGCATCTATGATGGGGAGACAGTACACATAGCCCGTCCTGGGCATTATTATCTTTGGCGGCGGCAAGCACACTGTGAAGGTCTGTAAAGTCTGCCTCACCATCGCCATCCACCTCATCTTCCTCCTCATCGGACTCCACTTGCCGCTGCTGATGCTCCTTGAACGCCTTCACAAAGTTACTCCCGTTGTCCGTCACACATGCAGTCACTTTATCATTGGTAAGTCCATATTGAGAGAAAATGTCCTCCAGCTCTGTTGCTATTGCGTCGTACGTGTGTCGACCCCTAAATCTTCTACAAGCGATCGCAGCCTTCTTTCGTTTCAAGGTATCTGCATCAATCCAATGCACAGTCACCCCCAATAAACTTTTGTTGTTAGCACTCCATATGTCTGCCGTTGTTGACACATAATCCTGGTCATCGATAGTTTTCCTCAGCTCCTTTTCCATGATAGCATATTCTTTATCCAACTCTTTGGCAAATGTCTTTCTATCTGGCAACACTTGGTGAAAATTAAGAAGATGGATAATAAACTAATGCTCCATTTATAACTGGGCTAAATAATATTTAAATACCGGTAATATTACTGTAATGATAGGTGCTTATGTATAGGCAATGCATCTTTTTACCACCAGGAAGAAGTATAACATTTAAGCTAACCATGTACAAAGAGTGGAATAAGATGCGAGTCCACACACACACACACACACACACACACACACACACACACACACACACACACACACACACACACACACACACACACACACACACACACACACACACACACACACACACACACACACACACACACACACACACACACACACACACACACACACACACAAAATAACAACATTACAATTACGTCTCTGGTCGCTAACATGGTAGTACAGCCTCGGCATGGCCCAGTAATCTACTGTATTAAAAGGTCTCTATTGCAACGTTAGCTTACCTTGTCATTGGTGGTGTTGACAGGGATTTTGCTGACAAGTTTTCTAAATGCCGGCAACTCCACAGTTGACAGAGATTGCATGTCTTCCACAACATACTCTGCCACGAGTCTCTTAACTTCTCGGGGTTCCAGAATCATAGAAGACCGAGAGAATGTTAACTTGTGTTGCTTCGGCGTGCCTGCACTCACGTCTTCTGTATATTTTCTTTTCTCCAAGCCGGCAGATCTCTCGAATAACTTAGTGTTAGCGTGGCACCGGTCCAGGTGTTTCGTTAAGTTGCTAGTGCTATTTCTTGATGTAGACAATTCCTTTGCTGCCGACGAACATAGATTGCACTTGACTATTATGTTTTTATCTTTTTCTCTAATGAACTGATAAGAATGTGAGAACACCCATCGCTCAAAAGTTCCTCCCGCCATCTTAACCCAATAGTAAACAATGCATCAGGTTTATTAATCTACCCGCACATTTTTTCTCTGGTGTCGGAATGTCTCGCGATATTTGTAAATTCTTAAAAAACAAAACACCATTTAATTTCGGGTTAAAATGTGTTGTGTAACTGCGTTACTGAGAATTCTAACGGGTAATATATTACCCAAATTTCATTAGTAATGCGTTACATTACTTCGTTACAGCAAAAAGTAATATATTACTGTAACTCCGTTACTTTTGTAACGCGTTACACCCAACACTGCTCACGATACATGGCCCCATTCATTCTTTCCTTTACACGGATCAGTCGTCCTTGTCCATTTGCAGAAAAATAGCCCCAAAGCATGATGTTTCCACCCCCATGTTTCACAGTAGGTATGGTGTTCTTTGGATGCAACTCAGCATTCTTTCTCCTCCAAACACGTCTACAGATGTAGCAGATTGGCACGTGATTTGCCCTCGCTCAAGGGAAAACCTCCAGCTTGACTTGAGACCGCCCCCGTGATAGATAAATGTAATTATAATGAAGCCAGCTGCAATGGATCATTGATCCACCAGGGGGTGCAGTGGGGTTCCACACTGGAGCTCATGTGAAATATACAGTACGCTGGATGTACAGCGGAACTTTGTTAAGATCCATATGTCACGGATATCATACTCTGTGCTAAATAAGAGACATGTAATCATTTACAAAACATCACCATGTTGTTATTTAACAAAATAATGTTGTTTAGTCGGAAAAAAACGAACAGGAGGAAATGCAGCCCGGCTCTCGATTTTTAATCCTAATTTAATCATCATCTTCACCACGATCATTTATGTTTATGTTCGCCGAATTGACATGAAATCACTGACACATATGAATATACTGTATTCAACTTCATTAAAACGTTATTAACGTGCCTAAACTCAGTAATTCACAAAAAATATTTATATTTTAATGGAGCCTCGTCGGCAGATCAGGATCCCAAAGGGTAGCGGAGGGATCCTGATCTGCATGACGGGTGCTATTATCCCCATAAAGAACAAGTCGCTGAAAATTATCCCGCTTATTACATGGCCACATTCTCAACAAAGTAACGACATGACTCCCAGTATTAATTGAAATGTTTTATGGATTTAGAAAATGTTTTTATTGATTTAAAAAATAGTTGTATGTTTTGATTTAAATTGACATGCATCCGCTAAGAAAAATAGTCCGTTGTTACCGTTTTTTAAACAGTCTGAATGAAACGGCAGCTCTCAGCTGTGTATTTACACAACTAATGGCCCATCAACCACAGCTCTCTCCCCCCCCCTCCCCCCCTGATCTTTCTTCTCCAGCAGCTAAATTAACTTTAGGTTACTCTCAGTGACCATAGACTGTATGTGACAAGCTTACAGTTAGTGACGTAACAACACCATAAAAGCTGGTGGGTTGAAAGCAATACGGGAGGTAAAAATAACTAGAATAATTGTGATTTATTTATTGTGGCTTTTATGTTTTTAGGTATAAAATGTTATGTAATTCAGGCTTATAGTTCACCCTTCTCTAAAAGCCTTCAACAATGACAATATTCATAGTAATTTAATAAATCCTTCCAACACACATTGTAAAAAATAGCCTACTGTAAGTTAAGAAATCATTCCAATATGTACATCTTCTGATGTAACAACAATAATAGTATAAATAGTAACATAGCTGAACATGGTATTGCACATTTAGCTTTGAGTGTTACTGACCTGAGATGTTTTTATTACATGAATTAAGGTGACTGAGGCTTTTTAACATACAGGGATGCAAACTCATCAGGTATGAAAAAGGTGACAAGGATCCGAGCCCCCGGTTCCCCCACCCCACAGAATATCGGCTTTAAAATGAGGAATAACAGAGGATATTAGCAGTCAGAACAACTAAAGCAGCAGTGTTAATAATAACCGAAACACCAAAGAGTCACATCTAATAGAAATATATAAAAGCATTTATTTTAAATTGTGTAGCAGTCAGTTTATAATTTTGGCAGCACTGTTGAGCATTTTGAAAATGTATTTTCATGCCTCTGTGCAAGGCTTAGTCTTTCTATCTTTATAGCCACATGGTGTAAAGTAACTAAGTTCATAAACTCAACAAGTACTATACTTGGGCACAATTTTGAGATACTTGTACTTTATTTAAGTATTTCAATGTTTTGCTACTTTGTTCTTCTACCCCACTACAGTTCAGAGGTACATGGTGTACTTCTACTCCACTACATGTATTTAATACCTTTAGTTACTTTACAGATGTGGATGAATGATGTGAAATATAATCAAGTGTTAAATCAGACTTTAGTTCCACATGGAGTAAATCCACAAGCTACCCTGCAGTATACAAAGTCATTCAAACTAGCTGCACCTTTACCAGCTTTGAGAACACTTTCATGATCAATCATTATAAAACATATATATTATTCTGAAATGGACCAATCTGCACAATGACTACTTTTACTGTCGCTACTTTCACTATATTTTGATGAGAATACTTTTCTACTTTTACTTGAGGAACATTTTGAATACAGGACTTTTACTGTAACAGAGTATTCCTACACTCTGGTACTTCTACTTTTACTCAAGTACAAGATCTGCGTACTTTTACTTTTACTCTAGTACAAGATCTATGTGCTTCTCCTTTTACTCAAGTACAAGATCTGTGTGCTTCTACTTTTACTCAAGTACAAGATCTATGTGCTTCTACTTTTACTCAAGTACAAGATCTGAGTACTTTTACTCAAGTACAATATATATATACTTATACCACCTCTGTTTATAGCCTATGAAAAAAACTATTAGAAATAGAAGGCTAAAGCTAACGTTAGCAGATAGTGACAATGTATGCTAGCTAGCTAGCTCAACGATTCCTTAAATAATATTGCCACAGAAAAACTTTTCAGTTCACATCACGCTCTGCCGCTCCGACAGGGAGCTCTGCTCTGAACACCTGAACGGCCCGTTCTAACAGCTGTTCACCAGCGGTCCAGTCTGTGCCACAGTGACTCCGGACGCACAGTTAATATTAACGAACGCACCCGTAGGTAATGTAGCTGCTGAAGATAGACCATCATCTCGGAGCAGCAGAGCCTTATTATGCATCCACCATGAGCAGAGCCGACAGGCAGGAAGACTCGAGCACACAGCTCGCACTTCATTATAATATATAAAAAAAGAACACCATGCGTGTCATGATGGCACATAACAGCTCACGGCCGCAGATTACTCCGGGTACCAGACCTCCCCATACCCCAAAAATATTTTTATTGCAGATCTACATGAATCACACAAACGACCTATTTTGGATTCAAAATGTCGAATTTCGCCGAAAGGTGAAAAGTTTGCATCACTGAACATAGACAGAGCACAACTGAAACATAACATCTGAAACGATGTAACAACATAATACACTTGTGGGAATGCAGCTTGGGATGTGAGGAGTGAGGGACACGGCTTAGAACGGGCGTGTCGCCTGGCAGGACAGGAGAGTGTGTGCACCAGTCTGCCTTGATCTATGAATTCATGTCCGTGACACTAACTGCTGCCTACAGCTGTTTTATAGAAGGAAAACCTCCTTCACTTCATGAAAGTGTTTTAACCACACACACCTCTACACACACATGACGGGTGTTATTTTCCCCATAAGGAACAAGTCGCTGCAAATTATCCCGCTTATTACATGGCCACATTCTCAACAAAGTAACGACATGACTCCCAATATCAATTTAAATGCTTTTATAGATTTAGAAAATGTTTTTATTGATTTAAAAAATAGTCGTATTGATTTAAAAAATAGTTGTATGTATTGATTTAAATTGACATGCATCCGCTAAGAAAAATAGTCCGTTGTTACCGTTTTTTAAACAGTCTGAATGAAACGGCAGCTCTCAGCTGTGTATTTACACAACTAATGGCCCATCAACCACAGCTCTCTCCCCCCCCCTCCCCCCCTGATCTTTCTTCTCCAGCAGCTAAATTAACTTTAGGTTACTCTGAGTGACAAGCTTATACAGTTAGACACAACACTGTCATTGCAAGCAGGGCCGTGGGAAGTAGGGGTGCTGAGGGTGCTGCAGCACCCCCTGGTGGAGGACAGGGGATCTGCACTTCCACAAGATATAATACAAATATAATACAAAAAAATAATAATTCAGCATTGATGTAACAACATTCATAATTAAGTAAAGATAACACCCTTTTCACCCCGGTTACATTTTCCATTTGCCCTGTACGATGGGCGCTGTAAGTGATGAAAGTGGGGGATGTTGACTTATCAGGCGCCCGCAGCTCACAGCCAGCGTGAGAGAAAGAGAGATAGATAGATAGAGAGAGGGGGTGCACCGGTACCGGATGTAAGAAGCTGTTTCTACAATAATGTGGAGGGAGAGCTCTCCTCTCAGACTGAGAGGCACAGTGAGGTTTTAAAGGACTCTGAGTGTTTAGATAGTTCACTTTAGTCTAAGTTGTCTCAGTGGGTCTCAAACGTTTTGATCACAATTTATGTAAACACATATTTCCAAGGGACTTCTTTATAATTATTAAGATAAATAAAAATAGGTTTGAATTTTGAAATCATTCCAATGTATAGGCTACTGTACAGTAAACCAGACTTATTGTTTAAAACTGGAGAGATTTAAAAATATGCATAAATAAATAAATGTTAAGTGGTCAAATAAGATATAAATGAACCACAAAAATAAAACAAGTTAGCCTACCTTTATTTGTTATTGGCTATGGTAGGTTATCGGTTATGTTCACATACTTATTTGATTATTAAAATGCAAACCGATCTTTTTCATATGGGTGTTTTAGAGTTGTATCCCCTAGATCAGTCTCTAGTGTGTGCTCAAAGTGCACCAGATTGAAGCATTTTACTTTAAAATGTGGAAAAAAATCTTCCCGGGGGAGCGTACCCCCGGACCCCCCAAGAGGATGTGAAGTCCACCCCCCAATTAAAACATGTTCATGCAATACTGAATATATTTTAAGCCTTTTTATATAAGCTGTCCACCATGTCAATACGTTTCTCTGTTTATAGTGTATTGGTCTTTTGTAGAGGTTTTTCATTGCCAGCTAAAATCTTGCCTAGGGCAGCAAATTGGTCAAAACCGGCCCTGGTGTCATCCCCACAGCACCCCCCATTTTCCCACGGCTATGATTGCAAGTGACCCTCAGTTAGTTGACTTTTATGTTCAACTGCTAAATTCGTTACTGATAAAAAAGGGCTTCTACTGTACCTAATTACCTTAACACTAGAACCGCCAGAGGTTTTTGTATAGGCCTACCTAAAACTGTCAAATCCCGCTATTAGAATGCAATTTTTAACAACATAGAGTGCTACATAACACACTTTCAGGAAAAGACACGGACTGGGAGACTTTAATATTTTATTGAAAAAAAGTTACATTGCACACACACAACACACATCACACAAATTTACCCGATCAGCAGTTCTAGTGTTAAATAAACTCACTAATTAATGAAACCAGTTCAATACGCATTATTCTTATTCTTATCATTCTTTATGAGCGCAGAAGTAGTCTTAAAATCAGATTTGTTTTTTAATTAAATCTGACGGCAGGCAGTTAGCTCTGATCATGATAAATGCGCTACACCTAATCTGGCCATTCAGCCACAGAGCTCCCTCTATACAAATCAAACTGTAGACGGTGTGAAAGCACCTATTGTTTTAAATAATGGTCGGAATGTGACCTGTGAGCCTTCTGAATGGGACAGCACATTCTAAACTAAAATGTTCAATCAATAAAGTAACATCTTATCTTATCTTATCTTAATAATATCTTCATATTAATAATAATAATAAATCATACAGTATGTGTCCGAAAGGGAGCAGGAGGAAGCAAACACAAAAATATACAAAAAATATACTGCATATTAAAGCAAACGATTATAAAGGTAAAAGTATGAGCATAACAAATAAAGAAGTTTAATGTAAACATTTACATTATAATTAAGATTATTTAATATATAAAGACTATATATTATTGAATTACAAGATTAGATATACTTTAGTTGATCTAAAATATTGATGTGTTCAAATGCTCTTCAAAACACAACTGAAAGTCCATGAAACTTGTCTTTCTGTATTTGTAAATGAAGCGCCATCTCCTGGTTAAAACCTGAAATTGAAAATCTGGCAACGCCCTCTTGGAAAATAGTGGGAGGGCTTAACATTCCTCAATACTGGTCTTAGGCAGGTCATAGGCAGGAAGCTGTAAGCTGGAGTCTGAAATTCGGTGCTACATCTGTAGTTGAGTTTTTACCAAAAAGTTCTATTTTGGTTTCATCTGACCATATGACATTCTCCCAATCCTCTACTGTATCATCTAAATGCTCTCTAGCAAACTTCAGACGGGCCTGGACATGTACTGGCTTAAGCAGGGGGACACGTCTGGCACTGCAGGATTTGAGTCCCTGGCGGCGTAGTGTGTTACTGATGGTAGCCCTTGTTACTTTGGTCCCAGCTCTCTGCAGGTCATTGACTAGGTCCCCCCGTGTGGTTCTGGGATTTTTGCTCACCGTTCTTGTGATCATTATGACCCCACGGGGTGAGATCTTGCGTGGAGCCCCAGATCGAGGGAGATTATCAGTGGTCTTGTATGTCTTCCATTTTCTATTAATTGCTCCCACAGTTGATTTCTTCACACCAAGCTGCTTACCTATTGCAAATTCAGTCTTCCCAGCCTGGTGCAGATCTACAATTTTGTTTCTGGTGTCCTTTGACAGCTCATTGGTCTTGGCCATCGTGGAGTTTGGAGTGTGACTGTTTGAGGTTGTGGACAGGTGTCTTTTATACTGATAACGAGTTGAAACAGGTGCCATTAATACAGTTAACAAGTGGATGACAGAGGAGGCTCTTAAAGAAGAAGTTACAGGTCTGTGAGAGCCAGAAATCTTGTTTGTTTGTCGGTGACTAAATACTTATTTTCCGCCATAATTTGCAAATAAATTCTTTAAAAATCAGACAATGTGATTTTCTGGATTTTTTTTCTCATTTTGTCTCTCATAGTTGAGGTATACCTAGGATGAAAATTACAGGCCTCTCTCATCTTTTTAAGTGGGAGAACTTGCAAAATTGGTGGCTGACTAAATACTTTTTTGCCCCACTGTATCTGTTTGTTTGAGGTGTCCAGGTGATGCAGACAGGCTGGACCAGAGAGTGAGAGACAGAACTGGACTCCTCACAGCAGTGAACTTCAGCTCAGGTACAAAGACCCTTTTTTTCATACTGTACAAAGAATCAAGAAAGATATTGGTTTAAATAAATGAAGTATTGACTTTAATACACTGATATACATTCCATTAAACAATACTAAATCACCTACACACCAGGGAAGTTGAGGGTTTTTTCCATGCAAAAAGTTACATTTAGATGTTAACGAGCAATGTGATTTTGTCAGCTTTCTAATTTAATGTATTGTCGGCAAAGATATTTAACACATTGTGAGAACTGCTACTATTTATCTCTCAATATTGTCTGTAAAAAACGTGGTAAAAGTTATTCTTTCAGTGAGACAACAGAGCAAGCTTCTACAGTTGCACTACGTTTTGATAACAGTTAAATATTATTTTTAATAACATATATTTCAATGTTGATGAACTTCATACTGTTCATTCATAATCTGATTGTCTTTGTAGCTCACTGTTGAAATAAAAAAAAACATTACAATTACAAAATAATTATATCTACAGTCCCTAAACACACAAACACACCGCTTTCATAAATAACACACTTGTTCTGCAATAATATGTTTTATGTTTCCTGTCATTTTTGTTAGGAAAGGACCTGCCTGAAAGACACGACATGTTCTCCTTCTCTGAGGGTCAAGACGAACATCCAAGAGGAAGATTAAAAGCTGATGTTATGAGATTTTAAGACCAGTACACTAAGAAACTACTTTTATTGTAAAAACAGTCAGCTGATCGAATTCACCTATTTCCACATCTACACTCCATCAGCTGATTATTTCTATTTGCCCCGCAGAGTTTGCAACGTCACAAATAAATACGGCCAATCTTCAGTCAGTTGTGAATGTGTAATCTAACATTTTCAGTAAGAATAATGGACAAAAGGAGTGCAAATACAAATACAATTTATTGAAATGTGAACCAAAAGTTAATCAAATGTTTTAAATTAAACGCACATATGGACAGAAGGTGTAAACCTATTAAATGTATAAGTACACATTTAGTCAAATAAAGTGACAGACTAGGCCTGTGCAGTTGGTATCTGCTTTGCCCAGCATGGGCTCCTCCATCAGGCCTGGTCCCCCTCGCAGAGGAAAAACCCTCAGTCCACTCCAAACCAACAGACAGGACGTCCATCACACGGAGGTTTCTCCCTGAAGTCTCTGCAGCTGTCTCAATCCGTCCACACTGAATATGTGCTTTAGACAATAAGAAACATAAAGTTGAGAGTTGAGTTGCTCAGTTTTTTTAGATTGTCAATACTATTACTGTATAACTAATATATCAGGTTAAGAGGCACATTCAAATAAAGATTGGTCTTTAAATACATGTTGTCTTTTGAATTGTTTGTCGAAAGTCAAGGATCTAGAACTGGTACTTAGTTTTAATGATACAGTCTGGTTATTATGCTGTTTGGAGGAGGCCTCACAGGTAAGAGCACTAACTAGCTACCATCACATGTACCTTAGCTTGACTTAAATGTATTAAACGTATAATTAAGTGATATCAAAATATAAATAACTAATGTCATGCAAACATATTAATATTTGCTTGATTCCAGTGTTGAATTTAGCACAATTGCATACAAACGTTAAGGGATTTTAAGATTCTGAAGTATTATGCTAAAAACTCAATAACTTAGATTATTATTTATAGTTTTGCTGAATAGTTTCATGTCCGCTTACCTTAGAAACGTAAAATGCCACGGTAGTGTGCAGATGGGGAGCATGTTAGCTTAGCTTGGTAGCTTCAGCTAGCTCTGGAACTTTCAGCTCGGTGGCAGGAGGTCCCATGGGAGCCTGCCTGCAGACCTCCACTCTCAGGACAGTTCCGGTGCAGGCTGCACTCTCAGGACACCTCCACTGTCAGTACAGTAAGTGACGATTCTGACGAACACGTTTTTTTCCCGCCCACCGAAGGACTCGTTTGATGGAAGTTTTCAAATCACAATGGAGACGTCCGCCCACCGTGCACTTTGGGTCTGCCTTGGTCAAGCCCTTTTGACCCCCCCAGCCTGGAGGAATGTAACGGGAGTTGACAGGGGACTCTGCCCGCCTCACGAGTGCCTATTTTCGGACACTTTTTTTCACTTTCCCCCCTATTTTCCCCGGTTTTATTATTATTATTATTTTTGGCTATTTCACACGGTTTCTACCGGGGACATTGCCCGTCATCCATATATTAACGTATTTTGACCATTTTTGTTGCATTTTTCTCCTCTCCTCTCCTCTCACTGATCGAATGGCAAACGCGACCCACTGTCGGAGGGCCTCCGCGCCGGCCCGGCCTAGTGCCGGTGCTCTGGCGGTCGGTTCCTCCGAACTGCGGGTTCGACTCTGATGGCCGGGAGGGTGTGCTGCGTTGGGGTGGGGGACTTCCCCCACTCTGCGTGTCTCTTCCTTCACGGGTCCTGCAGCGGGGTGGAGGTTCCCAGCTGCAACCTCCACACCTCCGCCGCATATGTATATATATATATAGGGACACCTTGTATTGTAGTTAATATCAGTACAGTATCACTTTTCATCACTTAGATTGATTGAACTGTTCTGCCCTTACTGTATCCCTATGCGTAGTTAGACAGTTAGCTAACATTTAAAAGTCCTCCAATAAAGATGCAAGGTTTTCTTTCTTGACTTTACTGTTCTTCTTTCACTTTGTAAAACTGTAACAATACAGAAATAAAACACATATAAGTATGCAGGCTTTAAATAACATATAAGTAGCACTGTACAAACGACACACATACTACTATTAGGAATTAGCTATCATTAGCATCACTATTCTAGCACACGTCAGAATCGTCACTTCCTGTACTGACAGCAGGCGCGCCGGATTCATTTTAGAATTGGGGGGGCCAAAAAAAGTGCGTGTGTATGGCCCAATCCCAAACTACGCCCTAGACACTCCCCCTCCGTGACGGAGTGAACTCCGTGGAGTGACACATGAGGCTCCCTCCTGTCAGATGGAGGGAGTAAATACAGCGGCAAGCTTTGGGACAAACTCCCCTCTCTCCGGCAGAAACAGGAAATGCCGTAACGGCTACAATGGTTTCAAATCAGCATCTCTTTGACAAAAAATGTAAATGAATAACTCAAATAAAACTCCAAACATCTTTAATTGTGTTACTTTTTTGTAAAGCTCTTTTAGTTTTAAACCTGATGTTTATAAGCTTCTTAGTGTTTGCAACAGTCTGTAAATATACACAATTTTATAATAAAATGCACACATTCACCTTTTTCTAGACTAAACACAAGTATGATCCTAAGTAAAAAAAAAAATGAGGTTATCATGAGGTTGTTAACATCGCAATGTATCACTATCGTTTAGTGGTTTTGCAAAGAATTAACCACTCTGTTTTTGTACCATTCTGCGTTGAAGTACCTTCTCTTTGCCCAAATAATCTGCTAGCGGTCTCCTTTTTTCTGATAGTTAGCTGTACAGCTTTAACCGCCTCAATGTCCCGACAGCAAACCTCCATGCAGTTGGAACCAGCCTGTTTCGGTTCAACAACGGCGGCGGTGGGGTCGGCGGCGGTTTTGACAGTTTCTGCGGCCGCAGACTAGAGCTGCTGCTTTTGGGTTCATCTGGCTTCGCTGTTTGAAGAAGGTCCAGCCTCCGGAGATGTGGTAGTCAGGGATGTGACCTTCCAGTTGTTAAATTTAAGTTTAGATTGACCGTATTTAGTTTTCTTCTGCGCTGGTTCTTCTGACATGTTTGCAAGTGTATATATTCTTTATATCTCTAGGTTAACGGCTGACACACACAGCAGAACAACGTAACAAATAAAGTAAACAACGTAACAAATAAACAAATCTAAGCTTTTTTATTGGTTGTAATTTACATGGATACATTTGAATGGTGTGACAATGTCCTATTTGATTGGGTTAAAATGTACATATTCTTCCTGTTATGTCTGCCTGCTTTATTTTACCTAATGCAAAGTGACCTGCTCCATCGAAATCGTTCGCATTGACCCGAAGACACATTTTGATTCCTAGCTTTCTAATGAGATCAGGATTGTTTTTGTACTCCAAATATTAAGCAAAATATGTCACATTATATAATGACTGTTACAGAGTCATCGTTCTTTTCTCTGGAATCCATCGATCTGATTGATTATTAGCGGAGCAAATGATCAAAAATACTACGGAGGGAAGATATTTTCGTTTGGATTACTGCACTCACGGGAAACACCGGCTGTTGTTATGCCTGTTGTGACGTTAAATTACTCAGTTCTCCGCTTGTAATTATGCCATTACAAACTTCAAACCTGTATTTATCATCTGCATTTGCCGAAACAAGTTTAATATTCTGAAAGCCAAGACTTTGTTTATTTGAAATCAGATGAAAACGAACTGTAACGGACCTTGCCGTGTTATCTATGATTACTATGCCTTACATTCATAATTTCAGCGGGAGGGAGGGGGAGCGGCGCTGCGGAAGAGCAGAGTGGCCAGTGAGAGGCGAGCTGTGGTCTTCCCTTTACAAGCTTAAAAAATGCGTGTAGCTAATGAGATTGAATATATATAACAATACAAAAACACAAAATATACACAGCTAGATCAGATCGCGTTTTAGATGCGACTTTAGAGTAGAGGGGAATTATTGAAACGGGATTTGTACAGTGTTCCGCGCCGCGTGTATATACGTGTGTGTTTGTGTATTTTTGCGTTTGTGTGTATTGTGTTTGTTTCCCGGGGAAAAGACTCACGAGAAACACCGGCTGTTGTTATGCCTGCAGTGACGTTAAATTACTCCGTTCTCCGCTTGTAATTATTCCGTTACAAGCTTCAAAGTTGTAGGCCTATTTATCATCTGAATTTGCCGAAACAAGTTTAATGTACTGAAAGCCAAGACTTTGCTTATTTGAAATCAGATAAAAACAAACTGTAACGGACCCTGCCGTGTTATCTATGATTACTATACACCTTACATTCATAATTTCAGCGGGAGGGAGGGGGAGCGGCGCTGAGGAACAGCAGAGTGGCGAGTGAGAGCTGTCATCTTCCCTTTACAAGCTTCAAACATGCCTGAAGCTAGTGAGACTGAATATAACAATCAAAAATAACAAAATGTACACAGCTAGATCAGATCGCGTTTTAGATGCGACTTTAGAGTAGAGGGGAATTATTGAAGCGGGATTTGTACAGTTTTCCGCGGCATCTGCTGCTGCGAAAATGTGGGGCAGGGCTGAAAAGTGGGGGGGCCAATGGCCCCCTGGCCCCCCTGCTTCCGGCGCCCTTGACTGACAGTGGAGGTGTCCTGAGAGTGGAGGTCTGCACCGGAACTGTCCTGAGAGTGGAGGTCTGCAGGCAGACCCCTCTCGGAGGTCCCGCCTCGGCTCCGCCTCTTTGCCCTTATTTGGAGCAGGCTGGAGTAGGCGGGAGTTGAACTCTGACGTCACTGTCGAGCCGTTAGTGGCCGACTCCGCCTACTAAGGGCTTCTCGGCAACTCTGCAGAATCCTATGGGTGACGTCACGGACCCTACGTCCATTTATATATACAAGGACGGACAGATTAGTTCTGTACCGAGCGGCAGCGGTGCCGGCCACGGGGCCTCGGAGCAAAGTAGGCCGTAGATAGCGATGGAGTAGCGGGAGAGGAAAAACAGACAGAATGGTCATTATCTGTAGGAGGAGATGGAGAGGACGACGAGGACTTGCTACATGGAGGGGAGCCAACAGCAACCGGACAGATACATGAGGGAGGCCCGATACGTCACTCATCTGGAGGAGAGGACCAGGCGCGCGTAGAGCAGAGTGGAGAAGTGCGATCACAGAGCCTGCCGAGGCTATAAATGACTTTGATTTGTTGTTTAAATTGGGGGCCTACAACATCATAACCTGCCATCAGCCCCAGGGCCTGAGGGTTAAGGCGGGCTTGCTGATAAGATACAGTAAGGGCTGTGATATCCAGCACTTTTTTTTAAGGATAATCAAAAAGATTCTGACACGACATTTGCATGTAAAAAAGTCTGTGACCAACACATTGTTACTTTACTATCTGTTTGTTTAAAGTTTCCAGGTGATGCAGACAGACCAGAGGATGCTGACCACGAGAGACAGACCTATTCCTAACATCAGTGAACTTCAGCATGGAGTGAAATGTACAAAGACTCCTTTCATACTGTACAAAGAATTGAGAAACGTTTTAGTTTAAATAGATAAAGTAACAACTATAATACACTGATATACATTCCATTAAACATTACTAAATACTGACATCAGGGAAGTTGACTGTTCCTTCCTTGCAAAAAGTTAAATTTAGATTTTAATAAGCAACACGCAACAGGATTTTTTTGTCAGCTTTTACATCATTGTATTCATCCATCCATCCATCTTCTCCCCCAAACTTTCCTTTCCTTGGCCACATCAACCAGCTCTGACTGGGGGATCCCAAGGCGCTCCCAGGCCACGAAGAGATATAATCCCTCCACCTGGTCCTCGGTCAACCTTTGGTCTCTTCCCAGCTGGACGTGCCTGGAACACCTCCCTAGGGAGGCGCCCAGGTGGCATCCTAACTATGTGCCCGAACCACCTCAACTGGCTCCTTTCGACGCGAAGGAGGAGCGGTTCAACTCAGAGTCCCTCCCGGATGACTGAACTTCTCACCTTATCCCTAAGGGAGACGCCACCCTGCGGAGGAAACCCATCTCGGCCGCTTGTATCCGCGATCTCGTTCTTTCGGTCATGACCCATCCTTCATGACCATAGATGAGGGTAGAAACGAAAATGGCCCGGTAGACAGAGAGCTTTGCCTTCTGGCTCAGCTCCCTTTTCGTCACAACGGTGCGGTAAAGCGACTGCAGTACCGCTCCCGCTGCTCCGATTCTCCGACCCATCTCACGCTCCATTGTTCCCTCACTCAAGAACAAGACCCCGAGATACTTGAACTCCTTAACTTGGGGTAAGGACTCATTCCTTAATTGGAGTGGACAGTCCATCGGTTTCCTGCTGAGAACCATGGCCTCAGATTTGGAGGTGCTGATCCAACACATCCTCACTCCCAGGACGGCCTATGTTGACATTATTGACGGGCGGCCCTTAGCGTACATTTTCAACTTTCCGGGATGTCCATAGGCTTCTATATAGCTCCCTAAACGTATGTTGTAGACGACTTGAGGTCGCGAGCGTTTGCTACCCGCAAATCCATTCTCACAGCGTTTATCAACCTTTTTCTTACTCAATATCAAGCCACACTTATTGTTTTTACTTCTTTATTTTAATTGAATAATGTAGGACTTTTGTTGCTGTCAGTTATGGGGACAGTAGGGGCTCAGAATACTGAAATCTGTATCTGTATTAATGGACGTGCCGTTGTCCGTTTGATTGCGTTGCCAGGCAATGCAATCAAATATGAAAATTTATTTATTTATTTTCTTGCGCTACCTAACATCCATGAAGGCAACATGACTGAGGGAGGCCTGTCACTCAGGATGCCAAACTACTCTTTGGTAAGCCCCGCCCCCCCAAGCAATATCAGGGCCAAAAGTTTGAAAGCGAAAAAAAAAGATCTGAAAGTGAAAAACGATCTGAAGGTGAAAAGTAATGTGAAACCTGAAAAAACAAGATTTGAAACTGAAAAAATAATTGTTTTGAATCTGAAAACGAAAAATCTGTGCTGAAAAAAATAAGGATTGAAATATCAAAATATGTATAAAAGTGAAATCTGAAAATAAATATATTTAAAAAAGAATTGCTGAACTGAATCAAAATAATATTCAACCTGAAAAATTATTTAAAATACTTTTTTTTATTTTGAATACATCATTGTATTTTTCAAAGTTCAGGATAAAAACTTGAACTTTCAAATAAATTGTATTTTTTTGAATGATCAAAACTTATGACCCTGAAATAGCTCCGTATGCAACCCTTCGTCCACCGAACTGCAGACCCCATCCCCCACGACTACGCCTCGAAATCCGATCCATGTATATTATAAACAGGATTGGTGACAAAACGCAGCCCTGGCGGAGGCAAACCCTCACCGGAAATGGGTCCGACTTACTGCCGAGGACCCGGACACAGCTCTCGCTTTGGGGTACAGAGATTGGATGGCCCTGAATAGAGACCCCCTCACCCCATACTCCTGCAGCACCTCCCACAGTAACTCCCTGGGAACCCGGTCATACGCCTTCTCCAAGTCAATGTATTCAAGGTAATTATTATTTTACTTTGTGAAAATTATTACCATTTGTCTCCATATTGTCTGTAAAAGACGTGGTAAAAGTGGTTCTTGCAGTGAGACAACCAAACAGCATGATTCTACATTTACACTAAGTTCTGATAACAGTTGAATATTATTTTAATAATAACACATATTTTAATGTTGATTAACTGCAGACTGTTCATTCATAATCTGATTATCTTTGTAGTGGGGAGGCACGAATTAGCCATCGGAGAGTCGGGACTTAAACTTTTTATTTCGTTACATTGGAGTATGACAGGGGAGGCTCTGCCTCTGCACGTCGCTGGTACATAGCTACAGTGTAGTTATGTCGATGAAAATCTTAGGTCACAGGCTCCACCAACAGTGCAACACAATACAACTGAAAAACTGAAAAACTAGTTCAAGTAAATACAACGTCCCTCTGCAAGATATTGGGTTAAAAAGAACACAATGGTGCTCTAAGAGCAGATTTACCTTGGTTGGCTATTGGCTAATGGTTACACGAGCCAAAAAATCGTTATGACATCATAAAGTGGCCAAAATGGACAGGTTTTTATATAAATGGATCAGGACAAAAAGAGAGAGAATCTTTTTTCCTGAAACTTTCAGAATCTCTTTACACAGAGGGGACACAAGATTTTGCATAATAGGTGACCTTTATTGTTAAAAAAAGCGTTTTAATTTTTTTCTCATACTGCCTGTGCTGCAGCACCTCTTTTCACCCTCTGTCTGAAACCAGAGCCCAGTCTGATCTGATTGGTTAGCTGGCTGGCCCTGTTGTGATTGGTCAACTGCTCAGAGATGTCCCTCCCCTTAGCCTATCCATACAATGTGTTAGAGCGCTAGCCAAAAAACACAAGTGTTACGTAGTGATGTCACTATGTTGCATAAGTAAATAAAGGAGTACAATCGAGGCGTTTCAGGAAAAACTCCCTCTGGTGTCAACTTTGGGATTTCAGACTTTGCAGACCACTTGCACATAAAGCTATAACACACTACAGAAAAGGGAAGCCCCTGGAAAGCATAATAGGTCCCCTTTTATTTTAAGCAATTATTTCAGAACTTTTATTATATATACACCTCCAGGGCCAGATCTTGGTGACCTCAATGGTGGGTAAGGCCTTGGGTGTGGACTGACGAAATGAAAAGCCGTTTACTGTGTTAAAATCTGATGATTTGTTGACCCGTCTACTCCAACCTTTTGCTAGCGTTGACTTTAATACTCTATAATAATGTCAGCTTACTCTCCCCTTTGCAGCTGTCATAATTACTGGTAGGGTGGCAGCCACCTGACTCTAAATATATATAATCTTTTGGGGAAATTGCTGATTTACTGACTTTTAGTAACCATGACGCAGCAGTATTAAAGTTTAGGTAAGGGCAGCAGTGAGACTTACGTAAAGAGCATGGAGCTGGCATTGTGTGATGGATAGATTGTTTTAAAGCATCTAAGTGAAATGCATTGATGCACCAGAACTGAATTTAAAATAGAGTGGAGTCACAGAGGTAAAGAGACAGAAAGCGCTCTAATCCTCTCCTCACCTCCTTTTGTCATTCACATCGTCTCCCAGTTTCAATCTCCAGTCTTCCTCCTCTTCCTCATTCTGCTTCCTGCTCCGTCCCATCAGCTCTTTCTCTTTTAAAGTCATTGTTTTTCTCCCTCTCTCACCCAGGCCGGCCCTCTGTGGCCCTCTCCCTCCACTCCCGCCTCCCTGACAGGTAATCAATGAGCAGGCAGCTGAGGGGGAAGAGGCTTTCGGCTGCATGGATTTCCAATGGGACTGTGGACCTGGTAGTGAGAGGGGTGCCGCTGGAGCGTACCACAGAATACTAAATGCACCACTTAATGTGTGTGCACAAACACACTCACACACACATGCACTGTGTTGGGCCTCTGATACATAGACAGGGTTCTGAGGGTTACTCTAAACATTTAATAAATCACAATTACTAGTGACCTATAAAAAATATATAACATCAGTAACCTAATTTGAATTCACAATATAAAAGTAATTTATCCTGATTATTTTCCGTTATTTTTCGATTACCTCAATATCAAATACAAGAGAAAAGATACATCAATAAGGTGTTTTTGACTTAAGTGTATTATGTAAGACAATAGAAAAATATTGACTTAATAAAGAATAAACCATGTTATGTCGTATCAAAAATGCTGCTCAGTATTAATTTGTTTAAGAAACCTGCCTTTCATTAAGCAAATGTATGTGGTAGTGTATAAAAAACAATGTTAAGCTCACACAATATTTTGTGAACCAATGGGTTCACCTACTGACCATAAAAAAGTAAAGAATTATTTTAAACAAACTCCCAGAAACCTGCCGGTCCGCTGCAGCTCTGACTACTTTTAAATCCATACTAAAGACTTTTCTTTTTGCCGCTGCTTTTAATTGAACTATTCATATCTTAAACTGCACTGTAACTTTTATCCATGTATTTTTTCTTTTAATGTTTATTTTATTATCTTTGCTTTTAATGACTGATTTTAAATGCCATTTTCTTAATGTCTTTCATTTTTTGTAAAGCACTTTGAATTTCCTTGTGTTGAAAGGCGCTATATAAATAAACTTGCCTTGCCTTGCCTAAATTAAGGCTGTGATTATGAACTGAAATAGTATTTATGGTTTTACTCGAGAATGTTTTCACTCGGTAAGATTCCTAATGTGCGAATTTCTTCAGTAATGTATATTTCTTTTATTTTAAATTGTTTTGTAACATTGCAATCCTTCTAGTAATCACATTTTTTTATAGATGCAACAGTAGCTGATTATGTCTTTTTTATATAACTGTAAGGGAATTACCTTTTTTGTGTTTCTGATTATGTTATCCAATTACATGTTGGGTCAGTTCATATGCCTGCATGTATGTGTGAACTATTATCTCTTCTGTATATTGCAAATATTCTTGAGGCCTCGTGCTTTGAAGTTTTGCATATTCCAGCACAAAATTGTACTGCTCAAAAAACGAATATATTGTAGTATTGTACACATTAATAAGGTATCGAAACGTTTTGTCTGACTTTTGCAGTGCTTTATTACAGTGGTTTTATTTGTATTATCCAAAAATCCAAATATATTGTATTGCACCAAAAAGACTACGCAAAATCCTTATGTTAACAACTACTTGGCAATAAACCTGATTCTGAGAATAATATCTGTATTAATGTTGGATTCATTTGCACTTCTGCACTTCATCATCATAATTATAAACTCTGTTTATATACCACCTGAAATTTACTGGAGCATGTTTAATACACGCGGATAATTAAATGAACCAAAAAAGTAACTAGGAACATAAAGAAATGCAGAGTACATTTTTTTTAAAGAAATACGAAAACCTATCAATTAAAAAACAAAACCAGAAAAGTTTTTGAAAGTGATTTAAAAGACCATACGGAGATTGCAGCCCTGCGCCTCTGAAGCTAAGGGTCAGTTTGGCATTTTCCTGACATGAAATGAGCTCTGCTTGTCTCTGTGGTGTTTAGTGCTTGGCACACTCTGCACAGGTGAGAGGTTCATTCAAATAAAGCAAAACAATGTTTACATGAACAATCTGCACTCAAGTGTTCATTAGAGCCTTAATAGTAAAGTGTTGGACTAAACAACTAAGACACTGAGGAACAAGCTTTTCCCGCAAGTATACAGGACTGTCTCAGAAAATTAGAATATTGTGATAAAGTTCTTTATTTTCTGTAATGCAATTAAAAAAACAAAAATGTCATACATTCTGGATTCATTACAAATCAACTGAAATATTGCAAGCCTTTTATTATTTTAATATTGCTGATTATGGCATACAGCTTAAGAAAACTCAAATATCCTATCTCTAAATATTAGAATATCATGAAAAAGTATACTAGTAGGGTGTTCAACGAATCACTTGAATCGTCTAATTAACTCGAAACACCTGCAAGGGTTTCCTGAGCCTTGAAAAACACTCAGCTTGGTTCAGTAAACTAAATCACAAGTATGGGGAAGACTGCTGATCTGACTGCTGTCCAGAGGACCGTCATTGACACCCTCCATCAGGAGGGTAAGACACAAAAAGAAATTTCTCAAAGAGCAAGCTGTTCACAGAGTGCAGTTTCAAAGCACATCCAGAAAAAGTCTGTTGGAAGGGGGAAATGTGGCAGGAAACGCTGCACAACCAAGAGAGATGACCGCAGCCTTAACAGCATTGTGAAGAAGAGTCGCTTCCAGAATTTGGGGGAGCTTCAAAGACAGTGGACTGAAGCTGGAGTCCAGGTATCAAAAGTCACTGTTCACAGACGTGTCCGGGAAATGGGCTACAATAGCCGTATTCCCATGGTCAAGCCACTTCTGAACTCAAGACAACGGAAGAGGCGTCTGACTTGGGCTAAGGAAAAGAAGCACTGGACAGTTGCACAGTGGTCCAAAGTCCTTTTTTTCAGACGAAAGCAAGTTTTGTATTTCATTTGGAAGTCAAGGCGCCAGAGTCTGGAGAAAGGCTGGAGAGGAGCAAAATCCAAGTTGCTTGAAATCCAGTGTGAAGTTCCCACAGTCAGGGATGGTTTGGGGAGCCATGTCAGCTGCTGGTGTTGGTCCACTGTGTTTCATCAAGCCCAGAGTAAATGCAGCTGTGTACCAAGAGATTTTAGAGCACTACATGCTTCTGTCTGCTGAAAAGCTCTATGGAGATGAGGAATTCATTTTCCAGCATGATCTGGCACCTGCCCACAGTGCCAAAACCACCAGTAACTGGTGTACTGACCATGGCATTACTGTCCTCGATTGGCCTGCAAATTCCCCTGACCTGAACCCCATAGAGAATATGTGGGGTATTGTGAAGAAGAAGCTGAAAGACACCAGACCCAACAATGCTAATGAGCTAAAGGCCGCTATTGAAGCATCCTGGGCATCCATAACACCTCAGCAATGCCACAGGCTGATTGCCTCCATGCCACGCCGCATTGATGCAGTAATCCGTGCAAAAGGATTCCCAACCAAGTACTGAGTGCATTAATGGACATTTTCAAATGTTTGATTGTGTTTTGCTGTTATAAATCTTTTTTTTTTTACTTGGTCTGAGGAACTATTCTAATTTTTTGAGATAGGATTTTTGAGTTTTCTTAAGCTGTATGCCATAATCAGCAATATTAAAATAATAAAAGGCTTGCAATATTTCAGTTGATTTGTAATGAATCCAGAATGTATGACATTTTTGTTTTTTTTAATTGCATTACAGAAAATAAAGAACTTTATCACAATATTCTAATTTTCTGAGACAGTCCTGTATTCATGTCAATCCCATTTGCTTTATTTGAAATGGTTAAAAGGGCAGCACTGATTGAGCGAGGCTGTGTCAGTTTCACCTGCTGGACGTTAATCAGACTGATTGCCTTTTAGAAATGAATTGCACATAATTCCCACGGAGCTGTGAGCACTTATACATTTATCTGACGCTTTTCCACTCATCTTCCAGTTGTCTGTTTTCCTCTGTTGAAATCGACCAGCTGTAAAGGTGGGGCCGGGGCTTTTATACGCGAGTAGTGAAAACACTTCCGCGTAGTCTGCTCGCGTGTATCCTTCCTTTCGTCTCCTCCCGCACCCCTCCTCCCTCACCCCTCCTCGACTCCTCCGTGTGCATTTCTTATACATCCAAGGTGCATTTCAGCTATTGGGACGTCCTTCAAAATGGCGTGTCTTGATCGATTTCCGGGTCAAGTCCCGGAGGAGGGGAAGAGAGGAGGGGTATTGGGATGAGGCTAGACTGTTCTATCTCATACCGAGTTCCCAATGAGTAAAAAGTTAGAATAACTCTAAAAAACGAACAAAAAATCATATTTTCATGTGAACAATATTGTTTGTGTTCCAGTTTAATGATTGTGATTGAAAAGCCTGGGGTAAACATTGCAAAGAGGGATTTGTATTCCTTAATAATATTCGTAAACTTAACCATGTTGTAGCCTGAGGCTAAACCATATCAAAGAATACATTTATTAACATTATCTAATTTAGCTGTAGCTTTTATAAATAAAAAGAAAGACTTATTGACCAGTCGTTGAACCAGGGACCCTGCGGTAAAGAGTCAACTGCTTTCCAGCTGAGCCACAGCCCACACACTGATCTACCTGAAAACACTGGATCTTATTTATTCCTGTATTTATTCATTTTTTTATTTATGCTTTTATTTATTTATACTTATGACATATTCCGACCTCTATATGGGTCTGAGCTCTCTTAATTCCATCGTGTCACCGGGCCCGGGTACAGAAGGGGTAATATCGTTCTAATTATACATCCATGGGTAATATGAGCGTTGTGGTACAACCGATCTAAAGCCCTTTCTGAATCAGTCACGTAGTATTGAGGGGCAGCGAAGCTTCGTTTGTCATCAGTGACGTCACTGGCCCAAAACGATACAAGCCTCGATCCAAGCAGGGTCGGCTCTAGAACAAATTGAATCGGGGGGCAATCATTTACCACGGGGGAGAACACACTGCCGTCAACAACCAACTCAGAAACACCAACGCAACTTCAATTTAAAAAAACATGCTGTAAAATCTATTGTCTTTCACACACATTGCAGGGGTGTAGTGCTACTTTATAGCGCACCTATGACTTGTGCACAGTGGCGTATTTGTATTGGGTAATCTACGGTAGGGCTAACCCATGCAGGGGGGGGGGGGGGGGGCTCAAGTCAGTATTTGAAATGTAATTATACATACACGCTATATCGTCCCCCTTGACAGTGAAACGCCACACTTGAGGTTTAGATTATTTCCCTGTCTCAATCAAAATAGAACTGTATGAAATAAAACGGCACATTTGTGTTGTAGTAAATAAAAAGGGATCACTGTGACATATGATAGTACACGTTGAAGATCCAATGGGGATACTGAATGGCGGTTCCGACTGATCTCATCAGTAATGCATGACGCAGACCCAACGTTAGCATAAGCCCGAATGTTCTAATAATCTACATTGCATCAGTAACGTGCACTTGTTGTAACAGCAGGATCAGTTTGTGTGTTGTGGACACGACCCGTATATTTTCGCAAGCCGTGTTCTCAACATTTAGCATTTTGCTTATTTTTTAATTTAATTTGCTTACTTTAACATCATTTTTCATGGTGGGGCTAAGGTGGGGCTAAACCATTTCTTGCTATGGCTGTAGCCTACCCCAGCCATACCCTGGCGCCCAGTGTTGAAAGTGTGCCGGTCCTACCCGGTCCTTATTACCGGTAAGAGATTTCCAGGCGGTCCGGAGGACCAGGAAGAATTGACAGCTCCACCCGTGGAATTTATACTACGAAGGGCAGATATTTTGGTTTGGATTACTGGTCTGGGGGAAGCTCGCGAGTGTGTGTGTGTGTGTGTGTGTATACGTGTGTGTGTTTGTGTATTTTTGCGTTTGTGCGTGTTGTGTTTGTGTCCCGGGGAAAACACTAACGAGAAACACCGGCTGCTGTTATGCCTGCTGTGACCTCAAGTTACTCCGTTCTCCGCTTGTAATTATGCCGTTACAAGCTTCTAAGTTGTATTTATCATCTGAATTTGCCGAAACAAGTTTCATATTCTGAAAGCCAAGACTTTGTTTATTTAAAATCAAACAAAACACCCGAACCCCGAAAAACTAATTTTTTACGCAAATCCACGTTTATTTTGAAATGAGCCGTTGCGACTTCCGACTGATTTCGATAGAGCGGGTCACATATTAGCTTTTCCCCACTTGATCAGAACAGCGGGAGGAGAAAAGAATGGAGTGACTGAATGACAGCTAGAAAATTAGGCTACGTGGTAATTAAAGCAAAAATGCAAACGACGACTCTTCAGATGTTTAAGAGAAAGGAGAGAGATGAAGAAACTCAGAATGTGCTTAAAATTTGAAAAACAACGCCCACAGATGACACAGGTGATGATGCTTATTTAGCCCAGAGAATGGACATGAACATGGCCATGATCAGGGGTGGACTGGCCATCTGGCATACCGGGCATCGTCCCGGTGGGCCGTTGACCCAATGTGGGCCGGTCCGCAATGTTTTTTTTTTCTTTTCATTTTTTTCCCTCTAAATTCCCTCCAATTGGGCCGGCCAATTGGCTACAGAGGGCTAGCAGTGTGTTGCCAGCATCGACACATATTATTGGTCTATTGTTTGTCATTGTCAATCAATCATGAGCTGATAAGCTCAGAGAGCCCTGACAGTGCTGTCAATCACAACACAAACCAGGGTGGGGCGGGACCTCATGGCATGGGTGGGAGTCGCGGGACGGGCTGCCTGCTGCTGAGCTGAAAATGGATAAGCAGAAGAAACGCCCGGGTGGTGCTGAAAAACTGCGACTTAAAAAGCTGAAGTCTCTGGAGGTGGAGGCTGCTAAATATTCTAAATTGACGGACCTATTTGATGCCGTGGTCACCGCCCCAGCAGGTGCTTCTGCGCCGGGAGACGAGCGAGTGGAGGCATACATCGTAAGTAATGTTAGCCTGGGCTGGCTAGGCTACATTTTTGAGACATGTCCAAAAAAAAAGTAGAAAACGTTTTTACATTGAATGTGATGTGACCTAATTAACTGCATAGTCCTACTTGTGACAACATATTAGCCCAGAGTTGAAGGGCTGTGAATGTTGGTAGTTGTGGTTGATTTTGTTTAAATATGCCGAATTGTGATATTATGGGTTTTTATTGTTCAGATGATTTAGCTAGGCTAGCTAAGAGCTGCTAACGTCAGCGGTTTCTTGTAGCCATAGCAACAGTAAACGTTCACATGGACCAACGAGCTGTAAGTAGAGATGAAGCTGCAGAATCAAGCTGTATTGTAAATACAGATGAGATACTTTGAATTTTAGCAAAAAATATAAGTAAACCTATAGGAAATAATTAGATTAATTTGCAATATTTGCCATTGAATTTATTGTAATCTTTCAATTCATTTATTGTTTACTGAGGTGATAACTATTTCATAATTTGTGTGTAACTTTAATTTCTTTGTATTTGTGTTACTTTTACTGTAGTTTTCAAATGGCTGTGTATAGTGCTGTCTTGAGCATTTTCAGGTATTGTCACAAAGATCTGACTTTTTTGCATTGGAAAACACTAAGTGTCATAATGAAAACATGGCAAAGCCACTAGTGTTGTTACGCTCGCGAACGTTTCGTTCAATATGAACTAATCTTTTATCTTGTACATTATTCTGTAGTTTTGAGTTATTTCCCCATCTAATGATAAATGCTTTCCCTATGTCCAGCCCAGACAGGTTCAGGGCAAGTCCAGCTGGTCAGTTCAGGGAGAGAGCCAGACCAATTCAGGCAGCCCAAAGACTGCACCACCTGAGAGGGAAAAGGCTGTAGAGAGTGAGGAGTATGTCAGCCCAAAGACAGGATCACCTGAGAGGGAAAAGGCTGGAGAGAGTGAGGAGTGTGTCAGCCCAAATACAGGATCACCTGAGAGGGAAACAGCTGTTGAGAGCTATGAGTGTGCCAGTCAAATAACAGATTTGTTTTCACAACCTGATCAGAGAAATCTCCAGTCATTTTTAAATGACCATCCTCAGCAAAAAAGTAGCAATCCAGTGGTGCAGAAAGTGTTCTGTAGCAGAGACGGCACCATTAGAAGGTGGCTGACATACTGTCCAGAGCGTCACATGCTGTATTGTTTCATCTGCATGGCATTCGGTAAGAGAACTGATAGCAGTCTGTTCATCAGTGGAATGTCAGATTGGAGGCATATACACCAGCGCACAGAGGAGCATGAGAGAAGCAGTGGACACAGAAACTGTGCTGAAGCTTACCTCTTGAAATCCGCCAGTGCTGATATCAGCAGTGTGTTTGGTGGCAGTCAGATGTCGGCGCACAGAGAGCAGGTCAGAAAGAGACGGCAGGTTTTGGAGCGCATCATAGATGTCTTCAAGGTTCTTGGGAAGAGGGGGCTTGCATACAGGAGGTCAGAAAATGAGGCAGCATATACTCTGGAAGACCACACAGTTGATCATAATAATTTCTTGGAACTCATACTTCTACTGGGGAAGTATGATTTCTGTTTAAAAGAGCACCTGGACAGCTGCATTGAGAACAGCAAAAAGTTGCATTTGTCTGGTGGCACGAGAGGCAGAGGCTCCCTTGTAACTTTACTCTCCAAAACCACAGTCAACTCAATGATAGATGCAATTCACCATCTGATTCAAGAAAACATCTCCAGTGATATCAAGAAAGCAGGAATGTTTTCAGTGCAGCTGGACACAACACAGGACATCACCTCTCAGGATCAATGCTCTATAATTATGAGGTATGTTAGTGATGTTGTTCATGAGAGGCTTGTTGCAGTGCTGAAGTGCAGTTCATCCACTGGACAGGCCTTTGTCAACATGCTGTCAGAAGTTCTGGACAAAATGGGCCTCAGCAAGACCATGTGCATTGGAAATGCGACTGATGGGGCATCAAACATGCAAGGCCAATACAAAGGATTCTCCTCACTATTGTCTGCACAATCTCCAAACCAGGTGCATGTATGGTGCTACGCACATGTACTAAATCTGGTGCTTGCAAACACAACCCAGATTGTTATTGAGAGTGGGTCCCTGTTTGCGCTCCTCAATGGCATTGCGGTATTCATCAAAGAGTCATATAAAAGGATGAATGTGTGGGAAGAGTCAGGCCGAAACAAGAGACGTAGACGCCTTGCTCCTATTGGCGAGACACGCTGGTGGGCCAAGCATGAGGCCCTGAAGAAGGTGTTTGGCTTCTTTGGAAAACCGGAAGATGGTCTGTACGTTGATGTGCTGTTGACATTATCAGCTATACAGAAACAGGCAACAGTGAAACCATGTATCCGTGTCATGGCCAGAGGATATGCAGTCATTGCTCAAGTATGAGACGATCTTGACGGCTCAAATCTTCCTCCGCATATTTGAACATACCTCTCCATTGTCTAAATACCTTCAGACGGCAGGATTGGACATCCTCTCTGCTCACAGAATGGTGGCATCGACACAGGATACGCTGAAAAGCTTGGGAAGAGATTTTGAATCTGTAAAAAAAGCAGCAGACACATTTGTCAACTGGACAAACACAGAAATCCAAGAGAGAGATGACACGGACATTGAAGTGGAGGCCACACTGCCACAAAAGAGGAGGAGGATGAAGAAAGTCTTGCCTGGAGAGATGGCTCAGGATGAGACCCTGGATGATGCAGAAAAATCCTATGAGGTGAATGTGCATAACCGGATCATGGACACAGCAATTGAAGCCATTCATAGGCGCTTTTTAACACACGGCAATCTATATGCTGACTTGGCATGTCTGGATCCCAGAAACTTCCCTCAGCTCTGCACCAGTGCTCTTCCCCAGTCTGCCCTTCAAGACTTAAGCAAGTGCTTGCAAGGATTTGACAGCAGGGCAACCAAGGAAAATATGCAGGCCGAGTTGAAAAGCTTTGCACTCCAGTGGAACAGGCTGAAGGCATCCCCATTGGCAGAGTACAAAGCAAGAACAGTAGAAGATGGATCAGGTGGTGAGGAGGACAACACAGAAGAGGTTGAGATAACTCCCATAAGCTGTTGCTCCTGCAAAGAATGCCCTCTGTGCTGCTACCAGATACTTCGCCGTTTCAACATGCTAACAGATGCATACCCTGTCCTAGGCCTTGCTTATAAATACCTGCTTACATTATCCCTCACACAGGTGGCTTGTGAGCGCACATTTTCAATTTTGAAGTTTATTAAAAACAGACTCGGAAGCACCCTCTCATCTGATAAATTGGAGGCATTTATGTTGATGGCCACAGAGAAAGACATCCTCATGTCCTTGGACTCTGACTCTGTGATAGACAGACTTGCAGAGAAGAGTGAGCTGCTTAAAAAGCTGCTCCACTGATAAGGCGAGAAATATTTAATATTATTGTTATTATCACACATCACACATTATGGATGTAGTAATTCATTATTTGTCATTTTAATGATGATTTTCAGAAGTTGTATTGTGCTTATGTGTTGATCCTTAATGCTGTGATCATGTACACTAAATTATCAATTATTCTCCATTACAGGTTGTTCTGATATATTTGAGGAGTCGTTCTCCCTCTGTTCTATATGTGGACTTGTTCTCTCATTTAGGACCACTGTTAGAATTTGGTAAGTTTATCATGTATTTTTTAATGTTGTATAAATTCATACTTCATAATTTTAAAAAAGTTTTGAAAGAAACGCACATCCCAAAAGTTTTCAACTCTAGGTGCAGGACAGAGGAAAACATTTAATTTATTTTTTCAGACTTAATAATGTATCCAATTCCCTCTCAGGTTGACCACTTGACATGTGAGAGCTTGAGGAGTTGTTCCCCCTCCGTCCATGTTCGAGGACTTGCTCTCTCTCTGCCTCCACTCTCTACCTTCACTGCACCAAAGTTTGGCTGTTGAGTCTCCTCTAGTATGGTGAGTTTATCATTTTTTATGTTTTATGAAATCATACTTAATTTGTGATGATTAGAGACTTAATAATGTATCCGATTCCCTCTCAGGTTGACCACTTGACATGTGAGAGCTTGAGGAGTTGTTCCCCCTCCGTCCATTTTCAAGGATTCGCTCCCTTACCACTTCACCACTTTTTGAGAAGTCTATGATTTGTTGAGTATGTCATGTGTCTTATAATGTTATATGAATTCATACTTGATTTGTGATGAGGAGAGACTTAATAATGTTTCCATGTCTCTTTTAGGTGGACCACCCTATATATGAGAGCCTAAGGAGTTGTTTTCCCTCTGTCCCCTTTTGAGGACCTGCTTTGTCTCCTCCATCATTCACTGGGCCACTTTTAGGTTCCTGAGCTTATTTCATGTGGTGAGAGGAATGCAATATGTGTATGTTTAAAGGTTATGTTTAAAGGTTTATGTGAAGAAACATACTATATGTGCGATAAAATGACAATTGGTAATTCATAAATATCTCTTTATATTCTCTGCTACCATTATCTCCTGTCAAACAGGTTTTCCTGACCTGCTAGAAGTTCTTCTATGATGCTTGAGTCATCCATCATATCTGAGAGCTTCGTCTTGACTTTGTGAGTTTATTATGCAACTTGTTTTGTCTCAGATTGAAACAAAAGGTTTGATTATGATTATTTCCTGGCTGAAGATTTTCATTTTGATGGTTTTAATTTCAAACATCTGCATATCTTTTAAGTTCAATTAACAGTTATGCAGGTAGGCCTTAGGGCTCTTTTGAGACTTAAGTCATCCTTCATGACAGATACATTTGTTGACTAAGTGTCACTACGTCACAAAAAGGCTACATGGCTACATATATTTGTCAGTACACAGATACTGAGTACAAGTTCTGTTTGCTGTTTCTTTCAGGTCACGAATTTGGTGAGGAGTGGAGCTGGTTGGCTGCGGACGAGGAAGTATAGAGCAATACATACTTGTGCACATACACGTATATGAGAATGCATATCTATTCAGACCTGTAACCCATGTCTTAGACTTTTCACACAGCTACAGTATATATATATATTTTTTTCCAATTCTCTATTTATGGTTTCATAATTAGTGAGTGAGTGAGTTTCAGCTCTAATGCTGCTACTGTCTGTAATATGTTTCTATTTAGATTATTTGTCAGGATATTTTTTTGTTATTATTGTCCGAGTCTGGTTTTAACTAATACTGGGCTTACACCAAAAGATTTTCACAGTCACAGACTAAAAACTGAAAGGGTAGCATAAGGGTTATTCCCGTTAGTCTCGTCCCACCCCTAGTCATGACATAACTTCTGTTGTGATTTGACACTATAATGAATAAAGATTGATTGATATAGCTGTCCATTTTAGTCCTTGAGTTCATAGTTAAGTGCTTTATTTGTTAACTGCTATCAAGGAATATGACTCTCCTTTGTAGTATGCATGAGAGAAGATGCCGCAAGTTTAGTGGACTTCTATGTAGTGTCCGCTGAAAATGTAGTGGGCTGGTCTGGACAGAAAATGCCAGGGCTGAATTTTTGTCCCAGTCCACCCCTGGCCATGATGAATATAATAAGTTAGCTAACTAGCAAACTGTATATCTCTATATGGGGTGCCCAACCAGTCGATCCCCAGTCGATCTCGAGATGTCTAAAAGTAGAACAACAATATTCTGTTTTATCGTTAATGTCCTACAACAGGGGTGGCCCAACTTTGTGGCTCAGGGGCCACAATGATGTATCAATGTGACAGCCGGGCCGGGGGGCATTGTTTGGTTCCGTCTTGATTCATGTCGGGCTGAGGGTTTTTAAAATCTCATTCTCCCGTGCGCGGGGCGACGTCCACGCGCAGCTGTGAGGACCAGGGAGGAAGGGACTTTTCGCGGCGCGCGCGGCGTGTGGACAGTGGGGGATAACATAAATAAAAATTGGATCGTTGTATTTTAGACTTTAAGGCGTTTTAAGATCAGCGCGGGAACCCTGGCTCATTTATACCAATATTGGACGGGCCACATTAAACAAATCAACGGGCCGCATGTGGCCCGCGGGCCGTATTTTGGCCACCTCCAGGCCCGGTTCTACGGGGGTGCATAAGGGTCCCAGTTGAATGTTATGCACCCTCACTTGAAAAAGAGAAGGGAGTGAAAAATATTACATATACAATAACAATAATAATAATAATAATAGTAGTAGTAGTAGTAGTAATATGAAGAAGAAGAAGAAGAAGAAGAATATAGTTGAAAATAAAATAAACTGTAATTGTGTTCAAATATTGTGGTCAAATAACTATAGTTAATAACCCCCCCCCCCCCCCGTCAACGATTGCCGCCGTCTTGGTTCAAAAAAGGTTGGGCACCCCTGCTCTATATAGTCAATGGCTATCTTACTCAGAACACAACATGTACACAGCATACTATTTTAACATTAAATATTTTGCTTTGATATCTTCTATTTTAATCTGCACATTGTGGCATACATTTTATTTTATTAGTATTTTAATTTATGTAACCAATATTCTGAAAATTCAAAGAAAGACAGAGACTTGTACATTTTTGACTGTCTGCTGAATTTAGTTATACATCTTTATTCTAATTTATAACAGTTGAGGCCCAGAGGGAGGAAGAGGAGACTCAGCCAGAAGAAGTGGCAGCAGGTCCCTCAGAAGCCACCACAGGTGATGCTAGCCCTACTGCATACCCTTCTATATGAAAAGAAGAACAATATGAACAGTTCAAACATGAATGGATGGATGTATGCTCACAATGGAAGGCTAGGCTGTACCCCATGCCATGATGTGAAGGATCTCGGTGTCATGGCCTCCCGTGGTGTTAATATTACTATTCAGTGGGCTGATGGAAAGATAATCCCAGCTGGTCAATCAAGGGATGTCCAGCTTCCATCACTGCGCAAAAAAATCAGCGAACACGAGAACTCTGCAGCACATAATGAAGCAGTCAAGATTATTCAGACAGCAAATAAAGATATTCTTCTAAACATGAACGCGAGTAGTCAGGAGCCTGTGTTTGAGTCTACTGCCAAGGTATTCATGACAGCCTATTATGTGGCCAAGAACAACAAGCCTTTCACAGACTTTGAGATTCTGATTGACCTGCAGCATGCAAATTCTGCTGATTTGGGGCGTGTTTTGCATAGCAAAACTGTCTGTGTTGACATAATTGAGCATGTGTCATCACAGATGAAAAAGGAACTTCTAAAAAAGATAATAGAGACCAAGAGCAAAATCACAGTATTGGCTGATGAGTCAACCAGTGTTGGGCACAAATCAACACTAATTGTGTTCCTGAAGGCTAGTGTTGATGGAGACATGGAGCCCATTGCCTTTCCGTTGGACCTGGTTGAGCTGGATAGTATGTCTGCTGCTCATATCAAGGAACAGATTATGGGTTGCTTGCTTAAAAATGGCTTCACTGTTGAGTTGCTGAGAGAAATCCTCATTGGATTTTGCAGTGATGGGGCCAGTGTCATGCTGGGAGTGAAGTCAGGTGTTGGGAAGTTGCTCCAGGATGACTTCCCAGGCATCATACTATGGCACTGCCTTAATCACAGACTGGAACTTGCTGTTGACCAGGCACTGGATGTGACAGGGGGAACAAAGGACTTCCAGGTATTCATGGACAGCCTATATTCATTATATAGCCACCAAAAAACATGCGGCAGCTGAGTGAATTTGCTCACAACCTGGACATCGCCCTCAGGAGGATTGGAAAAGTGTTCAGTGTTCGCTGGGTAGCTTCTTCATGGAGGGCAGTCTCTGCAGTTTGGCAGTCTTATCCAGCCTTGGCACAACATTTCCGTGAGGCATCAGAGGATGATACAAGGGACAGCAGAGGGAGGGCCAAATTCAAAGGTCTGCTTTCTAAGTTGTGCTCCATCAACTTCCTGAAAAGTCTTGCACTGATGGCAGATGTTCTGACTGAACTTAAGAACTTGTCAGAAATTCTTCAGAACAGGAAGACCACACTCCCAAAGGCCCATGACATCATGACGACTTATGTCAAACGCATAGAAAGTTTCAATCGCTACCCAGGACAACATGCAGTTGATGCCAGTCAGGCAGAGGAAGTGATGGAATTCAAGGGAGAGGATTTAAGAGTTGGCAGGTCTCCCATCATTGACTCTGCTCAGTTCATCCAAGCAGTGGCAGACAATATGAAAGAAAGACTCTTCACAACCACAGCAAACAGAGCACAGGCCAGTGTTGCAGCCAACCGAAAAGAGGCTTATAACAGCCTTATCAATCAAATGGCAGTCCTCAACCCTGACAACTGGGACCATGACAATCCTCGATTTGGAGATAATGAGGTGAGGGCTTTGTGTGATGTCCTACATGTGAACCAACAATAGGCCCATCTTGGATTCACAGAATACAAGGCCAGTGGAGGAAGAAACATTCCCAACAAAATGAAGAAGTTGCTCATGGCAGTGGAACTGTCTCCAAGCAATGCTGACTGTGAACGGGGGTTCAGCACAATGAATAACATCATAACTGAGTATAGGAGCAAACTTACAACAAAAAATGCAGCAAATCTCCTCTTCATCAGCTCTGTGGGACCACCATGCAGACCGTGGGATCCACTGCCTTATGTGAAGACCTGGCTGGGCAAAGGAAGAAGAGCAGCCCACTCAACAAGCTGCATGGCTCGCCGGTACACAGAAGAGGAGAGCTACTTCAGCCCTCTGTGGAAAATGTGGAAAAGTGTGTAGTTTACCTCCCTCAACATGCCTTGCTAATGGTCTGTTAAGTTTTGACACAAGTTGTATGCACAATTGAAAATAAATAATTGACTATACATATTGTCAAGTGTTTCTAATTTCTACCCCATAAAGACATTAAAAATTTGAAGTTTGTGTTCAGTGATGCATGAAGCTGGGGGCGGGAGGAGAACAATATGAACCAATGAAGGTCGGGGTAGCATTATAGTACCTGCAAGAAATTCAAACCACTTTCACCCCTGCTGGCGCCACCACTGCTTGTGCCTACATGCACGGCTGTGGCACGACCATCAAAACAGAAACATATGGACATAGGCCACCATATAAAAAGTGTGCAAATGTATTTAGTATCCATGTGAACATGTTTTAGGTGGGGGGTGTACCTAACCTCCTCTAGGAGGGTCTGGGGGCATTCTCCCACAGGAAAATTATTTTTAAAATATTGAAGTTAAATGCATCAATCTGGTGCACTTTGAAAGCAAAATGAAGAGATCTATGGATACATCTCTCAACACCCATAAGAAACAGAACTGTAAACAGATGTAGTTTTTCTTTATGGACATTTTACTAATCACTCCCCTTTTAAACTGTATTCTTGTGTTACTGTCCTATAGTATTTTCATACCTGTTTTTCATTTATTCTCTTATTTTTTAATAACTGTAATGATCATATAAAGGTGTTCCTCGCAAATACTTATTTACATAAATGGCGAGCAAACCGTTTCAGACCCACTGAGATAACTTACACTAAAGTTAACTATCTAAACACTGAGAGAGTCCTTTACCTCACTGAGCTGACGTTATAAGGTCCCCCTTAAAGACAAGGACACAGTGGTACTTTTTGCTAACGTTAGCAGCTTAATAAAACAGGATTACCCTATTTACTTCAGCACAACTCTTCATTTAATAAGAATACTGTTTCAATATCATCATGTTTTGTGAATTTTATTTCGTGAATACTAAAGACTATGAATTTAGTCACACATATTCATTCCTTAGGAGTTTATTTGGATTATAAATCTAATTTGCACCTACTATGGACTGGTTGCTCACAAATGTGGCTTAAGTTACACGTGTTATTTGAATATAGTCATCTAGTCGGCAGACTGAACTGTTTATAGTGTTCCTTCTAACTCCATAAACAACCACATATTAACAAAAACAAATAGCAAAATCCCTCTCGTTCTGGGAAGGCTTTTAATTTGAAACATGTGTTGAGTTGTGATTGAAAAAACAGCAACTGGTAGAGGGAAATTGAAAATATTTTTATTTGCATGAAAACTAAAACGTAGGTATTAAAAGTATTGTTACAGATCAGTCTATGAAAATAGCATTTGATATAATGAGTCTATAACGTCAACATTTAGTGATTTCACGATGTAGACATGTAGACACTGAAGAGCAGGAACACACAGTCCTGCACTCTGTGATTTTGATTTGTTGTGGCACAGATTTTACCGCCGGTTGCCAGACAGATGTGATAGGAGGTGGAAACGAAGTTGCCCTTAACTGCACGTACTGTAAGACGTCCACATGATGAGCCTCTGAATGTAAGAAGATGCTGAGTCAGGTCTTGTTAGTGTTTCAGGGTTATGCTTGGCCTGCAGAGCCTGATGGAGGTCGAAAGGCTGTCTGATGTACCACATGTCAACACCTTCCTCATTTTTCTTTAAGTGTGATGACCCATGGCTGACGGTGTTTTTATAAATATCTACAAGAAGAAAGTCGAAGACAAACAGGATTTTCCAACAAGTCCTCCAACTCATACGACCAAATAGTTTGATTGTTTAGCAGCTTATTGCAACCTATAGTCACGTTTCAAAGTTTAGCACCTCTAGTGGTCGTGTAAGACACAACAATTTGCACTTATCACACTAAGGTATGTAGGCCCACAGTATTCATAATATAATTTATGTAAAATATCCGAAAATAATCACACTTTTTTCTGACTATAAAGGTTGTGTCTCGTATGTAGGTTCTAACTGTTGGATAAGCTATCTGGCCGTGTGTGGTTTGTGAGGACTGCGTATAAACAGTGTCCGCTGTTTATGAATATTGGATAAAAATCGTTATTGCACGTTTTAGATTTGAGACCGACAGACATATAGAAGTACGGACCGACTGTCACTGCCCGTCCCTGAAACCCCTGTTAGTGTTTGTATGTGTTTGTTTCTACTGTGTGTCTCTCTCTCTCCCCCCTGCCTGCTGGTCTGCTCTACACGGCTGGGAGCAATCTCCAATCAACCACACCTGCAACCTGCTCATCAGCCACACTATGAAAGCCTACAGCCTGCACTCAATCCCTGCCGGATTGTTGCCGTTAACGGTTTGTTGCGTGCCGCTCTAGCTTTTTCCCAGCATATTCTTTGACAACTTGCTTTTGCCTCACACTCATTTTTATGTCTCTCCCAGGAGGAATCCAAGGCCTTCCACACTCCCAAGACCAGCCAGGCCTCTCTACTTCTGATAAATCGGAACGATAAAGCACGTTATGCTACTCCTAATAACATTCTGACAACAAAACAAATCTAACTTGCAGCTGAAAACGTTTTAAGGATATTAGGGCATAATGTTCTAACAATGTTATCAAAAACATTTAAAAAAGGTTATTACCAAGCATTTTAAGAATGTTTTCAGAGAACGTTATCCTACCTTTCAGAAGAACATTCTGGGAACCAAAATAAAACTTCCCGCTGAAAACATTCCTAGAACAGTGAATGGTAACATTCTCAGAACCAAACATTTCTAGCTGGGTAAGCGCATCAGCAATCCAGCACTACCTTCTCAACCAGGAAGAGCGTACTGGTAACTGGAGTGTCTGTCTCTCTCTCTCTCTCTCTCGGACAGCAGCTGGGTAAATAAGCCTCGATCCCATCCTGTGCATATAAAGCAGCGGACTATTTTATTGTGACTCTTTTAATATTCATTAGAAATAAATCAAAGTGTTTTTTTGCTACTGCATGTTTTAAACCTTTTTATAAAATAAAAATGTTAAAACCAAATAACTTGTCTCTGTGTGTGTATCAAAACTGGTATATTTAAAGTATCTGGGACGTGTCTACTTTGTGACACTAACTATCACTTTACCAAGTTTGACCCAAGTTGCTCCATCAATACCAGCAGGGATGCCTATCCTGAATTACATGGGAGTGAAAGGCAAAGCATATGGCAAAAGTTCCAAGTTCTGCACATGGCTACCACTTGACATCAGTAAGAACCATCAAAACCTATACTCAACAACTACACCTTTTGCTTTAGGTGTGGAAAAAATTGAGGAAAGGCATTTTTCTGAAGCACGTGCTAGTTTCTTGAAGTTGCACAGGAGTGGGAGATAGCGTACAAGCTGACCATTGTAGGAACAGATAGTGCTAGCAATATGATGAAGGTTGAGATAAAATAACCTCTGTAGCACACATCATACAGAGGGGTATCACAATATGAATACTAACATAGGTTGTTCTCTTGATCTTCCTCAAGAAGAAATGTATGCATTATTGACCCCTATTATGTAAAAAATATGATCATTCATAATTATCTGAATCCCCCTGGCATATTATTGGATCCTGTAAACTGAAGTACTTAGGTTAAAAAGGCAGTAATTTCCTCTTGTTTACTTCATAATGCAGTTGTTATAGGCTCAGCTTCCTGTAGGGGGCCACCAGCAGGACTTTAGACTAATCGTGTATTTGCTTCACCTGACTCACTGCCTGGAGGAGAGTTTCTGTGAATGAGACCCTATAAAGCGGAAACACACACACCCACACAAACACTTTCCCCAAAAATGTCTTTGACAGCCACAGTAGCCGCAGCGTCTGACTCTCATATGCTTTTTTTTCGGTCTGGCATCCATGTACAATAATAAAGCAGACCTATTTTCTTGGATAATGTGTCACTTGTAGTGGGAGAAGTAGATACTTGAAGCAAAAGTAGCAATATTTAAATGTGAAAAAGAAACACACTAAACAGTAAAACTCCTGCATTCAAAAGTCTACATAAGAAAAGTAAAAAAGTAGTTCCATGAAACTATACTAAAACTGCGAGGTTAAGAGCATGCATCACCAGTGGTGGAAGCTTTTCACTTTATTAGGTAAAAGAAGCAAAACTCTGATAGTGTTGTTGCTGTATCTGAATCACAGCCTGGAGGAGATGTTAGTGTGAATGAGACCCTGCAAAGAGGAAACTGAATAGTACTCAGTCCACACACACACACACACACACACACACACACACACACACACACACACACACACACACACACACACACACACACACACACACACACACACACACACACACACACACACACACACACACACAGTATCTCTGTCTGACTCTTGACAAAGCTCCTCGCTGCTGCAGAGTCCAGATATGATTTCTCGGCTTCACTGTAAGCTCCTCAGGCTGGAGATGTGTCTGGTAGGCGGTATTGATCGGAGGAGCATCATCACCCACACTCTGCAACATGTTCAGCAAAGGTCGCCAAAGATCGCACAGTCAGCTGTGAACCCTGAATACTTTCTGTTTATATTGACTTCAGACTCCTCTCTCTCACTGTTTCCACAGGTCAGCTCAGATAATAAAATGTTCTGCAGGACTCGTCAGGGAGGAATTGCTGCCGGCGGTATTGATAAAGTGATGATCTGAAATAATTTAACTATAACATATACAAACTCTTCTGATTTTAAAACTGCGCTGTCACGGTTCGGAGAGCAGGGGAATGTCATCAAAGTAGTGGTGGACAAAGTACATATTTTAAGCAAACGTAGTAATACCAAAGTGTAGAAATACTTTGCTATTATTAAATCCTACATTTACATTTTAGTTGAATACAAGGAAGGAAGACTTGTGTGATTGAAAAAAGCGTACACACTAGAATTCACTGTGGCACAGTGGACTAGAGCATCGGTGTTCGGATCAGGGGGAGCACAGGTTCAAACCCCACTGCAGTCAGTATGTCGTTGTGTCCCTGGGCAAGACACTTCACCCCAAATTGCTCCAGTGGGGATTGCCCACAGTATTGAGTATGTAAGTCGCTTTGGATAAAAGCGTCTAACAAGTAACATCTAATGTAATGTGAAATTCAAAAGACAGTCAAGGTCAACAGGTATCAGAACTCCAAACAAAGGATTGAAGAAAAACAACAAAGGAAGTTGGCAGGTACTTGTAAAGGCCATGTTATTTAAAGAGCATCTTGCAGGTTTTTATTTTTTCTACATTTATGCTTAAACTTGCTTGAAAATTACAATTAAAAAAGTGAATGCAGGATTTGATATATTTTACGAGACATAAGGGCAGGAATTCAGAGGGAAAGGAGCCATTTTGAGCTCTGCTCTTAAAAACGGCTTTTTTTTAAGGTCATACGTCAAACGCGTCATATTACATAACAAAGGGGAAACATCTCCACTCTCTGACCGCGGGTATAGTAGAGTTGCGTTGAGTAGAGCGGTTGTGTTTTAAGGAGCTGGTATTTTTCGGTAGTTTTACATTGTATTTCACCATTTGTAATCATGGTGCAGTATTGTGTTTGTGCAGGTTGCACAAATACCAGCCTGTCAGGACATCGAGTCCACAGTAAAAAGGACCGGAGCTAGCGTTCGTTCCTGGGTGTGTTGTTCATCCACCTCCCTGCAGCACATACTCTCCACAGCTTTATCAGGAAACCGTATTACTTCTCTCCCCCCCCCCTTCGCTGCTCTCTCTCTCTCCCCTCCGGTACTGTGTTGTTTGTGTGTGCGTGGTGGCTGTCACTCCTGGCTCCCGGCTCAACCTCCACTCACCTGCTGCAATCAGCTGTGCACCCTCCCCGACTACACACCTGCTTTCCATCAAGCCATTTACAACAACATATCAGCGGAGGCTCCACAACCTTTCTCCGCCAGATCGTCAAGTATCAGCCGTATCTCGCGTCTCTCCTCCGGTACACAGCACCGTAGTGTTGAGTTGCATTAGGTAACGCGAGATACGGCTGATACTTGCGCATTAGTTTCTGTTATGGATCAGTACAGTCCTGCCAGTAACGTTACTATTTTATCAATGCTACTTTAGTTATAGCCTGATATATGATAGCTAACTTTAAAATGTTGTGATGTGATTAGCTAACATTCTGTAGCTAACGCCGGTCACTCACCAAGATAGCTGCCCAGTTCTCCACTGGTTCTCCTCACACCACAGCTCAATTTCTCTCCGATGGCCCTTATTTCTTCTAATCCTTGGCTGCTCCTGGTCTCTTGGACGCCTAGCAGGCTCATAATTATACGGTTGTTGTCCGTCATATGCATTCGAATATTCATGTTCAACTTCTTCTGTGTCTTCTGTGTCGAAACTAGCATTGGGATCCATGTTTATTAATACGTTACACCGGCCGCTCTCCCCCTTGTGTCCCCCGTGTTACGTCACACGCGGGAGGTCACGTGCCAAGGCTTTTTTATGCAGAAGTGAACATTTCTTACAAAAACGACGCCAGATGTCACTGTAGTGTATATTTATGTATATTTTTTTTTAAATCTAGTGTATTCATCATTCTCCTACACATTTATTCACAGGTGTCTTTAACCTGGATGTTGCTCTTTAAGGAGAGCCAACAGGTGAGCAAGAGGTTACCCAGCTAGCGGGGAACGTTCTCAAAACTTTGGCTAACGTTACCTACAGGTTCTAATAAGGTTTTAAAGAAATGTTTTAATCTGATGTTCAAAGAACCTTTTTAGGATGTTTATTTTTTCAAATAATGTTCCTATAAGGTTTAAGGTTGACTAAGACATGACGTTTTAACTGCAACATTCAGAGGATGTTTTGAGGATGTTATTAAGGCCTGAGATGACAGAAAGTTTTTTTATAAAACGTTCCTTTAATGTGATATGTTAACAAAGGTGGAATGTTTTGCCTGCAACATTCTAAGGATGTGTTTTGGACGTTGTTGGGTAACATTAAAGATGTTCTTTATAAAACGTTCCCTCAATGTTACATGATAACAAATGAAGAACGTTCTCCAAGAAACATTCTGAAAATGTTTTCAGGATGTTATTCTTTTTTTATAAAACGTTCCTGTTATGGCAAATATTAACACGGTCATGGTCAATGTCAGATTTACTTCTAGAGCGCTTTAAAAAACAAACTTGTTGCATTTGTTTGAAAAGGATGTTATAAAAAAAATCTGATGTCATCATATTTTCCTTTTGAAAAAAACAAACAAGCACGTAACTCATGATAAGCTGTGAGCAGATATTGCGGTGGCATGTGTGAGTTCCCAGCTAGAAGTGTTTGTTACAATTCGTTGTTCTAGGAATGTTTTCAGCGGGACGTTTTATTTTGGTTCCCAGAATTTCCTTCTGAAATGTAGGATAACATTCTTTAAAAACATTCTTGAAATGCTTGGCAATAACCTTCTTGAAATGTTTTTGATAACCTTAATATGTTTTTGATAACCTTCTTGTGGTTGATAACATTGTTAGAACATTATGCCCTACTATTCTTAAAACGTTTTCAGCAGGAAGTTTTAGTTTGGTTCCCAGAATGTTCTTCTGAAAGGTAGGATAACGTTCTCTATAAACATTAACATTTTTGGTGATAACATTCTTAAGATGTATGAGCGCATTGAGACAATGAATGGGACGTATACAAACACATTTGCATGCCAATATTCACTCACATGCACTTATAATCACACTAAGGTATGTAGGCCCACAGTATTCATAATCTAATTTATGTAAAATATCCGAAAATAATCGCACTTTTTTCTGACTAAAAAGGTTGTGTCTCGTATGTAGGTTCTAACTGTTGGATAAGCTATCTGGCCCTATCTGGTTTGTGAGGGCTGCGTATAAACAGTGTCTGCTGTTTATGCATATTGGATAAAAATCGTTATTGCACTCTTTAGATTTGAGACCGACAGAGATATAGAAGCAGGGCCGTTTCTTCCTATAGGCGGACTATGCGGGGGCATAGGGCCCCCGCGGCCACTAGGGGGCCCCCAAGCTGAAAGTATTCTCTTTTTTTATTCATCCGAATAACAAAAAGTTTAATTTATACACACAAAGAGGAACAAAATTAGTAGAAGCGGGAGGGCTGAAGCATAGCTTGTGGAAAGTAGCCCTCCCGTGCATCATCCTAATACAGCGGCATTATTGCGTAAAAAACATACAGAAATTAAGGAGTACAAAGAAATAAAGAAAACAGGAGAAAAAACTAAATAAAAGTTAGGGCAGGAAAACAATAAATACATATTTATATATAAAAACAAATATATATATATACGAAAACTAGATATAGGGTCATTTTCTGCACATGTTAATAGCAGTTTCAACTATCTTTTTTTGGAAATTAAAATATATAAATAGGTACACATGTACTTGGCAAATGAATAATAATAATAATAATAATGTATGCATAATTGCATATAAACATTGTGAACACTTATTTTCAAGTGACTTTTTTTACATTCATATGTTCACGCTGTGGTTTGGAACTGCTTTTGAATGTTATTAGGCATTTTGTTTGGAAAATGTTGTGCATAATCAGCACTGTTTTAAGCTGTACTATGTCAACACATTTTAATATACAGTATTGAGTTTTTTTAAATATGGGAGTTGTGTGTTCATATTTACCAACACCACAGACTATTCGTAATACTTTTTTTTGTATTTGTATTTTTTGTTGAGTACGTGTTTCCCCATATTTCAGAGCAGTAGTAAAGGTAAGGGAGAAATAGACTCTTATAAAGAGTATCTTTTCTTCAAGAATGTTCTTAGTATGATACAAAATACCTGTTGTTTTTGACAGTTTAGTCTGTAGATAATTTATATGGTGCTTCCAATTGAGTTTTTCATCAACAAGCAGTCCTAAAAATACACATGCACCAACTTTTTCTATCTCTGTATTGCAAATCCGTATAATGCAGTCATTTCTACTCTCAGACTTTGTATTGAATAACATGTCATTTGTTTTGGCCACTATTACGTTCCCTTCTGAGCTAGGGGAATCAAAGGGAAGCAACACAACCAGATTGGTATTGGTATAATTATAAGTGTTTATTTAAAACAGCTGTAAACAAAATGGCAGGCAAGCAGCCTGAAACAAACAAAAAAGGGCCAAAAGGGCACCGGTTGACAAATAACCAAACAAAGGAGGACTCTAAGAAAGGTGAGTCTAAAGACATACAGGGAAAATAAATACTAATATACTGAATAAAGAATGCAACAAAACCTCACTTTAAAAGTGGTACAACTAACCCAAGCATCTATACAAAACACAGCTAAACTAAAGGCAACCGTCACAGAATCCTAAACTACTCTAAACACTAACTAAGCTACTCTACACTCTAACTAACCTACTCTAGACACTACTAATCACACAAGTTTTAACCCCAGAACAAAGAGCAAGTAGCGAGAGGCATCTGTCCTCATACAGAGCCTCCAGAATGATGATTGTCCCCAAGCTTTGTAATAATCTCCAGCAGGTGTGCGCCGGCTGTGCGCTGCGATTGGAGTGCGTCGGGCCCGGCGTGCTCCAATCGCAATCTTCAGGGGCAGACCAGGAGATGGCAGCCAATGCCGGGAGGGCAACCGCACAGCTCATTTACATAGAACACACACAGCTGAAAACACTCAGACGACCAGGAAGGCAGCAGCCGTAACACTCCCCCCCTTAAGACAAAAACCCACAGGTTTTGTGAACCTAAGCACACTAACGAAATTCATAATAACACACATTCATCACAAACTCAATCTGACACACTAACATCACAAACTCAACCTGACACACTAACATCACAAACTGAACCTGACACACTAACATCTCAAACTCAACCTGACACACTAACATCTCAAACTCAACCTGGACAAGCGTCGGCCAACACATTCTCTGAACCCTTTAATGACGGGTGTCTACTGTTGTAGTCCCGCACAATCAGAGCCCATTGCAGGAGACGCTGATTGTGCGTGGACACGCTAGGGCAGAATATAAAAGGGATCGTAACAGCTAAACACCACAATTGGCCAAAGGCTGGGTCCAACATGAACCTTAAAATGTTATAGAGCCAACACCAACACTAAGATCCGATGAACTACCTGACGCTCTCTGGTTACCGGGAGTGTCGAGAAGTCTAGAGGCCTGTCTGAGCCGGCGTGTTGCGCTGGTCTCATGACATTCTCACGAGGGGGAGCCAGAATTTCTGGCTTCTCCTCGGACACAGCTTTATCTGAAGACACCGGCACAATCACAGGATCAGACAATGGGACATCCGAAATACTTTTACTCGCCTGTGCACGTGTATGGGTGATCAGGCCAATACAGTTTGGCGGGGACATACTCTGCCGCTGTTCCTTACGCTTCAGAGCTGCGCAATTGGCGATGACATGTCCAGGTTTGTGACAGTAAAAACACTCCCTCTTCTCTGTTCACGTTACACACATTTGTTGGCTGAGTAAATGGTGCGGCCGACACACGGCGCGATCTCTCAGTATCCCGGACGAGCCCCCATGTATTACGTTCCCTTCTGAGCTAGGGGAATCAAAGGGAAGCAACACAACCAGATTGGTATAATTATAAGTGTTTATTTAAAAACAGCTGTAAACAATATGGCAGGCAAGCAGCCTGAAACAAACAAAAAAGAGCCAAAAGGGCACCGGTTGACAAATAACCAAACAAAGGAGGACTCTAAGAAAGGTGAGTCTAAAGACATACAGGGAAAATAAATACTAATATACTAAATAAAGAATGAAACAAAACCTCACTTTAAAAGTGGTGCAACTAACCCAAGCATCTATACAAAACACAGCTAAACTAAAGGCAACCGTCACAGAATCCTAAACTACTCTAAACACTAACTAAGCTACTCTACACTCTAACTAACCTACTCTAGACACTACTAATCACACAAGTTTTAACCCCAGAACAAAGAGCAAGTAGCGAGAGGCATCTGTCTTCATACAGAGCCTCCAGAAACTTCTTCTTCTTCTTTTCTTTAATGGCGAATCGCTTCCACTTGGAGCATATATCGCCACCTACTGTTGAGTTATTACATGTTCATATTAAATCCTTGTCCTCAGACCAGTGCTTTTGAGGAATTTGAAGATCAGCTTGTTTGCTTCATTTCTTGATTTACTTTCATATATTGCCTTGAAATCCATGTCCTTGATGTTGAGTTGTTCCAGTGCAGTTTTCAGAATTAATCTTTGTCTGTTATAATCCGGGCAGCTAAAAAATACATGATGTATTGTCTCTGGTTGTTGGCAACCATCACAATTGCCATTTGGATGTTTTCCAATCAGATGCATTGATGAGTTTAGTCCGGAGTGTCCCAATTTTATCCTGCTGTTAATGTTCTGTTCTCTTCTTCTACTCCCCCACGTGCTTCCTGTTCCTACTTCCCTTTGTATCTGATATAAATGTCTTCCTTTGGTGTTACTGTCCCATAGTTTTTGCCATCTTTGCTTGATAACCACTTTTGTAACAGATTTGACTTCTGCTCTACTGATGGGTACCATAATATCAATCTGGTTTGCTTTCAAACCACATTTTGCCAGTTGATCCACTACTTCATTCCCTCTAATACCCACATGCGCTGGAACCCACACAAATTGAACAACAATTCCCAGATGAACTAACCTAACCATGCTTTGTAAAATTTCATGTAAAATATCCTGACGACATTCTGAAGAGAAGTTGTTTATACTCTCCAGAGCTGCACTGGAGTCAGAGCAAATGACCACTCGCATTGGCTATATTTCCTCTACCCACTGAAGTGCTAGAGAGATAGCCATCATCTCTACTGTATATACTGCAATGTGATCACTTGTACGCTTTCCCACTTTGACTTTTAACTCAGGAACATAAAATGCACAACTAGTTAGACCATTTTCTGGATTTTTGGATCCATCAGTAAATATTTTTATAAACTGCCCATATTATTCATGTAGAACAGTGTTCACATAAGCCTGTACATTGAATTTGATTTTCATTGAATGTACCCGTTTCACTAGTGACAAATCTACTATAGGTTGAGGTAGCAACCATGGTGGAACAGCTGATAACAACACCGTCGGACTAATATTCCATTCTTTAACTTTGAATTCCTTACATATTTCCGAAACACAAAAACAAAAACTCTTTTTTTATTTTGTTACTTTCCCAACTTGTTTGTACAGTTTGTTTAGTTGGGTGAGTATCTTTATGACCCTGTAGATTTGCCCAGTAATTAACAATTAACTGCTTTCTCCTCAAAGAAATAGGTACTTCTCCGACCTCTACCTGAAGTGCCGACACTGGTGTAGATCTTACTGCCCCACAGCATATCCTTAGTGCTTGTGCCTGGACTCTATCTAATTTTTGAAGAGAAGAATATGCAGCTGATCCATACACTATTAGTCCGTATTCTATGGCTGATCTTATTAAGGCCGTGTATACGTTCCTCAAAGCAGCTTTATCAGCCCCCCACTTAGTGCCTGCCAAGCACCTCATAACATTTAAAACCCTTTTACATTTATCTAGTACTTTATCAATGTGAGTTCTCCATGTGACTCTCTCGTCCAACCATATTCCCAGAAATGTAAATGTCTTCACTTTCTTTAGATCTTGTCCATAAAGTTTTAACCTAACCTCCTCACCTATCCTTTTCCTCGTAAAAAATAAAGTTTCAGTTTTTTCCACCGACAATCTAAACCCCCATGTCAGAGACCAGCTTTCAATTTCCGTAATGGCTTCCTGAATCTTAGCTACAATATATTTTACATTTCAGGCACAGCAGTGGATCTAAAGTACTCCGCCCAGCCTCCAGAATGATGATTTTCCCCAAGCTTTGTAATAATCTCCAGCAGGTGTGCGCCGGCTGTGCGCTGCGATTGGAGTGCGTCGGGCCCGGCGTGCTCCAATCGCAATCTTCAGGGGCAGACCAGGAGATGGCAGTCAATGCCGGGAGGGCAACCGCACAGCTCATTTACATAGAACACACACAGCTGAAAACACTCAGACGACCAGGAAGGCAGCAGCCGTAACAGCCACATTAAGGGATAATTTATTAACTGCAAACCAGTTACATAGTATTTTTAATTCTGCATTCACAATTTTAAGAAGATCGCCAAGATTATGATGGGAGCAGAGAATTCAAAGTTCAGGTTCAGTCTCAATATATCTGGGGAGAATTTAAATGAGCCGTCTTTATTTGTAGACAGCCAAGCCCCCTCCTGTGTTCGGAGTGGCGTTTTTATATGTACAAAAGTGGTGGGGCACAAAAAAACGTAGATGTCTATATATAAGCTTCTGCAGTGAGGTTCATGGCTGGTGAGGCACTGGCACTTACTCTTCAGATTTACAAATATTAAATGTTGACCTACGTAAATCTAAATATAATATTATTTTCAAAAGCTTTTTTTGTCTGATGCTTCGATTAATTTTAAACAGACAGTTCAACAAAAGGATACCCAAAAAATGGGCTGACAGCCCAACGATCAACAGCCAATGAGTGACGTCTGAGGAAGATGAAAAATGTAAATTAAACATTGTTGAGAAAATGCTGCATCTCTTGCATTTATTGACATAGAGGAGCCTTATTGTTTACCTTTTTAATATCATTTTTTGTAATTTTCAATTGCTTGGTTTTCGTGAAACTAGCCTGTTTTCCTATTAAAGTGTAACAGATTGATGCATCTCCACAGATCATCTTAAAGGCTTCGGAATCCACCCCATTGTAGTTAAAAAAACTGTCAAAACTAGGGCCCCCAAACAGCTTCTTGCATAGAGCCCCCAAAAAGCTAGAAACAGCCCTGTATAGAAGAACGGACCGACTGTCACTGCCCGTCCCTGAAACCCCTGTTAGTGTTTACAGTATATGTGTTTGTTTCTACTGTGTGTCTCTCTCTCTGCCTGCTGGTCTGCTCGACACGCCTGGGAACAATCTCCAATCAACCGCACCTGCAACCTGCTCATCAGCCACACTATGAAAGCCTGCAGCCTACACTAATTCCCTGCCGGATTGTTGCCGTGAACGGTTTGTTGCGTTGCACTCTAGCTTTTTGCCAGCATATTCTTTGACAATTTTGCCTGCTTTTGCCTCACACTCATTTGTATGACTCTCCCAGGAGGAATCCAAGGCCTTCCACACTCCCAAGGCCAGCAAGGCCTCTCTACCCACCCTGGAACAACTGTTTCCCACTGCCGCCATAACCAACTTCCACTCCCAGCTCCCCTTTTCTAATAAACAAATGTTACTTTCACCAGCTGATTCCGAGTCTGATTCTGGGTCCCCTCCAGTACATGTGACACCGACAGTGACTTGTACTAGCTGCTGGTCGCATTTATAAAAAAATGAAAAGACTTCTGATAAATCGGAATGATAAAGCACGTTATCATACTCTAAAACAATAACATTCTAATAAAAAAGTCTAACTTGCAGCTGAAAACGTTTTAAGAATAGTAGGGCATAATGTTCTAACAATGTTATCAAAAACATTTAAAAAGGTTATTACCAAGCATTTTAAGAATGTTTTTAGAGAAATGTATCTTACCTTTCAGAAGAACATTCTGGGAACCAAAATAAAACGTCCAGCTGAAAACGTTTTAAGGTCTTAAGGTAGGGTATAATGTTCGAGCAATGTTATCAAAAACATCTTAAAGTTATCACCAAACATTTTAAGAATGTTTTTAGAGAACGTTATCCTACCTTTCAGAAGAACATTCTGGGAACCAAAATAAAACCTCCTGCTGAAAACGTTTTAATTATAGTAGTTTTAATTATAATGTTCTAACAATGTTATCAAAAACATTTTAAGAATGTTTTTAGAGAACGTTATCCTACCTTTCAGAAGAACGTTCTGGGAACCAAAAGAAAACTTCCCGCTGAAAACATTCCTAGAACAATGAATGTAACATTCTCAGAATGTTTTTAGAACCAAAAATGTCTAGCTGGGTAGGAGACTGCAGGGCTAAATCTTCAGAGGTGAAACTAACAAGGCTTGTGCAGAGAACTTCCTTTTAGCGAGTGTTTTGACTCAGATTTGACTTTTCGTTTGGGTTTTTTGGGAAAGGCTCCTCTCAGGACTGTTTGGATTGACCTGTTCACAAGGACATGTCTCTGTTATGTTAGGTCTGACTAATCCTGTGCTGTGTCTCAATCTGGATTCTCTCCTTAGTACACTAGAAGGCATACACGGTTAACACTTGCGCTGTGTGTGAATTTCGATGATGTAGTGTTGTCTTAAATCTGCTGCCATTGCCCTCACTGCAATTTACCATTCCCTCTGTTAGCTATAGCTAGCATTATCATTCATGGGAGCAATACTTTACAGACTTCTCAAATAACCTATTGACAATTGTTCAACACCAGCACAGTGGTATGTGTATTGTGTATATATAACAAAAATCTACATGTAGCCTATAAACTATTTTTGTAAAGTGTTGTGTTGACCGAAGCAACCATAACAACCTGATCTCACCAGAATGCGTGACTCCTCCACGACTCCTTTACACCGCATTGCGTGGTGGAGTCACGGAATCTTTTATATTTGCGTGTCGGCACCACGCAAACAACCCCAATGTAAAGTGAATGAGGCTCGTTTGTCGTAGTGCACACACGCATTTCTACAACGTCCTGCAGTGAGCTTTTTATTCTATAAAACGTTTTTAAAATCTACTTTATAACTTGTAGTAACTCACGGGAGGCTTCTTTTATTTTTTTTGTATTCATAATCATTTTTATTTTTCGTCAGAATGTATTATGGTGCATTATTTACAAATGTTTGTTCTCAAAAAACGGTGCATTTTTATTAAATTAGTTATTTTTTAAGGAAGGCCAGAGCTTCAGCTGTGTCAACTAGATTGTTCCCTTTAGTTTACGTTATTTAAAAGACAATTACATTCATATTTGATCATTAATAGTAATAATAATCATTTTTTTTATAACAACGATAAACCAGAAGAAGATGCCGTCGTTACCACAGCAACGTTATGTCGCGCTTGACGGCAGTGACGTAGCCACGTGACGTTGCCCACGATCACGTCACTTTCATTCGTTCATCTCACAACGGACTACAGTAAGTATCTAAAATCAAGGGGAGTTTATTTCTTTAAAACACGAAATGATATTACTTTTATTTATTCGAATGTAGCACAGTCTCTATAGCGTGTCATTCCTGGATATTATGTTGAGTTTTGTAGTGTGTTTAGCTTTTACAATAGGCTACGCGCAAGCTAGCGGCCACGTTCAGCTAGCCTCCGGCTTTCCGGTCAAAGTTTGTAGCTGGATAGCATTTATAGTTTATACAGCTGGATAGCATTGATAGTTTATACAGCTAAATGACATTAGCTGTCCCCGGCACAGTTGGATAGTGGAGGTGCCTGTTAGAAAAATATGTTTAAATGCTTGTATTTGCCCATGTGTTGTAAAGACAGCTTTCAACACAGAGTTGTAATAGTGGAATCGGCGATGGAGTGGAACAAAAATGTGGACCTGGAGTTTTTCCAGAGGATTTGACCGGCCAATGGGGACATTGGGATTTTTACATTGTACAATTAAAATATATAGTAGAAGATATAAGATATATAAATTATACTAAATTATTATTGCATAATAGAGTAATGCACAGATTAATTATTATTGCACTCTCTTCATTTTGTGTATTGTTTGTATATTGTGTCTGTATTGTTTATATGCCATGTCCCTCATATTATAAGAATATGCACAGTATAAATTATACTAAATTATTATTGCATAATAGAGTAATGCAAAGATGTTACTTTTATTCTAAATAATCCTAATCATGTTTTTATTTTTCCTGTTTTACAGCTGCTTTACAACTCTATATCACCAACACACACATATCCACACACACAAACACACACACACACACATATAAAACCAACGGCACTTTTAAGAGCCACTCTCTCTCTCACTGTCTCTCTTTCTATCACTCTCTCACTTTCTCTTTCAATCACTCTCTCACCTTCTCTTTTTCAATCACTTTCTCTCACTTTCTCCTTTAATCACTCACTCTCTCACTCCTACAAATGGCTGGAGGGTCCCAAAAAAAGACCTGCCCAAGCTGTAGGCAAAGTATTTACTGTGGTAATAAAATCTGCCCAGTATGTAACCATACACAGCCCAAAAATGTGAGACTGAAAAAGAAAATAGAAAAATTCCAAAGCCAGCAGCAGCAGTGGTTGTCATCAATGACAAAAAACCAAATCAAGTTCCACGTTATTGATGACGCCGCCATTCTGGAATGTAGTTTACAGAATTATCTCATTCACCAAAAGTGTGAAAAGTAGTTTTATTACTTTGTCAGAGGATTATAAATTAACTTGTATTGCTTCACATCCACAGTATTAATTGTATCATTAAAGGTAGGGTATGTAAGTTTGAGAAACCAGCTCGAGTGCGCTAGGATTTGAAAATACACAGCCGTAAAAAATCTGCCACTTCCTTACAGAGCTCCTCCTCCAACACACGAACGCGCACATGACCAATGAGGACACGAGATAAGTTTGTGCACAGATGGAAGGCTGACAGGCACGTAGTCCGTCCAGTTATACAGCCGGGCCGGCTAAAATAATTAGTCATGCTCTTTACAGTACTACAGCTTCCAAAGATGAATTCTTTTTATGGATCTTTTGTCAAAACACTTCGGATATTCATAGCTATTGGGATGTTGGCATTCAATGGAATATAACAAAATCCAAAACTGGATCCAAAACTGGATCCAAAACTGGACCCGTCCGAGTCCAGTTTTGGATAGTCTGCCGTGGTTCCATCCCATTTCAAAGTGCTGTTTGACACTCGGCGTAACGGGCGTAACCCTCGGCACATTCCAACATCCAATCACAGCTTGAGGACTAATCACGGAGCGGAGAGAATACTTACTTCCGGGTGTAAAATTCTCTAAAGCAACTTCTATGAGCTGCTCCGACCCTCGGTCCTGACGGACTCCAAATGTCCGACATTATACAATCAAACAAATAAATAAACACAAGGATAATTGTGTCTTATTGTTGAGTAAATAACACTGTGTGGTTTAGAAAATAATACAACATTAGAAGTACGAGTTGGGAGTGAGAATGTGTTGGTATTTACCCTGCATTATGCACATGTTACTAATAAAGGATTATGTTATTGTATGGACTCTATTTACAATGTATTCACATTAATAGTTCATAATCAACGAATGACAAAATGCAGTGACAAGAAAACAACCATTGTATAGCATTTGTTTGAGTAATAAGAGGCAGTTTAATATAAAGGCAAGGCAATTTATTTTCATACACATCAGCAAGTCAAAGCGCTTTAAATAAACGGAAGTACAAAATATAAACACATTTTCACATTACTATGAACTCGGGCGAAACAAGTGCATAGTTTCATATCGTTCTCATATATAGTGTTTTATAATGTTACATTACATTACATTGCATTTAGCTGACGCTTTTATCCAAAGCGACTTACAATAAGTGCATTCGACCAGGAAGATACAAACTTGAAGAAAGCAGAATCATATAAGTACATCAGGTTTCATAGAGCCAAAACATTTAAAGTGCTACTCAACTGGCTTTAGATAAGCCAGTCCTTTGTTAGTATATAAGTGCTTTGTTATTAGTACTTTGTTAGTAGTTCTTTGTTAGTAATTATATGTTAATAATTGTATCGCTCGAAGTGGAGTCTAAAGAGATGAGTTTTCAGTCTACGCCGGAAGATGTGTAAGCTTTCTGCTGTCCTGGTTTCAATGGGGAGCTCATTCCACCATTTTGGAGCCAGGATAGCAAACCCACATGTTTTTGCTGATGGGAACTTGGGTCCCCCTCGCAGTGCGGGTGCAGCGTGCTGTTTGGCCGATGCAGAGCGGAGTGCACGTGCTGGGATGTACGGTTTAACCATGTCCTGGATGTAGGAAGGGCCAGATCCATTCACAGCATGGTACGCAAGTACCATTGTCTTGAAGTGGATTCTGGCAGTTACTGGAAGCCAGTGAAGGGAGCGGAGGAGCGGCGTGGTGTGGGAATGTTTTGGAAGGTTGAAGACCAGACGAGCCGCTCCATTCTGTCTTTATTTTCTATGTCTTTAAGTGTGTTTTAAATGTGTTTTGTCATTATTATGGCGTGCACCAGCGTGTGGACATGACACGTCGCTTGTGAAAGAGCTCTCCAGTGCCTCTGTGTTGCTTGGCAGAAACCTTTACAGGTCTTCTTCCTCAGACTCAGGGCTAGTGTAGTCATTGTCATCCGACTCCTCAATGTCCTGCTGTAATTGAAGATCATGGCATTCCAAAGCGGCTACACCGCTGTACGCATGTACAGCCTGTTTGTGTTGGCTTTTGAGGAAGTGCCACCTCCGACTGAGGACAATTTTGAGCCCATGTGCAGCATCCTCTGTCAGGTCACCGAAATCTGTAGAGGGATAATCACACAGAAAAAGGGCTCAATGTAAACAAACCATGACAGTTGCAAATCTCTTTGCATTGTACAATGCTGCATATGTAAAAACACTACAAAATAGGTAAATCCATCTTAAACTGAAGGATGTTACTATATATATATATATTGGGTGCCAAACGGGACATGTTGATTAATGTTTGATAGTGCTTAACAATTAGTCAATAGACAGAAAATAATCGATTATGATCTTGATAATGATAGTTTCAGTAATTTACTATTTCACTTCGGCCTGACACAGTGACAGATGTGTTTTACTTATGTAAGACATACAATGTGTTGAAGAAGTGATGAAAATATTCAAATGTTAAGATCTCAGACACACTGCTGGTTTTGATGCCCTCCAAAGTCTGTCCTCTGAGTGCTTCCACTTCTTGCACTTCCTTCAGAAGGAACATGATGTGCTGCGACATCTCTTTCACCAGGATGCTCTGCTCCTCCTCCAAACGTCTGACCAGCATTACCTGATCAAAGACAGACCTCTTCAACCTGAAGGTGTTGCCTTTAGGTTGAGGAAAGGAATGGAGTAGTGGACAAGGAATATTTATTAATATATTATATTATTACAGAATGATTTTCATTTCTGAGACACAAATCTTTGTAGCGATAGCATTGGTTCTTTCATATTTTGGTATAGGCTAAAAAAAGATCAAACCAAACTAGCAATTATCCTACCATTTGCATGCCTCTCCCATGGTAAGATGTAGCCCTCTGTCAGACTGCAAGCCAACTCCTCGTCGATCTGTTCTTCCTGCACTCCGGTGTTGTATTGCACAACTTTTTCGCGAAGCTTCTTCTTCAGCTCTCTCATTCTCTTCCTCTTCCTTTGCCTTGCCTGGTTGCTGTCTGCAAAGTGAAACGGAAACAAAACTGTGTCATGGTGCCAGAATGTTTTCGAAGTGTAATTTCAATAACTACGTTTGACACCAAACCATGCTGAAGATACAGATCTTGCTTCCTGCGCAAAAGAGTGACGGTGATGTTCTCAATATCCCCCCTCAGTCCTTCAGTACACCCTGGGGCGTAGAATCTCTAAATAGTTGCAAAAAAACAATTGGAGAAGAGATACAATCAGTGACAGTCTCAGTTTCAACATATGGCCAACTTATATTGTGTTTCTAAACTTACAGTAATGAACAGATGTATATATGGAAAACCTGTGGTATGTCTTACCTGTGACCGCCCATTGCCTGACATCATACACCCACTGCTGTATGGTCTCCTGATCAAGGTTGTGCTCCTCTTTGAAGTCGCTGAAGCTGGCAGCTTCCATCTTTGCCCTCTCTGTGATCTTTACCAAAAAAAGAAAATGTCAGCGAAAAGCGCCATGCAACACCATATTGCAAAGAACACCAGTTTTCAGTACAAGACCTTCAGAAGAACAGTTGAAACATTCCATGACACCATCTGACTTGCAAGAGGAAGTGTGGATAAGGGAGAACATAATGTATATAGCTATGAGGTTACATTGCAGACATCCTTCATAAATAGGTAATGTCAGATGAGAAGACAATTGTAATTTGCCCTTACTTTGACATATCTGTGGGCTAAAACTTGATGAAGGTTGTCCCTCTTCCTTCTGTTCCAACCCATGGCCTGTTGAGTAAGCATGTTCACTCTTCCTAAAAAAGACAAAAAATATATCCACAAACAAAAAAGTAAGTATTCACATCAAAAAGGCAATACTGAGTGAAAACCTGATAGACATGACTAAACCCAATCGTTGAAAGGTTGTTGAACTGGTCATTACAGTAAAGTAATACACCAATAATGTTTTTAAGGAGGGAACTCTCTGTAAAATACTTATCAGGGCTGCCTTATCACAGTGTGTAGTGTTAATACCAACCTGCTTTTGTAATGTATTTTGTGACCAGAGCTGCCCTGGAGAGAAAGCTGTTCACCTATAATGAATGTTACAATTAATGTTCGGTCACCATCACATAACAATATTACCTACACATCATAGATCTTGAACTGGATGGTTTAAGAGAAAACTTGTGTACTGACTTCCTACAATATGCATGCATTTAGTGTTGCTGAACATATGAACTGCCTATCTTTCATTTGAACTCAGACATAAAGAATATGCTTGAAACTAATCAACAGGCTTGTCACTGAGATGACACATACATATTTGTACTGCTTTCTATTAAGACTTCTTGTATCCATACAGTTACAATAATGCCATTAATAACATACCTGCTCTACTTCCTCTCCCAATGTGTTTCCTGCTCCGTCCTGACTTCTGCCACCCCATCTCACCTGCAACACAGCGCAAGTAGTGTTATGTAGCATTTCTTTAGAAGTGTTTGATATCCAATAAGGCATGCCATGCACAACATTTAAAAATCCTTTGCATTAAAGATGTTATGTACCTCGCATTTTGCTGTATGGGCTTTAGCATGCATCACGCTAAGAAATGGCCTCATTTCGGTCAACGGCAGAAGCTCTGGTAATCCCCCGGCTATTTTGTTAAGGTATAGCCAGTACCTAAGAAGCAGGAGCAGCATTTTGTGATTGAGTGTTCCAAAGATAAACTTTTAATTGACATGACAACAATATCAATAACATCTAAAATGACTGCTCAGGCATAGGCCATTTTAAACATTGTTGTGGATGTGCAATATGACAGTGAGGATTACCTGCATGTTACATCCATACAGAAGAAGTCAACATTTGCCTTCTTGGACATCTCTTTTTTGTGAAACATTGGGTAAGCGTATATTTCTCCACGGAAGTGGTTCAGTCCTCGTAAGAGAAACCCATGTCTGATTAATCATAAGAAAATCTAGTTGTTAATAATAAACTGACACAGCAAGGCCTGACTTAAGCACTCATCTCTGTCATCTAGGTGGCTATAACAACAAATATCACTTGGATACTACAAATGATGGATAAATTCCGCTTCACCATCAAAAGTGTTTAATGCTTCCAATTCTTACAAAGACTTAGACTTGGATTGCTATTAAAACTGAAATAATGAGACCAGACTCAAGAACCAAACACATATACACACACAGACACACTTACAAATACATACCTGCAAACTGCCACTTGAATGCCCTCCTCGTCTAACTGGGCACCAGACTTTTTTGACATCTCTCTGCCAGCGGTGAATTTGGCAGTCCCACAGACAGCACTATCCTTTCCCTATAAAGTCAGTTTATTACACACAAGTTTTGACATATACAAAAAAGAACACCCCAGGTGTAACTACAACTATCATAATAAGAAAAAAAAAGTACACTTTTCATTTTGCCTCTGACAAAGCCAACAAATGTTGCGACTTCCTCGTCCTTGGCCAGGAACAAGCCCTCATGGATTGGCGGCTCCTCAGTCCTGTCCATGATAAGTTAACATACAAGTCAATAATAAAAATCACAAAGCACTACATTACTATGATTTGTTTTAATGTCTGTTATGGCTACTCAAACACAACCCCAAGGGCTACTATTTGTATTAGCGGTGTGTCCTTTATCATTTTCATTAATACCATACATACCCTTTTGACTTGGAAAAGCAGTAATGCTTGCAGTTTCCATCACAGCAGACAGCCAACATGTCTGGAGAACATGCTGGACAAACAAAGTGATGGACCTGGCACATATCCTCTTGTTTGTACTGACAGAAGCAAAACTCGAAGAAGCTTCGCTGAAATGTATCAGCACAGATGCTACCTGTCTGTATATTGATTTTAAAAAAGTGGATTAGTAATTATTTTGAAAGCAATGCCAACAATTAATGATATGGTACAGTATACAGTAATATGATATTGTTTTTTGTATGTTTCCGTGTGATTCAGGCAGATTTACCCGTCCAGCTTGAAGAGATCTGTGCTCCAACATTTTCAGAAATGCCTGCCTGGACATGGCTGGTGCTGTCACCTTCATGTGCTCGAATGAGGTGAACACATCATATTTGTAAAGCGTCTGGCAGCTGGTGCTAGCTGGCCAATACCGATACAAAAGCAGGTCTTTAACCTCAGGAGTCCATTCTGCAGAGCAGGATGGACAGGATTTCCGAGGCAAGCAGACATTGTATCGTCCTGTGAACAAATGGACAAAGTAAAGATATTTCGGGAATAAAACTGTGAGTTTGCCTTAAAATATTGTATTTAATACATAGATGTGCATATATGATGTATTAGCTATTTGACTTGGCATTTGGATGTTGTCTGAAAATGACCAGGTGATAAAAATCTTTGCGTTGCACAAAGTGGTAAAACTCTGCTGTACAATACTACTTGTACAAAAAGAAGGGCTTTCAGAACAACTTACCGTTGATGGTGAACACAGAAATATGCTTCCAAGGAGTAACTGTGACGTCATCAGAGCATTCACAGATTGACCTTTGAGTAGGAACAGGCAGTTGACATACTGCAATATAGAAAATAAGTTAGGAAGGTTGTATTTACAGTTTTTCCTTAATTCTCCAGATTATCAAGATATTCAATAAAATGTTGCATCATTTCCACATATCTTGCAGCCCTAATAAAAAACAATCATACTTTTTTCAATCAGCTATGTACACTTCCCATTCACACTTAATTTTGGGAACTACACTATAATGGGACATTGTAATGTAATGTTAATCTTTACATACTTTGTTCACAAAACTGAGGCTGGCCATTTTCATCCACCACAGCAGTTGTAGGGGGAATGGGCTCCAGAAATCCATTGAACACAGCTTCTCTGTCATGGAAGATATTCCTCTTGTGGGCCTCCATGTCACAGGTTGCACAGAGGAACTCCATGTCCAGTGGAACACAGTCCAGGCACCTAATAGCCGCTTCTTCTGCACAGCATCTGTGGCACTTCTGAATGGCTATTCTCTCAGCTGAGAGTTTTGCATTAAAAAGCATTGGCCTAGCAGTTTTCATTCTCACATCTGTGAGAAGCTGCCTTTGTGCCCAGGCAGAAACCGTTCCGTCTGTTGCCCCCAGAACCTGGACTGCAGTTAGGGTGTCCCTTAACTCTTGGAGATGTGTTTCTAAAAAATAAAACAGCTTTTAAGCCGCCACCCTAAAACTGGTATGATGGATATTAAGGTAATATACTGAAACACTTTTGAGTTGGAAAAATATATGCGGACTAATAATAGCAACATGCTATGAATCATCATATGCATCCAAAGCATTATTAGCAAGTGATACTTATACCAAATATGCATTCACTTGTCATGAAACAGTCAACACTCAATACTTTATTATGATTAACTAGATGAGTATAAAAATGCAAAAATTGGGAAAAACTGTAGTGCCAGTCAACTGCTGTTATAATCGATATACTCACCAAGACTACCAAACTCTTGATGTTCTAGCTGAAGGCCTTCCTCATGCACAGGATCGTCTCTTCTGGCTTGTGAAGCTGCAGAGACAGTCATTTTTGCTTAACCCTTAAATCAATCTAAAATTACACCAATTCATTGTAATATGAAAATGCTCTGTAAGGACTGCAGGTAATGAAACTAAGAACATATTACCACAGCATCACGATGACAATTTACATTTGCCATACTTTTATCCAAATCGAGGTACACATTTAAAAAAATACAACACAAGCAAGAATTATCAGTCACGGGCTCTTAAAATATCTTGATTTAATTTGAAAATGTTTTAAACATTGCAACAGATTTGTCAAGAGGTATCTTTACATTACATAATTTCATACTGTGTACACCAAAATAACTTTGTTATGAATTATCTTTATTCTTAGACTTAGAAATCATGATATAGTAAAGAACAAACCTGATGCGGAGCGTTTTGTTTCCCGTTGTCTCTCACGTCTGCGTGTGACCACTGGATTAGAAAGGGGTCTCTTCCTGCTTTTTCTTTTCTTTTTCGGAGGGATGGCAGGGGTTTCAGTGGCCTATATTTTTTCAGAGGTTGAGATCAACAACAAAGTTGTAATACAACATAAGACAGCAGCTCTTATATTTGAGCAATTATTTAACGGTTGCATAAAAAGGTCTAACGGACCCTTTACATTACATCAATAAAAAGCAATAGCAATGATTATATTACAGACTTGGGTATTTGCTTATCATGAAAAGCCTCACCCTGGCCTCACGGACAAGAGCCTCGCTAATCAATGCAGCCATGTGCATCGTGGCCTCATTGGGATCCTCAAAGACCCTCACTTCAGGGTTGAGGGACATGGCATACAAAGAGAGAGTGAGTGATTAAAAGAGAAAGTGAGAGATCTATTGAAAAAGAGAAGGTGAGAGAGTGATTGAAAGAGAAAGTGAGAGAGTGATAGAAAGAGAGACAGAGACAGTGAGAGAGAGAGAGTGGCTCTTAAAAGTGCCGTTGGTTTTATATGTGTGTGTGTGTGTGTGTGTGGATATGTGTGTGTTGGTGATATCGAGTTGTAAAGAAGCTGTAAAACAGGAAAAATAAAAACATGATTAGGATTATTTAGAATAACAGTAACATCTGTGCATTAGGCTATTAGGCAATAATAATTTAGTACAATTTATACTGTGCATATTGTTATATTATGGGGGACATGGCATACAAACAATACAGACACAATATACAAACAATACACAAAATGAAGAGAGTGCAATAATAATTAATCTGTGCATTACTCTATTATGCAATAATAATTTATTATAATTTATATATCTTATATCTTCTACTATATATTTTAATTCTACAATGTAACAATCCCAATGTCCTGGCCAGTCAAATCCTCTGGAAAAACAACAGGTCCACATTTTTGTTCCACTCCATCGCCGATTCCACTATTACAACTCTGTGTTGAACACTGTCTTTACAACACATGGGCAAATACAAGCATTTAAACATATTTTTCTAGCAGGCACCTCCACTATCCAACTGTGCCGGGGACAGCTAATGTTATTTAGCTGTTTAAACTATAAATGCTATCCAGCTACAAACTTTGACCGGAAAGCCGGAGGCTAGCTGAACGTGGCCGCTAGCTTGCGCGTACCCTATTGTAAAAGCTAAACACACTACAAAACTCAACATAATATCCAGGAATGAAACGCTATAGAGACTGTGCTACAGTGGAATAAATAAAAGCAATATAATTTCGTGTTTTAAAGAAATAAACTCCCCTTGATTTTAGATACTTAGTGTAGTCCGTTGTGAGATGAAATGAATGAAAGTGATGTGATCGTGGGCAACGTCACGTGGCTACGTCACTGCCGTCAAGCGCGACATAACGTTGCCGTGGTAACGACGGCATCTTCTTCTGGTTTATCGTTGTTATAAAAAAAATGATTATTATTACTATTAATGAATAAATATGAATGTAATTGTCTTTTAAATAACGTAAACTAAAGGGAACAATCTATTTGACACAGGTGAAGCTCTGGCCTTCCTTAAAAAATAACAAATTTAATAAAAATGCACCGTTTTTTGAGAACAAACATTGGTAAATAATGCACCATAATACATTCTGACGAAAAATACAAATTATTATGAATACAAATAAAATAAAAGAAGCCTCCCGTGAGTTACTACAAGCTATAAAGTAGATTTTAAAAACGTTTTATAGAATAAAAAGCTCACTGCAGGACGTTGTAGAAATGCGTGTGTGCACCACGACAAAGGAGCCCCATTCACTTTACATTGGGGTTGTTTGCGTGGTGCCGACACGCAAATATAAAAGATTCCGTGACTCCACCACGCAATGCGGTGTTAAGCAGTCGTGGAGGAGTCACGCATTCTGGTGAGATCAGGTTGAACCATAATCACGGATTGTCGCGTACATTTGGTAACGTAAGATGTTGAGTGTGCGACACACTTTGACCTTTTTGAGTCATTAATCCTCATAGTGAAATTTGCTATGTTTAATTTGGATGCACTCAAGTTAACACAAGTAAGTGCTTGAATTGAGACACAGTTAAATCATTATAGTTGTCTCTACTCTGACTTTAGCTGTCTCGTGGATGTTTTGCCACTGACTAGTCTCGGGCCTCACAAGTGTTTTGACATGTCATGTTACATTTTCTGCGTAATTGTGTGCAGAAAGAACATTTCTGTATAAGTCTTATTTCAACCATGTGGACTCACTGGAAACCTGAGAATGAATGACTGATTTACAACAAAGAAGCTATGGGTGGCAATGTGAAATATGTATAGCAAAGTTCAGAGTATTTATAAAAATTGTATAGGTATAGAACAATACTTTGATTTTGTCCCAAACTAAATGGACAACATGAGCTGTGAGAAGAAAAAAAAACACTTTCACATCTAACAACAACTATATGAACAACCTTTATAGAGTGTTTACTCTATGAACAACCTTCATAGAGTCTGTACTCTATGGGTCATCCAGTCACATGACTTAAAAACAGCCAAATCCTGGAGAATTTTGCATTCCAAAGTCCATTTGGGACTTAAACACATTGTATGCGTCAAGGAGTGGTAGTTTTAATGTGTTGGAACATGTGTTTGCCATTGGGAATGGAGAGTCATCAACGAACTCTATTCCTGGCGATGGTTCAAATCCAGATGGGGGAAGTGAAGTCAGCCCAGTCGCAAACATCAAAACATCTTCCAAAGACACAGCAGTCTGGCTTTCTGCAAAGAAAACATGTTCAGATACATTTTGGCAATGTGTTTCCGGAAATAGTTATAAAAACAGCGATTTACAAACCTTCACAATCGAGGAGATAGTCTGCCCAGTAGCCCAAAGTTTGACTTTCCCTAAGCCTCCTGTTACTCCCTGGTGGACTGAGGTCAGGCTTGAAGAGTCGCTCAAGTTCCAGAGCAGTAAGTCGCTTTTCAGAGTGACACAGGACCGGGGCCAGCAGAGTAGGGTGCTGCTGTAGTGCGTTTAAAAACTGAAGGGCTGAAAGACCCTCCTTGAATCTGAAGAGTGAACAAAAAAAATGTTTCATCACAAAGTCACATTTAAATAACCTAATACCTAAAACAAGGGGGGGGGTGGCATGAGCACTTAAAGATTGGCACAAGACAGGCAGGGAAAGGAGAAACGGACGTCCCATATCAGTTATACTACACAGGCACACATTTTGACACTGACTAATTGCTAACAGATAAACATAGAATAAACCAAAGAGGGGGACCATGAGGCATTTTAAACAAAAGATTCTTACATACATTTAAAAAAAATCACATGAATACAAATATGATCTTACCTCTCAATTACCGAGGAGTTTCGGCCAATAATGTACCACTGGAGCAGGTAGTCTGACACAATATCATTCTTTCCTTCAACAGAAGCCACATGTCTCAGACAACCTGCTGTCTGTAACATTGTGCTGTGTCTCATGGTCATTTCTCGCAAGGCATCCACTGAGGCAGCATTCTCAATCTGAAAATTATAAAATGGACATAAACAATCCAGTCAATAACTGCATGTACTGTATATTCTTGCCATTTTTGTTCCATTGCAAGATTTATATATTACTATTACTACTATCCTTGTGCAATATATACCTGGCTGCTAAATCCTCTATTACAGGATGTGTTTTTTGTAAATTGTGTTTGTGTATCTTTACTAGTTTTTTATCATTCTTCTTAGGTAACATTAAGCTGTCTTTGGCTCTATTCTGCTCCAACAATGTAAATGTCCCCTCTGTGGGACTAATAAGGGTATTCTGATTCTGATCACAAAACAAAAAATGAAGCCAATTCGGTGTATGTGATAAAGGTAAAGTAAAGATGTCTCAAAACACTGCAGGAACTACATAATAATCCACCCTACCACACTGTTGCTGTATGCAATTCTCACCTCTTGTAAAGCTTTCCCTACTTCTTCATCAGTTATTAAATCAACTGTTGCTTTGAATGAAGGCTGGCCTGCAAGATAATGTACAAGATCTTCTGACAGGAAATGTGGCCCTGGACCTCCATGCACAACTGACACTGCAATCATCTTTCCTGCCAAGTAGTATTCATCCTCCCTAACAGCTGTGAATAAATGTATTCATATTGCAAAATTAAAACATTATTTAGTATATACTTTAATGTACTGTAATGAAACTCAACGTTTTGGAAAAATTGTTCAAGCAACAAATCATATGTCATGTGATATATATGGTTAATGATCATTAACAATTGTATTAGTACATTTCTAACCGTATGCATACCATTTGCATTGTAGACCAAGAAGCGGCGTCCGTCTGGCCCATCAAAAATGGGCCGGTCTTTCAGATTCTTCATCAGTAGAGATAACAACTCTCTCCTGGGACCACCTGAGTCAATTCCTTCTTCGAAAACACCAGCATTATCAGTGAATTTTACCAGCATGTCACAGTTTTCTGAATACGATGTACGCTTGAAACCTCTGACTGCTCCATCCCAAACATTAGCCCTTGAAATGTGGAACCGGCTGACTCTTCCATGATCAATAGGCTGTGAGAGGTTAGCAATAATGGCAGGTAATGTAATGTTCATCTCCTCCCTGTAAAGGAAAAAAAGTGACCTTATTAGTGGATATTCCAGAGAGTGCACAAACAGTTAAAAAAAAAAAATGTTGTACCAGAAATATTGTACAGAGAAAAAAAATGTAATGCCACTGTAATAGCTGTCCGTTTACATTTCAGTGTCCAATAAACTCGTCATGTTGACTGCAACCAGCTCTTCGTCCTCTTCTTCAACACATGGTGCATACAGGTCTGTGTATGTACTGTTAGGAAGTGATCATTCCCATGTTAAAACATCTTACAAACAAAAATGTCTTTCTCGTGTAAGTGAGTTACAAACATTTGTACTTACCTGTAGCAAGTAGTCTTGTCTGTATTTGTTTTGGGTGGACCCATATCCTCAGTATCAGATATTACTATCTGAAATACAAATACAAATGTCTGTAACAAAACAACACTGAACATTAGAAACATCAGGCTTCCACAATCTGCCTCAATACCTGTCCAGGCTGAGTTGTGGATGAATGTCCAAGTGCCTTCCTGAAACATGATAAAATTGATAAAATTATTAACCTCATGATACAGGGTATAGTTGAGTTTTAAGTAACATTTAGAGGTAGGAGGAACCATAAGATTTATAAATAACAGATTATTTTTGTTTGAAATTAGATTAAACATGACATGTATGGTATTTTTGTATCCATGTTCACCAGAGAAAATGCTGTGGCCTATTCTTATCATCCACTTAAAGATAAATTACTTATTTTGTAAAGATAAGTACAAACTTACCCTTCATTTTCCGGTTTGTGTTTTGGAGTACTTTTGTTTCGTGGTTCAAATTCAAATACCTGAGAGTAAAAGTGTACAATTATCAACAGCTTCCATTATTGTTCCCTTAACACATATGTCTATCAACAGTGAAACGTTGTGAGTGTTTCTGATAGTAATTGTAACTGCCAAGTTGGTTCTTCTAAAATATTTACCAGAATATAGATTTCCTGCTTAAAATCAAATGTATATGAAAAATAAATAAATGAACATTAAAATAAAAATCATTTACGCACCACAGTGTCAGCCTGATTGAATTCAGCTGTGGTCCTAGATGTGATGACAATATCCGAATCAGAGTCTGAGGTATCATCCCCTGTAGTAAAAGCAAAACGTTCAACACATTATTTTGTATGCTGCAGTAAAGGATGTTAACATGTAAACAATTAAAATATTGAATAATAACATCCACAAACCTCCTCTAAAATGTTTCTCAAGGCAAATGAAAAGGGTGATCCTGGCATATGCCTTTCCTAAGTCCTTTTTATATTCTGCCAATGTGAATGGCTTTTCTGAACCAGGCACATTGACAACCTCTGAGCAGTCTGGATACAAAAGGACGTACGGTCCTTCATCCATGTCCTTGTTAAAAGCTTTCATTTTCTGGACAGCTCGTTCCAGTATAGCAGGTGCTGCTACCTCCGGGTCTGTAAACAGACTCTCCGAGGCTTTAAATCAACTCCTTGTGGCGACATCATTCCTATGTTTATCTAGTAAAATAGCAGAGATATAAGTAATGACACACACAGAGACACTGAGATTTCTATGAAACGGTTAATGCAGCTTACCTGGACTCGTCTCTTTTCTTGTTTAAGTCTTCCTTTCCCACAGTTAAATGATTGTTTCTCTTTTGACTTTGAGTTTCTGTACTCCATGAAAAGTTTATAGGATCGGCCTGGTTGTTCTGCTGGTATGAATAGTTCCAATAAAAATATAAAAATTAGCAGCTCCAACAATCAGCAAAAGCAAGTGTGCATTAAGGTTTACGGAAAACCTAAAAAAAAAAACTAACATATTAGCTCAATGCGTTGCTATTCCGTTAAGAAATGGATTGGTATTTGACTGATATGAAACTGTGATTGAACTTTTATTTACTGCATGTCTTACATTAGCATCACAAAGCTAGCGCAATACTACACTTACTTTGTTTCGCATTTTCCGGCTGTTTCGATGTCCCCTGTGCGCTTGGTACACCCGTCTGGTCCGTGTCCTTTAAACACTCCAGAGATCCTCCACACGAAAGGCAAAACCGTGTCACTTGTTCCAGGTTGTTTCCACAAAACGGACAAAACATGTTTACCGAACGTAACACCATAGACTGTATATGAAACAAATTTAAATTTGAGCCAATCACGTCACGTCCTATGGTCACGTCACGTCACGTCACTTCCGGTTTGATTCTGGTTTGTAAATGTGTTTCGGGAAATGTTAATGTGTTTCGGGAAATGTTAAAGTGTTTCGGGAAATGCTAAAGTGTTTTGCATTTTGTTAGTTTGTTTTTGTTAATGTTAAATTGTTTTATCCTTGGTAAAAGTGTTTTTGCTAATGTAATTTTGTTTTATAAAATGTAAATTTGTCTCAAGCTTTGTTAAAGTGTTTCACACTTTGTAATTGTCCATTGCACTTCCCAGCCACCGTAGGTGTAATTTTTGAATAATTGTTTCGAATCAGATATAAATTCATGGTAAAGGTCATGGTTACACTAGTATGTGTTTTACCTCTGACTTTAAGTGTTTTGTCGCTAACCTCTAATGTAATCTTGGTCTGGATTTGTGTTGTCCTTCCAAAACTCTACGACTCCGAAAGGGCGCTTGACATGAGCCAGTTTTGTCTTAACACTTTCCTCCTTTCTCCTGTTAGTGTGTCAATTTTAAAAAGGCGGGATTGGAAAGAAGGAAAAAAAAAACTAGAACACGTATTAGAATTGGAGGAAAGACTTATTCATATGCATATGCTATTATACAGCTGGAACTAAATCCCAGAGGCAAAACAATGAATATATTTTCTTATTTTTCATTTTAGAGCAGAGCTTTGATAATTCAGCAGCAATTAACTCTGTTGGAGAATAGGAGATGTCTGTTTTAGCTCCGGGAGGAAAAACATCATCCGGACGGCTATGGACTCCTGAGACGGTAGAAAGCGAGCACCTGCAGATACTGCAGGGCAAAATGTTGTTCATAAACAAGCAAACAGCATAATCAGGCCAGCTCCCAGGCTCCGCACACTGCAAAAGTGTTGCAGTGTTTTTGGAAAGAGTAAAATATTACTCGTAATGTCTTTCCTGGAAGCAAGTGATTGTGTTTGGATGTGTGCCCTGAAAAACCGGATTTGCATACAAATGTAGGAGTCAAACACCAGGTAAAGTATTACAATCTCAAATCCTAAATTCCTTTATATTTAAGAGGAAATGCAGCAGAATGACGTATTTTAAGACAGCCTTCAGTCTCTTTTGCCCTTTTTTAATATAGTTCCAATTAGCGATTAACTTTAATTGAAACTACCTGTAATGTTGATACAAGTAACAAAGCCCAAGCATTACAGTACATTACATCTTCAGTGGGTACTAAATATTGTTTTACGTTGAATACAAGCCTAATGTTCATGCTTTTTAGCTCTGCTTGTGGTTTCCACCAACTACTGAGAAAACGATGTTTCTTAAAGGTCATATATTATGCAAAATGCAATTTTTTATGTCTTTTATACATAAATATGTGTCCCGGTGTGTGAGAAGACTCACAAAGAGTCAAATACAACCCTCTCTTTTCCTCCTTAACCACAAATTATAAAAATGGGGGTAGAAATACCTAATTTTCGTCATGGTCTACAGTGAAAATCTCCATAATTTGGGGTTGTTTGTCTTTGGGTCACAGCCTAAAAAACTAACAACCCATCAGATATTTGTCTATTTTCTAACATTTAATAAAATTTTGAGAAGCTAGTTAGTCCTCTCACTGTTTATGTGTATGGCTCATTAAACTAAAGTGGAACGTTTAATCTGTGAATGAGAGATAGACAAATAATCCTGTACTAAATTTAGAGAGGATATTCGGTGATTGAGGAATGTTTGGACCAAAAAACGTTTGGACCAAAAAACTAAACAGGGTGACGGAGCATTGGCGAAAGAGTTTTTTCCTTGGCCCACAGGGCTTTATTTAATTTGTATTCTTTTACTAAACACTTTTTGTATAATATTGTTATCAGTCTCTGCTAATTTGAAACGTGTATGTGAAAGCATTAATCCATCTGCATGAAAAACTATCTCACCCTCAGTGACTCGTAACCTTTTGCTTTAATATCAAGAATTGATTGTGAAATACATTCAATGTGAACATATCAGTGCTCAAAGTGACAGGCCCACTTTAAAGGGGACCTATCGTGCAAAATGCACTTTCTGATGTCTGTTATACATAAATATGTGTCCCCGGTGTGTCAGGGAACTCACGCAGCGTCAGAAAATAAAACCCTCTCTCTTTTCCTACGTACCCAAATCTCTAAAAACGGGGGTACAACGGAGTTGATCCAGATTTGCAGCGATTTGACATAATATCGGCAATGCGGACCCACAGCACTATCAGAATCTTGCTATCAGAAACAATAACCGACTGTTTTGGACATAATATGGTCGGTGTTTACATTAGCATCGCTAACACTCAGAGCTAGCCTGTACTGGAGAGAGCATGTGTGTGAAGAAACTGGAAATAAAAAGGAACTCTGTGACGGCCCCAGAGCCAGGGGCCTGTGAGTGTGTTGCAGGTCCTGCGATGGGGTGGAGCTGAAGAGGCCAATCAGCGGGATCGGGGACACCTGGCCGGAGCCGAGGTGCTATTTACGCCCAGCTGCCCGGAGTCACATGGCCGTCAGTACTCTCTCCAAGGCGGCTGCAGAAGGACTCCCTCCGTAATCCTTTCCCCTCGTCCATCCTCTCCTGTTTTTGGTGTTGCAAATAAGGTGCCGTGATTTTTGGAAACTTTGAGCATCTCTTTTTTAACTTTCCTGTTGTGGCCAACGGGCCGGTCGTAACAACTCACCTTGTGGTATAACCGGCAAGAGAGAACCCAGCTAGCAGGGAATGTTCTCAAAACTTTGGCTAACGTTACCTACAGGTTCTAATAATGTTTTAAAGAAACGTATGACCTTAACTAATTGATGTGTTGGCCGAGGTTGATTCCAAGGAACTCCATATGTGCGCATGGCAGTACGTAGTTGCAAATAGAAAAAGAAAGAAGAGCCAGGCACATTATACGTGTCTTTCAGTTATTGGAAGGACATCAAGCCGTTGTCGTTGGTTATGTCAGAAAGATAATGTATTCCTAGGGTTTGCCATTGTGGGAATTGGTTTGCTTTTTCTTCCAATACGTAGTAACAGGTTGTAAAAAATTGGTATGTTACTATGCCAATATACAGACCAATTGTACCATTTCTCTACATGTTTCCACACATTCACAGCTTGGCCAATAATTGGTCCAAATGTTTGCATACAGTCATATGACTACATGGCAGAAAATAAGACATCACCAAGTTTAAGGGGATAGACTATACTTCTTTCAATTTTAATCCAAGGTACATTGGTGCTTTCATCAATCCAGTTTTTCAAGGCTCGAAGCGTGAAGGAATAATAATAGAGCTCGAGATTGGGAACATTAAGGCCTCCACTGTTTTTGTCATATTGTAGAACTTTGTATCTGATTGTTGGGTATTGGTTTTTCCAAATATATTTTGAAATCCTATTCTGAAGTTTGTCCCAAAAAGCATCTGGTGGAGATAAAGTTAACATACTAGCTAAGAAATTGACTCTTGGTAGAACATTCATCTTTATGATTGAAATTCGTCCTGCTAAAGAAATTGTTATATTAATCCACTTTTTTTAGGTCATCTTTAATTGTTGTATACATTCTTTTGTAGTTATTTGCTACTATTGTGTCTAATGAGGCATATATATATTGATTCCCAAATACTTAAAGTGTTGGACAATCTGCAATTCTGTATTTAGGTTTAGTTCAACCATGGCACTATTGAGGGGTAAAAGACATGATTTATTCAAATTGATCTTGTAAGCAGACATTGAACTAAATTGGGTAAAGATATTTAACAGCTTAGGAAGCCTAATTGGTACCTCGTACCAAGTACAGTAGTAGATCATCCGCATATAACGAAATGTTGTGGTTTGTGTCTTTTACAGCCATCTGTTTTACTTCTTTGGATAGTCTTATTTTCTGTGCAAGCGGTTCTAGAGAAATTGCAAACAGAAGCGCGGAGACAGCAACCTTGCCGTGTGCCACGTAGAATTGGAAATCTAGGTGACCACTGATTGCCTGTCAGAACCATAGTACTTGGATTATTATATAGGATCTTCAACCAAAACGCATTCTTTGCATTGTATGCCACAAAAATGGCCAAGACAGAAAGTTTTTTATAAAACGTTCCTTTAATGTGATATGTTAACAAAAGTGGAACGTTTTGCCTGTTTTTTGGACGTTGTTACATTACAGATGTTCTTTTATAAAACATTCCCTAAATGTTACATGATAACAAAAGAAGAACATTTTCAAAGCAACATTCGGATAACATTTTCAGGAGGTTATTATTTTTTTATAAAACGTTCCTGTGATGGCAAATATTAACATGGTCAACGTCAGATTTATTTGTAGAGTGCTTTAAAAAACAAACGTGTTGCATTTCTTTGAAAAGGATGTTTGAAAAAATCTGATGTCACCACATTTTCCTTTTGAAAAAAACCAACAAGCACATAATTCATGATAAGCTGTAAGCAGATATTGCATGTTTGCGGTGGAATGTGTGAGTTCCCAGCTAGACATTTTTGGTTCTAAAAACATTCTGAGAATGTTACCATTCACTGTTCTAGGAATGTTTTCAGCAGGAAGTTTGGTTCCCAGAGTGTTCTTCTGAAAGGTAGGATAACATTCTTTAAAAACATTCTTGAAATGTTTGGTGATAACATTCTTAAGATGTTTTTGATAACATTGTTAGAACATTATGCCCTACTATTCTTAAAACGTTTTCAGCGGGATGTTTTATTTTGGTTCCCAGAATGTTCCTCTGAAAGGTAGGATAGCGCTTCTAAAAACATTAACATTTTTGGTGATAACATTCTTAAGATTTTTTTGATAACCTTCTTAAAATGTTTTTGATAATGTTATTCGAACATTATGCTCTACTAGAGGTGTAACGTATCCGTATTCGTCCCGTACCGTCACGGTTCGGACGTCACGGTTCGGTGCCTGCAGTCACACGACGAATACGCCTTTTTTTTACGAGTGGGATAAAAATCTGTCATTCAGGGCAGTATCCACTACACTATATATAATCCAGGGGGCGGTATTGTGCCTAAAAGCTGTTTGCCAGCTGCCCTTAAACAACAAATGAAGAAGAAGAAGAAAACACAACAAATCAAACAAATTACAAGAAGAAGAAAAGTTAGTATTGTGAGTTCAGATAACACACTGGAGCTAGAAGACCCACCTGCTTCTTTTAAATCAGCTATGTGGGAACATTTTGGGTTCCCTGTGGACTACAATAACGATGGAGTGGTGGATCGGACGAGGACGGTGTTTCAGCGTTGTTCGACAGCGGTGCGGTATGCTAATGGTAACACACGCCAAACATGCTAAATCATATCAGAAGGCATCACCCAGATTTGCCAATCAACGGAGCCCGGCAAAAGACAACAGCAGTTCAACAGCTTATCCCCGCTGCTTTTAAGAAGCCAATAGACATGAAAGCCGTGAGACCAAAATAAATAACGGAAGCTTTTGTTATATGTTTTTCAACGGCTATGCTGCGCCCTTATTCAATAGTAGAGGACCCGGCCTTTATTGATTGTGATTGAAAGTGATAGAAACACTATCTTATTATTTATTTTGTAATATTTTCAAGACATTCTTTTTAGTTTTACAGCTTATTGAACCTTTTTGTTTGACATCAGCCATTATAGATAATATGGCCACCTGAGTGTGTGTGGTACTGTTTGTTTTTCACTGTGTAATGAAGTTAATTATTCAAAATGTTAAAAGTTCCTTATTTTTTAACTGAAACTTGCACTACTGTTCAAAATAAATAAAAAACAAACCTGGAATTATGCATTTGGGACTTTGTTTTTGCTTTTTCTTGTTGAACCGAACCCGTACCGAACCGTGACGCCCAAACCGAGGTACATACCCAACCGTGAATTCTGTGAACCGTTGCACCCCTATGCCCCACTATTCTTAAAACGTTTTCAGCGGGACGTTTTAGTTTGGTTCCCAGAATGTTCTTCTGAAAGGTAGGATAACGTTCTCTAAAAACATTCTTAAAATGTTTGGTGATAACTTTTTTAAGATGTATGAGCGCATTGAGACGATGAATAGGACATATAAAAACGAATTGGCATGCCAATATTAGGCCCACAGTATTCATAATATCAATCATATGTGTAAAATATCAGAAAATAATCACACTTTTTTTCTGACTACAAAGGTTGTGTCTCGTATGTAGGTTCTAACTGTTAGATAAGTTATCTGGCCGTGTGTGGTTTGTGAGGGCTGCGTATAAACAGTGTCCGCTGTTTATGCATATTGGATAAAAATCGTTATTGCACCCTTTAGATTTGAGACCGACTGTCACTGCCTGTCCCTGAAACCCCTGTTAGTGTTTGTATGTGTTTGATTCTACTGTGTGTCTCTCTCTCTCCCCCCCAACCCCCTGCCGGCTGGTCTGCTCTACACGGCTGGGAGCAATCTCCAATCAACCACACCTGCAACCTGCTCATCAGCCAAACTATGAAAGCCTGCAGCCTGCACTCATTCCCTGATTGATTTTTGCCTAAACGGTTTGCTGCGTGGCGCTCTAGCTTTTTACCAGCATATTCTTTGACAACTTTGCCTGCTGTTGCCTCACACTCATTTTTATGTCTCTCCCAGGAGGAATCCAAGGCCTTCCACACTCCCAAGACCAGCCAGGCCTCTCTACTAGTGATGGCGAGATGAAGCCTTATGAAGCTTTGAAGCTTTCCAGCCAATTGGTTCGCAAAAGGGTTCATCTCATGAGGCTTCATCATGGGCTTCATTTGAACACAAACCCCCCTGTTGGTCAAAGTGTGTAAAACAGGCAGATTGGACATCTCAAAAGTGTGCTGTATCTAATACCGAGTTCCCAATGAGTAAAGCCTTAGAATAACTCTAAACAACGAACATTAAATCATATTTACAATTTAACAATATTGTTTTTATTCCAGTTTATTGATTGTGATTGAAAAGCCTAAGGAGGCTGGTAAACATTGCAAAGAGGGATTTGTATTCCTTAATAATATTCATACACTTAACCATGTTGTAGCCTGAGAAAGGCTAAACCATATCAAAGAATACATTTATTAACTACATATCTCATTTAGCTGTAGCTTTTATATTGTTCAGTCGTTGAACCAGGGACCCTGCGGTCGTGAGTCAACTGCTTTCTAGCTGAGCCACAGCACACACACTGAAGTTCCCTGAAAACATTCTAAAATATTTATTCATGTTTTTATTCCTACATTTATTTATGCTTGTATCTATTTATACTTATGATATGTTCCGACCTCTATATAAGTGAGGGTCTGAGCTCTTTTAATTCCATTCCATTCCATGGTTCTTATTATACATCCATGTGTATTATGAGCGTTGTGGTTCAACGGTTCAACCATGGGTTCAACCGATCGGAATCACTTTCTGAAGCAGTCACGTGGTATAGACAGGCAGCGAGGCTTCGTTTGTCATCGATGACGTTACTGGCCCAAAACGATACAAGCCTCGATACATGCTTCACAAAATGTTTTGGCGATTACTCGACACACGCTCCGAAGCCTCGGCACAATACATAACATCACTACTCTCTACCCACCCTGGAACAACTGTTTCCCACTGCCGCCATAACCAACCTCTAAAATACTTCTGATAAATCGGAATGATAAAGCACGTTATCCTACTCTAAAATAATAGCATTCTGACAACATAAAAAAATGTAACTTGCAGCTGAAAACGTTTTAAGAATAGTAGGGCATAATGTTCTAACAATGTTATCAAAAACATTTTAAAAAGGTTATTATCAAGCATTTTCAGAACGTTTTTAGAGAACGTTATCCTACCTTTCAGAAGAACATTCTGGGAACCAAAATGAAACATCCCGCTGAAAACGTTTTAAGAACAGTAGGGTATAATGTTCTAACAATGTTATCAAAAACATCTTAAGAAGGTTATCAAAAACATCTTAAGAAAGTTATCACCAAACATTTTAAGAATGTTTTTAGAGAACGTTATCCTACCTTTCAGAAGAACATTCTGGGAACCAAAAGAAAACTTCTTGCTGAAAACATTCCTAGAACAGTGAATGGTAACATTCTCAGAATGTTTTTAGAACCAAAATGTTCTAGCTGGGAACCCTCTGGACTCATTGCTGAACATAATGTTCCTCAACATGTTGAGGCTCCTGTACAAGTGTTGCCTACCCCCAGTGGCGAGCCGTGACTTTTATACCTAGGCCCTTTGACCTCCACCCCTTCCCTCGAAAAAAAAAAGAGTTATTATGTCACAGCCTTTAAGTCACAGCGTATACTTAAGCGGAATATCAAAACAGCGGCCCGGGGTGCAAAACGCATCAATGACAGCGACCCTCTACCACACAACACACAACACCTATCATGACAGGGCACCCACAGCCAAGTAACAATTAAAAATGAATTAAGTCGGCACGGCGGCCCACATTGAAAATTACTTAGGCCTACCTTTGATGAATCAAATCACTTAAACACAAAGTCCATCCTCCTGTCCTTTTGGATGAAGCACTTGATGGCGGGTCATGCAGCTGATTTTTTGCCACTCCAGTTTATCATTGTAACTCAATCTTGAAAATGACTCGGTTAATGATTTCGCAACGATGTCATCACTATCACTGAAGTGAGCCATCATGAAATAACTTATGCTAATCATAAATATATCGATTAGATTTATGATTAAAAAATTATAAAAGTAGGGTAGACATGTGGATATTATCCGGCTAAACACAACGTGCATTTATCTAACAGGTTGGTTTTCCACAGACCTTATTTCGAAATATATTCCAAAATCCTATGGAGAAATCCCATTGCTTTTTTGTCAAGGGAACCCGAGTGCAGCTTACTTCCGGGTTTTAGGACCAGATCTGCTCGGGGTCCGTCGCTTACCAATGACGTCAAGCGTTGTGATTGGCTGTACGGTAATCACACGCTGACTAGCAGTCAGACTAGCAGTCACAGTTATTGTCAAACAGGAGTTAAATCAATTTCTCGCTCATTGTAAGAATGTATTTCACCATATTCATATTTAAATGATCGGGAAATTACGTTGTTATGATAATAAATCACCTCCCTCGTACAGATTAATGTCGATTGTTATTTTTTATGTTTGAATGTTAAAAAAGAAAAATCGACAGTGTTGTAGAGCCGATGAATGGGAGTCAGCAGGATGATCTTGTAGACACGCTACACAAGCTAGAATGACACTCACTAACTCGTCCGTGGTGCAACACACACTATATAACCCAGGGAATTGTGTCCCGTAAATGTCACCAGTTTAAACATAATTATGTAAATAACCCAATTTGTGTTCTGTGAAACGGAAAAATATATGACATTGTTTTTGTTACTTTCGTTGCAGTGTCTTAAATGTAATTTAGGTTAACTTCCTGTTTTATTTAGAATTATTATTATTACCTCTTGGGTTGCCGTACAGCCAATGCGTGACGTCATTGGTAAGCGTAACGGACACATGGATGTATAATAAGAACTGGATACAGCGTGGGAGGCGGGGCCTCATTAATTCCTATGAGAGTTGGTCATTGGCGCATGATGATAAAATGGCCCAACTTTTGAGAGAGCGAAATGTCACAGATTACCCAGCATGCCTGAGAAGTACCCGTATATGCACTCATAGCGCATGCGCAACTTTAACCAAAATGCTCGTTCACATCAAGCACGTCAATTTGCGTACACGTAACAGCACCGCGGGTTCATGACAGCATGGTAATGATTTGTTATTATGATGGATTTGATATTAAAGAGCAACTTCCAGGTCAAAGACACCTGTGAATAAATGTGTAGGAAAATGATGAATACACTAGATTTTCAAAAAAATATACAGAAATATACACTACAGTGACATCTGGCGTCGTTTTTGTAAGAAATGTTCACTTCCGCATAAAAAAGCCTTGGCACGTGACCTCCCGCGTGTGACGTAACATGGGGGAAACAAGGGAGAGAGCGGCCGGTGTAACGTATTAATAAACATGGATCCCAATGCTAGTTTCAACACAGAAGACACAGAAGAAGTTGAACATGAATATTCGAATGCATATGACGGACCACAACCTTATAACTATGAGCCTGCTAGGCGTCCAAGAGACCAGGAGCAGCCAAGGATTAGAAGAAATAACAGCCATCGGAGAGAAATTGAGCTGTGGTGTGAGGAGAACCAGTGGAGAACTGGGCAGCTATCTTGGTGAGTGACCGGCGTTAGCTACAGAATGTTAGCTAACGTCACATCACAACATTGTGAAGTTAGCTATCATATATCAGGCTATAACTAACGTAGCATTGATAATATAGTAACGTTACTGGCAGGACTGTTGATACTGATCTATAACAGAAACTAATGCACAAGTATCAGCCGTATCTCGTGTTACCTAATGCAACTCCACACTACGGTGCTGTGTACCGGAGGAAAGACGCGAGATACGGCTGATACTTGACGATCTGGCAGAGAAAGGTTCTGGAGCCTCCGTTGATATGCCATTGTAAATGGCTTGATGGAAAGCAGGTGTGTAGTCGGGGAGGGTGCACAGCTGATTGCAGCAGGTGAGTGGAGGTTGAGCCGGGAGCCAGGAGTGACAGCCACCACACACACACAAATAACACAGACAGGGGGAAACAAACAAACACAAAGGAGACGGCTGGAGCAGTACAGCCACCACAGCGTTACCTAATGCAACTCCACACTACGTCTTGCGGTGCCGTGTACCGGAGGGGAGAGAGAGAGAGCAGCGAAGGGGGGGGAGAGAGATGTAATACGGTTTCCTGATAAAGCTGTGGAGAGTATGTGCTGCAGGGTGGTGGATGCACAACGCACCCAGGAACGAACGCTAGCTCCGGTCCTTTTTACTGTGGACTCGATGTCCTGACAGGCTGGTATTTGTGCAACCTGCACAAACACAATACTGCACCATGATTGCAAATGGTGAAATACAATGTAAAACTACCGAAAAATACCAGCTCACTAAAACAAAACCGCTCAACTCAACGCAACTACTAACTATACCCGCGGTCAGAGAGCTGAGATGTTTACCCTTTGTGATGTAATATGACGCGTTTGACGTATGACCTTTAAAAAAAGCAGTTTTTACAGATGTAGCACTTCATTTCAGACTCCAGCTTACAGCTTCCTGCTACGACCTGCCTAAGACCAGTATAGAGGAATGTTAAGCCCTCCTAGCATTTTCCAAGAGGGCGTTGCCAGATTTTCAATTTCAGGTTTTAACCAGGAGATGGCGCTTCATTCACAAATACAGAAAGACAAGTTTCATGGCCTTTCAGTTGTGTTTTGAAGAGAATTTGAACACATCAATATTTTAGATCAACTAAAGTATATCTAATCTTGTAATTCAATAATATATAGTCTTTATATATTAAATAATCATAATAATAATGTAAATGTTTACATTACACTTCTTTATTTGTTATGCTCATACTTTTACCTTTACAATTGTTTGCTTTAATATGCAGTATATTTTTTGTATATTTTTGTGTTTGCTTCCTCCTGCTCCCTTTTGGACACATACTGTATGATTTATTATTATTATTAATATGAAGATATTATTAAGATAAGATAAGATGTTACTTTATTGATTGAACATTTTTGTTTAAAATGTGCTGTCTGTCCCACGGTAATTCAGAAGGCTCAAAGGTCACATTCCGACCATTATTTAAAACAATAGGTGCTTTCACACCGTCTACAGTTTGATTTGTATAGAGGGAGCTCTGTGGCTGAATGGCCAGCGATTAGGTGTGGCGCATTTATCATAGGTGATCAGAGCTAACTGCCTGCCGTCAGATTTCATTTAAAAAACAGATCTGATTTTAAGACTACTTCTGCGCTCATAAAGAATAATAAGAATAAGAATAATGCGTATTGAACTGGTTTCATTAATTAGTGGGTTTATTTAACACTAGAACCGCCAATCGGATCAATTTGTGTGATGTGTGTTGTGTGTGTGCAATGTAACTTTTTTTCAATAAAATATTAAAGTCTCCCAGTCCGTGACTTTTCCTGAAAGTGTGTTATGTAGCACCCTATGTTGTTAAAAATTGCATTCTAATAGCGAGATTTGACGGTTTTAGGAAGGCCTATACAAAAACCTCTGGCGGTTCTAGTGTTAAGGTAATTAGGTACAGGAGAAGCCCTTTTTTATCAGTAACGAATTTAGCAGTTGAACATAAAAGTCAACTAACTGAGGGTCACTTGCAATGACAGTGTTGTGTCTAACTGTAAGCTGGTCACTCAGAGTAACCTACAGTTAATTTAGCTGCTGGAGAAGAAAGATCAGGGGGGAGGGGGGGAGAGAGCTGTGGTTGATGGGCCATTAACGCTTTGGGATCCTGATCTGCCGACGAGGCTCCATTAAAATATAAATATTTTTAGTGAATTACTGAGTTTAGGCACGTTAATAACGTTTTAATGAAGTTGAATACAGTATATTCATATGTGTCAGTGATTTCATGTCATTTCATGTAGATCTGCAATAGAAATATTTTTGGGGTCTGGGACCCGGAGTAATCTGCGGTCGTGAGCTGTTATGTGCCATCATGACACGCATGATGTTCTTTTTTTATATATTATAATGAAGTGCGAGCTGTGTGCTCGAGTCTTCCTGCCTGTCGGCTCTGCTCTCATGGATGTATAATAAGGCTCTGCTGCTCCGAGATGATGGTCTAGCTTCAGCAGCTACATTACCTACGGGTGCGTTCGTTAATATTAACTGCGCGTCCGGAGTCACTGTGGCACAGACTGGACCGCTGGTGAACAGCTGTTAGAACGGGCCGTTCAGGTGTTCAGAGCAGAGCTCCCTGTCGGAGCGGCAGAGCGTGATGTGAACTGAAAAGTTTTTCTGTGGCAATATTATTTAAGGAATCGTTGAGCTAGCTAGCTAGCATATATTGTCACTATCTGCTAACGTTAGCTTTAGCCTTCTATTTCTAATAGTTTTTTTCATAGGATATAAACAGAGGTGGTATAAGTATATATATATATATATATGTTGTACTTGAGTAAAAGTAGAAGCACTCAGATCTTGTACTAGAATAAAAGTAGAAGTAGGCCTACTCAGATCTTGTAGGCCTACTTGAGTAAAAGTAAAAGCACTCAGTTCTTGTACTTGAGTAAAAGTAGAAGCACACAGATCTTGTAGAGTAAAAGTAGAAGTACTCAGGTCTTGTACTTGAGTAAAAGTAGAAGTATTCAGATCTTGTACTTGAGTAAAAGTAAAATTACCAGAGTGTAGGTGTTACGGCTGCTGTTTCTGTCTGCTCGTTAATCTGTCTGGGATTGTTTGCAGCTGTGTGCATGTGGGTAATATGTGAATGAGCTGTGTGGTTGCCCCGACGTCATTGGCTGTCATCTCCTGGTCCCGCCCTCGCTGCATCCGAAGAGGTGATTGGATGAGACGTCATCCAATCGAAGTGCACAGCCGGCGCACACCTGCTGGGGAGGAGTACAAAGGCTGGGGACAACTGACACTCTGGAGTAGTGATGGGATTTATGGCTCTTTGAAGGGAGCCGGATCTTATGGCTCCGTTCCTTTCAAAGAGCCGTTCAAAAGAGCCGTTTTTTTTGGCGGGGTTACTTGGTTTGTCTGTGAAATAATCACCAGGATAATGATTGACTGTATTGCCAGACCTAATGTCAATAATCTGCTTTGTAAACACGACACAAGGTGGCGCCATATCCATGTCATTCATGTCCGTGAATGTACTACTTTGAATTTACCCTCCGTATTTGTTAAGTAAATAAAGTTGCCTTGCCTTGAATGAAATTCACGCAACTCTTAATATTAGATACTGTGTTTTTAAGTGGCGATGGAGATCATTTGTTGGCCCTGCTTTAAAGGATATTTTGCCTTTACAAATGGTGCGCTTTTTTGGTTGAAGTGCATCAAAATGCTGCTGCGTTTTCGCCTTTGGCTCATTTTCCATCCGAAAAACACGTCGTCTACCTGTCCTGTAGCCTACCACTTGTTATGACTTCTCTCTCTCGCGTATTCCGTTAAGACCCACCCCATCTCACTCCTCCTGCTGAAACCTACTAATCAGAGTAGGGGCGGGTCTTCACAGAATACGTTTGGGGAACAAAATCAAGCTTTTTAACAGGCGAGTGGATTTTGGCAGGCAGTGAGTGCGGACTAACAATTGAACGATAACAAGAACGGCTCTCACCAAGTACGACTCGGTTCCCCTCGTTCATACCAAAGAGCCGTTCAAAAGAATCGGCTCGTTCGCGACCGACACATCACTACTCTGGAGGCTCTGTTGAGAGGACAGACGCCTCTCGCATTTTGCTCTTCATGCTGTGGTTAATCTTGTGTGTCTATCGCCGTGTGATATTGTGTATTAGTAGGGTTTAGAGCAGTGGTCACCAACCTTTTTAAGCCCAAGATCACCGACCTCGGCCTAGGTGAAAGGCGAGATCTACCTATTGCAGAATTGAGTGAAAAAGACGGCCCAGACAATGCTTCCAATTTGAGGCCTTTTATATAGGCTAATTGCATCTGAATTACTGTTACAATGAAGGCTCCATAATCAGCTCACGGCATATAGGCAGGGGTAAAGTGCTATTGGGGGGAGGACCTCACCTCCTCTAGGGGGGTCCGGGGGGATGCTCCCCCGGGAAGATTTTTTTTTTAATATTGAAGTTGAAAGCATCAATCTGGTGCACTTTGAGAGCAACATGAAGAGATCTATGGATACATCTCTCAACACCCAGATGAAACAGAACTGTAAACAGATTTTCTTTTTCTTTATGGATATTTTACAAATCACTCCCCTTTCAAACTGTATTCTTGTTTTACTGCCATATAGTAGGCTATTTCATACCTGTTTTTCCTTTATTCTCTTATTGTTTGTATAACTATAATGATCATATGAAGGTGTGCCGCGGAAATAATCTTTTGAATAATTTGTGACAAAACCGTTCTAAACACTCAGAGAGTCCTTTAGCTCACCTGAGCCCCTCAGTCTGACAAGGGAGGACTCTCCTCCAGCTTGTTGTGGAGACAGCACCTTATGTCCGTTAGTGCAGCTAGCTAACCAGATGCTAACATCACAGTCCCCGCTAGCACCGGTCCCTCTCTCCCCCTCTCTCCCCCTCTCTCCCTAAATGCGCTATTGCCACACACACACAGAGCCGAGCTTGAATGACACAAGCACACGTGTATTTCCATGCAACTCTCTAATTGGTCTGGTGACTTGCCTCTGTTGCATTCACTGAAAACGGAAAATTGCAGTCCTGCCGTCCTCTCTTGTGTCATGACTCATGATGAGGTTCACGTAAAGCACGGTTAATGTATTATATTATTGAGGTGTCTCAAATATATGTCAATCAAGTGGCACCTGCTAACGGGGTGGTGGATGATAGGTTTACATCTAAAAACGTATTTTTCAAACATTATTATTTAAATTTTATTTTTCTTTCTTTTGTTACTTTTTTTTTTAACCGTTCGCGATTTACCCGCACCACACTCACGATCGACCGGTCGATCGCGATCGACTGGTTGGCGACCACTGGTTTAGAGTATAGTTAGGATTTGTGACGGTTGCCTTTAGTTTAGCTGTGTTTTGTGTAAACTCCCTCGGTTAGTTGTACCACTCTTGAAGTGAGGTTTTGTTTCGTTCTTTATTTAGTGTGATAGTGTTATTTCCCGTATGCGTTTAGACTCCTTTTTTAGAGTCCTCCTTTAGTTGGTTATTTGTCAACCTGTGCCCTTTTGGCTCTTTTGTTTGTTTCAGGCTGCTTGCCTGCCATTTTGTTCACCTGTTGTGCATTAAAACAGCTTATAACTTTGACCAATTACATACTGGTGTGTGTTGCATTCCTTTTCCCCTAGTTGGGACGTAACAGTAGGAATACTCTGTTACAGTAAAAGTCCTGCATTCAAAATGTTCCTCAAGTGAAAGTAGAAAAGTATTCTCATCAAAATATAGTGAAAGTAGTCATTGTGCAGATTGGTCCATCTCAGAATAATATATATGATATGTTTTATAATGATTGATCATGAAAGTGTTCTCAAAGCTGGTAAAGGTGCAGCTAGTTTGAATGACTTTGTATACTGCAGGGTAGCTTGTGGATTTACTCCAGGTGGAACTAAAGTCTGATTTAACACTTGATTATATTTCACATCATTCATCCACATCTGTAAAGTAACTAAAGGTACTAAATACATGGAGTGGAGTAGAAGTACACAATGTACCTCTGAACTGTAGTGGAGTAGAAGAACAAAGTAGCAAAACATTGAAATACTTAAATAAAGTACAAGTATCTCAAAATTGTGCCCAAGTATAGTACTTGTTGAGTTTATGAACTTAGTTACTTTACACCATGTGGCTATAAAGATAGAAAGACTAAGCCTTGCACAGAGGCATGAAAATACATTTTCAAAATGCTCAACAGTGCTGCCAAAATTATAAACTGACTGCTACACAATTTAAAATAAATGCTTTTATATATTTCTATTAGATGTGACTCTTTGGTGTTTCTGTTATTATTAACACTGCTGCTTTAGTTGTTCTGACTGCTAAAATCCTCTGTTATTCCGTGGGGTGGGGGAGCCGGGGGCTCGGATCCTTGTCACCTTTTTCATACCTGATGAGTTTGCATCCCTTTATGTTAAAAAGCCTCAGTCACCTTAATTCATGTAATAAAAACATCTCAGGTCAGTAACACTCAAAGCTAAATGTGCAATACCATGTTCAGCTATGTTACTATTTATAATGTTATTGTTGTTACATCAGAAGATGTAGATATTGGACTGATTTCTTAACTTACAGTAGGCTATTTTTTACAATGTGTGTTGGAAGGATTTATTAAATTACAATGAATATTGTCATTGTTGAAGGCTTTTAGAGAAGGGTGAACTATAAGCCTGAACTACATAACATTTTATACCTAAAAACATAAAAGCCACAATAAATAAATCACAATTATTCTAGTTATTTTTACCTCCCGTATTGCTTTCAACACACCAGCTTTTATGGTGTTGTTACGTCACTAACTGTAAGCTTGTCACATACAGTCTATGGTCACTCAGAGTAACCTACTGTTAATTTAGCTGCTGGAGAAGAAAGATCAAGGGGGGAGGGGGGGAGAGAGCTGTGGTTGATGGGCCATTAGTTGTGTAAATACACAGCTGAGAGCTGCCGTTTCATTCAGACTGTTTAAAAAACGGTAACAACGGACTATTTTTCTTAGCGGATGCATGTCAATTTAAATCAATACATACAACTATTTTTTAAATCAATACATACAACTATTTTTTAAATCAATAAAAACATTTCAATTAATATTGGGAGTCATGTTGTTACTTTGTTGAGAATGTGGCCATGTAATAAGCGGGATAATTTGCAGCGACTTGTTCCTTATGGGGAAAATAACACCCGTCATGCAGACCAAGATCCCTCCGCTGCGCGTTGGGATCCTGATCTGCCGACGAGGCTCCATTAAAATATAAATATTTTTAGTGAATTACTGAGTTTAGGCACGTTAATAACGTTTTAATGAAGTTGAATACAGTAAATTCATATGTGTCAGTGATTTCATGTCAATTTGGCGAACATAAACATAAATGATCGTGGTGAAGATGATGATTAAATTAGGATTAAAAATCGAGAGCCGGGCTGCATTTCCTCCCGTTCGTTTAACAACATGGTGATTTTTTGTAAATGATTACATGTCTCTTATTTAGCACAGAGTATGATATCCGTGACATATGGATCTTAACAAAGTTCCGCTGTACATCCAGCGTACTGTATCTGACTTTATTTCACATGAGCTCCAGTGTGGAACCCCACTGCACCCCCTGGTGGATCAATGATACATTGCAGCTGGCTTCATTATAATTACATTTATCTATCACGGGGGCGGTCTCAAGTCAAGCTGGAGGTTTTCCCTTGAGCGAGGGCAGATCAGGTACCAATCAAGGCCCTCGCGTTTCAAACTGTCTGAAATGAATCGCTACATCTGTAAGAGCAGAGCTCAAAATTGGTCCTTTCCCTCTGAATTCCTGCCCTTATGTCTCGTAAAACATATCAAATCCTACATTCACTTTTTTAATTGTAATTTTCAAGCAAGTTCAAGCATAAATGTAGAAAGAAAAAAAACCCTGCAAGATGCTCTTTAACGAGGCGGCAGTTAGCAGCTAGCGGCTAGCTAGTAATTATGCTAATGTAACATCAATCGTTATGTACTTATATTACGCTGTAACAGGATCTAGTGATATCCAAGCAACAGAGCTTCATATAGCATGAAATAATTATTGCACTGTATATATATATATGCAGTGCAATAAGCTTCTTCGTGCAATAAGAAGCTACAGGGACGTTAATCTAACGTCGGTAATATTAACTTTATTTAATACAACATTTACGGTACAATATTTAATCATAACAGCCCATGTAGTATATAGTATTATATTGCTTATTATATATTATATTATTACTATAGTAGTATAGTAGTCCCAGGCTCTGGAACACTTTGCCCCTCCATATAAATGGTAAATGGTAAATGGACTGTACTTATATAGCGCTTTATCCAGTCTTTAAGACCCCTCAAAGCACTTTACATACTACATGTCATTCACCCATTCATACAGAGCAGTGTACCTTACTCTAGGACCTAACATTCACACACATTCACACACCGTTGGCCATGCCATCGGGAGCAACTCAGGGTTAAGTATCTTGCCCAAGGATACATCGACATGTTGACTGCATGGGCTGGGATCGAACCCACAACCTTCTGGTTGAAAGACGACCACACTCCCTCACAGCCACAGTCGCCCTGTGCCCATATGAGGTCGGCCCAGACTCTAGGGTTTTTTAAAACAAAACTAAAGACTCACTTCTTCTCCCTGGCATTCTAGTCCGAGCAGAGTATGACTACGGACAATTCCCTGTGTTGGATTTTTATATTTGTTATGGTAATTTTTTGTCTTCTGTTCTTTGCGTATGTAGTAATGTGTTATTTATTATTATTTATTATTATTATTATTACAGCACTTTGGTCTCGACCAAAAAATCGTTTTAAAATGGATAAAGATAAACGCAACTTACATTGGTTTCTCATACAGAAGGCTTGTTTGAGAAAAGCGAGACCTGCGCAGACCTGCGCAATTTCGATCAACGTCTTGCTAGTGCGTTGCATGATGGTTAGTCATTTTGTCCGACTTGCTCTGGAGGCTCGCCTACATGAGACGTTGAAATCTCGCGGGACAAAGACGCCCGCAGCCTTGACGGCCCGTCCACACAGCAGCGTGCGTTGAAGCTTCAACGCTTCTGCCCATTCACTTTGAATGGGGTGATGTCACGCTTCGCCGAACTGCATTGTGGGGAGCGTAGCTACACGTTGCTCGTGTTGCTCGCAACTTTTGAAGCTTCGACGGAAGCGTCAGCCAATCAAATCCCGTTTATGAAAATCTGCCAGTACAACTGCTTGCCAATCAAACCGCGTGTATGCTGCGAGTAGTGAATCAACCGGTGCTGTATGATCAGTCTCTGTTCATCTACCGGGATACAAACCGGAGGAGCCAGGCATGGAGGGAGGTGGCAGAGATAGTGGGTGAAACTGGTAGGTTTTCGCCTGTTTGGGGAGTTTATATCCAGTGTACCTCGTTTAAACATTGAATGGACAGCTAACAGGCATAGACAGTATATATAGCTAGCATGGAATGCTAGCATTTTGCTTTGTATGTCGGGGGCGGGAGATTCATGTGATTGGTTGTTGGTCGCGTTGCTCGCGTTGACTCCCCAAGCTTCAGACACGCCCACCGCCAAGCGTCAACGCACGCTGCTGTGTGGACGCTCCGTAAGAGCGAGGCGCGGCGAGGCGGCGCAGTTCCTCTCCACGGGCTGCGGAAGCGAAATGCTTGATGGGAAACGACTCGCTGGTATCTTGAGCTGAGCGCACATTGGTGGTTTTTACCACGTGCTGGTGATGAAACTCTCCAATTGGCTCGGCAAAAGTTTGTTGTTGTTTTGTGTCAGTTTTACGTCGCCCCTTCCATTAACATTTTTCATCATTGTTCCACAAAGTTTATCATCATGAAATTAATATCCATATATTTTATACTATACTTGCACTGCTTACCGTTTTCATACTTTATATATCTTAGCATATTCATACACACTGTTCATACTGCTCACAGGCTGCTGTGCAGTGGCGGCTGGTGGAAATTATTTTAGGTGGGGCTATTGTAATGGTGAATAAACCACACGGGGAACATTTTGAGAAATTACCCCTTAAATGAAATTGGCTACACTTATTCATCGTTGCTGTTGTATGATTGGTGTTTAGCTACGGTATTAAGCGTCTACAGCACCTCCGCTTTTAGGGTTGAAGTAGACCCAAACGTCGCCCGGAGGTCCCCCGGTGTTGTTGCGGGAGCGTCTGCACTAGCTAACGCTCCACTAGCTAACGCTGCACTAGCAAAACAAACGCTTATTTCTTTTGCAAATGGTGCGGCGGGCTTCAAACACGTTCCCCTACACTGGTTTCAACCAAGCACTAAATTAGATGTTTTCCAACCAAATACGGTTGAACTGACACTTCCCCATATTCATTTGTAAGTAGATTCGAAGATACATGAGTTTCTGACTGCCGCAAGCTGAAGCTTGGTTGCTAGGTTAATAGCTAGGTGTTCTCCAATAAGGGGTCGGGGGAAACAAAGTTAGTGATTACTGGTTCCATGTTGATTTAATTCAATACAAATTGTTGGGGGGAACTGAAAGGCTATTACCGTACTGGTTACTTTGCAGCCCGGACATTTCCCCAAAAACATATTTAGACGCGATCGCAACACAGAAGTACCTTTCAAATCCGATCATTTTTAAGAACTTCTAAATCATATTTAAGACCTTTCTTATTTTTTTGGTCATTGGACCTTTTTAAGGCCTTACATTGAGATTATCAAATGTAAGACTTTTTAAGACCCCGCGGGAACCCTGAGGAGAGTAAATACGAACATGATATGCAGACACAGACGTGGTTCAGAAACACAGAAATATTAGAAAACACACCATTAAGGCAAAACATCTAGTTTGATGGATGCTGTCAAAATTCAACTACAATAGTGTGTGTGTGTGTGTGTGTGTGTGTGTGTGTGTGTGTGTGTGTGTGTGTGTGTGTGTGTGTGTGTGTGTGTGTGTGTGTGTGTGTGTCACGGGGGGCACGGGCACAGTATCTGTCCCCGGCTGTTTGAAGAGCAAGCATGGGAAACAAAAGACAGTGTTTACCTCTTTGCATCCAGCTAGTCACACACACAGTTACAATCACACTCCCTGTAATTGACATAATTAATAGATTGTTTAGCTTCTCACCATCATTTGCTGTGGCCCACTGATGTTAACGATCGTAACTGAAAGGCTGCCTGTCAAACGTAAACATTCAGCCACGTGACTCGTAAACTCTCGCGATAGTTTTACACAAGACAGATCCTTTCTAGCCATAACCTTGCACCGGGCGCTGACATTGGCGCCCGGTGATCATCAGATTTGACAACGCTGATCGGCTGAAATTATGTTTCGGGGCCATAGCTTACAGATAGCAACAGTCAGCTGCTAGTGGCTGCTGCTGCACTGGTTGAGGGCTCCTCTCTTAGCGCCCATACGAGAGAGGGTAATGATACACGGGCAAGGCCAGGCAGGAAACATGTGACTTATCAGTAACTTTAGACATCGTAACACCATCTTAAACGAGATTTTATTGTAGATTATACATTTTACTGATACCAATTATACAATATTTACCTTGTTCATTAAAAATTAAAATTAAAAATATATACTTCTTAATCATTTTTTGTTTTTTAATTTTAATATTTTTAATTTTAATTTGTAATGTGGGAAGAGGTGGGGCGGCGCCCCTAGCACCCCTATGGGCCGGCCGCCACTGCTGCTGTGTATATCTAGTGTATTCATACCCCTCACTGTTTATTCATCATTCAATTCATTCTATATTTTATTCTGTAGATTGTGTGCATTACTTTTCACTTTACTGCTTGTTGCACTCCTGGTTGGAAGCTAAACTGCATTTCGTTGTCTCATTAGGCCTACCTGTAATATGTGCAATAACAATAAAGTTGAATCTAATCTTGAGCAGGAACACATTTATTTACTTAGTACATATCGGACATTAACGATTAAACACATGTGTGCATTCTTTATAAATGCAAACCGAGTCAAGCCGACTCCGGAGGTGGCGGTATGCACCTTAAAGTTGTTTGCAATCTGCAAAAAAAACCGAGAGAAGAAGAAGAAGAAGAAGGCAAAGAAGAAGAAGAAGAAGAAGCTGACTCGGAGCTGTCCGACTTCAGGCGAGCTTTTTGAGACCTCCCCCGGCTGCGATCGGCTATTCTCGTCTACTTTCGAGGCGAGCCGCAACGTGTCTCAAACAAGCCTAGCATCTCTGTAAACTACGGCCCATTCCCAAACCGCCCCTACACCCTACCCCTCCATTTACGCATTCACGCGGAGGGTCTGCCATATTGAGGGCTGTTCCAAACCAACAAGTGTGGAGCGGTGTGGAGGGGGAGTGGGCTAACAAGCCCTCAAACAGCGAGTCTGCAGCGGTGCTGACTTGAGACCTGCTCGAGACCGGTCTCTACTTAACCGGAGTCACGGTGTGTGTGTCCGTCAGGAAACAAGCTGTTAAGAAGTATTTCCAGCAAACATACACTGAGGCCCAATCCCAAACCACTCCCTCGACCCTACCCCTCCGTAACGGAGTGAACTCCGTCTGTAGACACACTAGGCTGGTTTGAGACAAGCGAGACCTGCGCAATTTCGATCAACGTCTTGCTAGTGCGTTGCATCATGGTTAGTCATTTTGTCCGAATTGCTCTGGAGACTCGCCTACATGAGACGTTGAAATCTCGCGGGACAAACACGCCCGCAGCCTTGAGAGCGAGGCGCGGCGAGGCGGCGCAGTTCCTCTCCACGGGCTGCGGAAGCGAAATGCTTGATGGGAAACGACTCGCTGGTATCTCGAACTGAGCGCACATTGGTGGTTTTTACCACGTGCTGGTGATGAAACTCTCCAATTGGCTCGGCAAAAGTTTGTTGTTGTTTTGTGTCGGTTTTACGTCGCCCCCTCCATTAACATTTTTCATCATTGTTCCACAATGTTTATCATAATGAAATTAATATCTATATATTTTATACTATACTTGCACTGCTTACCGTTTTCATACTTTATATATCTTAGCATATTCATACACACTGTTCATACTGCTCACAGGCTGCTGTGTATATCTAGTGTATTCATACAGTACCCCTCACTGTTTATTCATCATTCAATTCATTCTATCTTTTATTCTGTAGATTGTGTACATTACTTTTCACTTTACTGCTTGTTGCACTCCTGGTTAGAAGCTAAACTGCATTTCGTTGTCTCAGTACATGTGCAATAACAATAAAGTTGAATCTAATCTTGAGCAGGAACAAATGTATTTACTTAGTACATATCTGACATTAACGATTAAACACATGAGTGCATTCTTTATAAATGTAAACCGAGTCAATGAGTCACATGTTCAGTACTACATGAGTTTGTCTTTACCCATGGATGCACAATAACAACGGACCATATCAACTTACTGCCATCCCACGGAGCTGTAATAATGGATATATTGCACATGTTTGCTGTAATTCATCATTTGTAAAATATTATACTACATTAGGGTGACCAGACATCCCCGTTTTCCGGGGACAGTCCCCGTTTGTATTGGCCTGTCCCCGGTTGAAACTGTCCCCGGAAATGTCCCCGTTTTTTAATATACGTTAAAAACACATCCATCCATCCATCCATCCATCCATCCATCTTCTCCCGCTTATCCGTGGTCGGGTTGCGGAGGTAGCAGTTCCAGCAGAGAGCCCCAAACTTTCTTTTCCCTGGCCACATCAACCAGCTCTGACTGGGGGATCCCAAGGCGCTCCCAGGCCAGCGAAGAGATATAATCCCTCCATCTGGTTCTAGGTCTACCCCTTGGTCCCTTCCCAGCTGGACGTGCCTGGGACACCTCCCTAGGGAGGCGCCCAGGTGGCATCCTAACTAGGTGCCCGAACCACCTCAACTGGCTCCTTTCGACGCGAAGGAGGAGCGGTTCAACTCCGAGTCCCTCCCGGATGACCGAACTTCTCACCTTATCCCTAAGGGAGACACCAGCCACCCTGGGGAGAAAACCCATCTCGGCCGCTTGTACCCGCGATCTCGTTCTTTCGGTCATGACCCATCCTTCATGACCATAGGTGAGGGTAGGAACGAAAATGGCGCGGTAGACAGAGAGCTTTTCCTTCTGGCTCAGCTCCCTTTTTGTCACAACGGTGCGGTAAAGCGACTGCAGTACCGCTCCCGCTGCTCTGATTCTCCGACCCATCTCACGCTCCATTGTTCCCTCACTCGAGAACAAGACCCCGAGATACTTGAACTCCTTCACTTGGGGTAAGGACTCATTCCCTACTTGGAGTGGACAGTCCATCGGTTTCCTGCTGAGAACCATGGCCTCAGATTTGGAGGTGCTGATCCTCATCCCAGCCGCTTCACACTCGGTTGCGAACCAATCCAGTGAGTGCTGAAGGTCGCAGACCGATGAAGCCATCAGAACCACATCATCTGCAAAAAGCAGTGGTGCAATCCTTAGTCCACCGAACTGCAGACCCCCTCCCCCACGACTACGCCTCGAAATCCGATCCATGTATATTACAAACAGGATTGGTGACAAAGCGCAGGCCTGGCGGAGGCCAACCCTCACCTGAAATGGGTCCGACTTACTGCCGAGGACCCGGACACAGCTCTCTCTTTGGGAGTACAGAGATTGGATGGCCCTGAGTAGAGACCCCCTCACCCCATATTCCCGCAGCACCTCCCACAGTGACTCCCTGGGAACCCGGTCATACACCTTCTCCAAGTCTACAAAACACATGTAGACTGGATAAGCGTACTCCCAGGCCCCCTCCAGGATCCTTGCGAGAGTAAAAAGCTGATCCGTCGTTCCACGACCAGGACGGAATCCGCATTGTTCCTCCTCAATCTGAGGTTCGACAATCGGCCTGACCCTCCTTTCGAGTACCTTAGAGTAAACTTTCCCGGGGAGGCTGAGTAGTGTGATGCCTCTGTAATTGGCACACACCCTCTGATCCCCCTTTTTAAAAAGGGGAACCACCACCCCGGTCTGCAACTCCTTCGGTACTGTTTCCGACTTCCACGCAACGTTGATGAGACGTGTCAACCATGAAAGTCCCTCAACACCCAGAGCCTTCAGCATTTCTGGGCGGATCTCATCCACCCCCGGGGCTTTGCCACTGTGAAGTTGTTTGACGACCTCAGTGACCTCCCCCCGGGAGATTGGTGTCGATCCCCCGTCATACTCCAGCTATGCCTCTATTATAGAGGGCGGAGTTGTCGGATTCAGGAGTTCCTCAAAGTGCTCCTTCCAACGCCCTAACACTCCATCAGTTGAGGTCAACAATGTCCCATCCTTACTGTACACAGCTTGGATGGTTCCCTGCTTCCCCCTCCTGAGGTGTCGGACAGTTTTCCAGAACAACTTTGGTGCCGCCCGAAAGTCCTTTTCCATGTCTTCTCCGAACTTCTCCCACACCCGCTGCTTTGCCTCGGCCACGGCTGAGGCTGCTGCCCTTCGGGCCTATCGGTACCTTGCAACTGCCTCGGGAGTCCCTCGGGATAACAAATCCCTGAAGGCCTCCTTCTTTAGTCGGACGGCTTCCCTGACCCTATTTAGGGGCAATGGATGTCCACTTGCGGGAGACGACAGACAGTGGTGCGGTTAGCCAAAGTGACAATGGATGTCCACTTGCGGGAGACGACAGACAGTGGTGCGGTTAGCCAAAGTGACAGACCTAATGTTAGACCAATTTACAGGCAATGGACGTCCACTCTCGGGAGAGAGACCTCCAGCATGTGTCCCTGACATGGAGACTCTGTTTATTTCACTCATCCAGGACAGAGACCGGGGAAATCTCCTCTCTGTGGCCCCTCCAAGACCCCCAAAGGACGGACCACAGACCTCCAGCATGTGTCCCTGACATGGGCACCTCCATAACCTTGCACACCGTGAGTCCCCGGACTCCCGGACTTAAGCACTCCCCCACGGACTAAACCCAGATGTTCACACCCTACAGAACTCCATGCCCCTGGTTAACCTAAAGGGGGTGGATTTTGCGGTGCTTTACCGTCGGCACATCGGTATCCATATTCGGCCTTATTCACGGCACCACCACCCCTTCTGTGGAGGATATTCTCATGCTCCTGGTAACCCTTTAAATAGTCTGATACTGTCAGGGCTCATCACCGCACTTTACAAGCCATAAATAATGTTTAAATGGTCGGGGAAAGTGTTTTTAAACGTCTGGAAGAGAGTTGTAGCCTGTCATTTTGCAGGATATCATTTAACATGTAACCTCTCCTGGAAATGCACAGAATATGTCCATTTCCAGGAGAGGTTCCATGTTAAATTATATCCTGCAAAATGACAGGCTATAAGCCAGGAACAAGTGTTTGAAAGGCGGGGAAAAGTTGTTTAAAATAGTCGGAAAAGTGTTTTTAAACGTCTGGAAGAGAGTTGTTGCCTGTCATTTTGCAGGATATAATTTAACATGGAACCTCTCCTGGAAATGCGCAGAGTATGTCCATTTCCAGGAGAGGTTCCATGTTAAATTATATCCTGCAAAATGACAGGCTATAAGCCAGGAACAAGTGTTTGAAAGGCGGGGAAAAGTTGTTTAAAATAGTCGGAAAAGTGTTTTTAAACGTCTGGAAGAGAGTTGTTGCCTGTCAATTTGCAGGATATAATTTAACATGGAACCTCTCCTGGAAATGCGCAGAGTATGTCCATTTCCAGGAGAGGTTCCATGTTAAATTATATCCTGCAAAATGACAGGCTATAAGCCAGGAACAAGTGTTTGAAAGGCGGGGAAAAGTTGTTTAAAATAGTCTGATACCTCCAGGGCGCATCACCGCATTTTACAAGCCAGGGAAGGTGTCGGAATCCTGGGTAAACATTGTTTAAATAGTCTGACACCTGGCACTGTATTTGCCCCTGGGAGAGGTTCCATGTTAAATTATATCCTGCAAAATGACAGGCTATAAGCCAGGAACAAGTGTTTGAAAGGCGGGGAAAAGTTGTTTAAAATAGTCTGATACCTCCAGGGCGCATCACCGCATTTTACAAGCCAGGGAAGGTGTCGGAATCCTGGGTAAACATTGTTTAAATAGTCTGACACCTGGCACTGTATTTGCCCCTGGGAGAGGTTCCATGTTAAATTATATCCTGCAAAATGACAGGCTATAAGCCAGGAACAAGTGTTTGAAAGGCGGGGAAAAGTTGTTTAAAATAGTCTGATACCTCCAGGGCGCATCACCGCATTTTACAAGCCAGGGAAGGTGTCGGAATCCTGGGTAAACATTGTTTAAATAGTCTGACACCTGGCACTGTATTTGCCCCTGGGAGAGGTTCCATGTTAAATTATATCCTGCAAAATGACAGGCTATAAGCCAGGAACAAGTGTTTGAAAGGCGGGGAAAAGTTGTTTAAAATAGTCTGATACCTCCAGGGCGCATCACCGCATTTTACAAGCCAGGGAAGGTGTCGGAATCCTGGGTAAACATTGTTTAAATAGTCTGACACCTGGCACTGTATTTGCCCCTGGGAGAGGTTCCATGTTAAATTATATCCTGCAAAATGACAGGCTATAAGCCAGGAACAAGTGTTTGAAAGGCGGGGAAAAGTTGTTTAAAATAGTCTGATACCTCCAGGGCGCATCACCGCATTTTACAAGCCAGGGAAGGTGTCGGAATCCTGGGTAAACATTGTTTAAATAGTCTGACACCTGGCATTGTATTTGCCCCTGGGAGAGGTTCCATGTTAAATTATATCCTGCAAAATGACAGGCTATAAGCCAGGAACAAGTGTTTGAAAGGCGGGGAAAAGTTGTTTAAAATAGTCTGATACCTCCAGGGCGCATCACCGCATTTTACAAGCCAGGGAAGGTGTCGGAATCCTGGGTAAACATTGTTTAAATAGTCTGACACCTGGCACTGTATTTGCCCCTGGGAGAGGTTCCATGTTAAATTATATCCTGCAAAATGACAGGCTATAAGCCAGGAACAAGTGTTTGAAAGGCGGGGAAAAGTTGTTTAAAATAGTCTGATACCTCCAGGGCGCATCACCGCATTTTACAAGCCAGGGAAGGTGTCGGAATCCTGGGTAAACATTGTTTAAATAGTCTGACACCTGGCACTGTATTTGCCCCTGGGAGAGGTTCCATGTTAAATTATATCCTGCAAAATGACAGGCTATAAGCCAGGAACAAGTGTTTGAAAGGCGGGGAAAAGTTGTTTAAAATAGTCTGATACCTCCAGGGCGCATCACCGCATTTTACAAGCCAGGGAAGGTGTCGGAATCCTGGGTAAACATTGTTTAAATAGTCTGACACCTGGCACTGTATTTGCCCCTGGGAGAGGTTCCATGTTAAATTATATCCTGCAAAATGACAGGCTATAAGCCAGGAACAAGTGTTTGAAAGGCGGGGAAAAGTTGTTTAAAATAGTCTGATACCTCCAGGGCGCATCACCGCATTTTACAAGCCAGGGAAGGTGTCGGAATCCTGGGTAAACATTGTTTAAATAGTCTGACACCTGGCACTGTATTTGCCCCTGGGAAACTTCAAGGTTATATTCATGTTTTATTATTTATTTAATAATCACATGATTTTTACAAAAACAGTATACACAGTATACATATATACAATAATAATAATAATAATAATAATATAACAATATACATAATAAAAACATGAAAAGTGGTGAAAATGAGAAAATGTATCCGAAAATAGTGCCTCCTAATGCGGGCATGTGGACAGTAGCCACAGACTCACAGGCACACACACACATGCAGAGATCCAGGGGGCGGAGCACATGGCTTTTTTTACCCAGAAATAAGTCTATGAGAGGCGGGGAGACTCAGAGGACAGGCTGCGTCACCTCACTTTGTAACCCAGGAAAAGAGCAGGAATTCTGGCTGCGTGAGTGTTAAAAGTGCATTCATCTGTGTTAATCCGACAGCCGCAGAGGTGCTGACGCAAAGCAGGCGGAACAAATTGATTATTTGAACCAGGAATAAATGTTTGCAAGGCGGGGAAAGTGTTCCTGCAGCCCCTCCATAACGGTAATAATGATTAGAAATGATTTCCAGGGCAGAAAGCGTTTTTTAAATGTGGAAAAAAATATGTTAAACTGTTTAAAAAGCACAAAGTGATTTGAGTGCAGTTCTCATGTGTCCCCACAGGAGGGCGCGTCGTCCCAGGGAGCACAGTGCATGGTGACAAGGTACGATTTATACCCTAAAATAGCATGCTAAGTGTGGGTGGATTAGTTTCAAAGCATGCACACTCTGCTCGTGTCAGACTTCCATCAAATAGACCGGGGAAAACACCTCTCATTAGCCCCTCAAAGACCACCAAAGGACGGACTAAGCAGCTCCAGCACGGCTCCCTCACATGGAGCTCAGGTTATTTCATACCTCCAGGAGAGGGACCGGGAAAACCACCTCTCTGTAGCCCCTGACAGAGCCCCAAAGGACGGACTAAGGACCTCCGGCAACAGTGGCACTTCCATAACCTCGTGCACCGTGAGACCCCGGGCCCCCGGACTTAAGCACTCCCCCACGGACTAAACCCAGATGTTCACACCCTGCAGAATCTCATGCCCCTGGTCACCTTTAAGGGGGGGTGGATTTTGCGGTGCTTTACCGTCCGAACACAAGCATCAATATTCGTCCTCCTTCACAGCAGCAGCAGCAGCAGCAGCAGCAGCAGCAGCAGCAGCAGCAGCAGCAGCACCTGCCCTGCTGGAGGTTCACACTTTAACTTATTTGTATTCGTTTTTTTTTGTTCCCCTCCTCTGCCTTACACATCCTCCCACGCTCGAGCACTCCTCACTCGGACTAAACCCCTCCATGCACACCGCCAGAACCAGAACCTCACGCCCCTGGTGACCTTAAAGGTGTTTGTCTTTGTTTGTTTTTGTACTCCACATAGACAGGCAGGTGTTCAGCACCACGGACAGAGCGGGCCCGCTGCTGCTGCTGCTGGAAGGTGGAACACTTTGAGTCTTTTTATTTTCTCTTTTCTCCCTGCTCCTGCACACACCTTTTGTTCCCCTCCTCTGCATTACACATCCTCCCACGCTCGAGCACTCCTCACTCGGACTAAACCCAGATGTTCACACCCTACAGAACTTCATGCCCCTGGTTACCCTAAAGGGGTGGATTTTGCGGTGCTTTACCGTCCGCACATCGGCATACATATTCGGCCTTATTCATGACACTACCACCCCTTCTTTGGAGGATATTGCAGGATATAATTTAACATGGAACCTCTCCTAGAAATGCACAGAGTATGTCCATTTCCAGGAGAGGTTACATGTTAAATTATATCCTGCAAAATGACAGGCACTGTATTTGCCCCTGGGAACCTTCAAGGTTATACTAATGTTTTTTTTTTATTTTTTATTTAATTATCACACCACTTTTACAAAAACAGTATACAAAATAAACATAATAACAACATGATTAACAGGGGCCTGGGGGCCATATTAGCCGTCTAACTTGTAAAGTGCACCGGGGAAAAAAGGTTGAGTCCACGGCCCCTTTCCCCTCACCAGGAGTACCAATCGGTCCTGAAGAAGAGGTATCGCTGCTCTCCGCCCCTGAATCCTCTTCGGAGGTAGCTGACGGTGGTAGACCTCCTTCTGATGATGATGCTGCTGCAGCTGCTGCCGCCGCCCTGAACATGAAGCGGATCTTCAATGCCTCCTTTATTCCAGGCGTATTCGCGTAGAACCGGTCTGCAGTGCTTACGTCGTGGCACATAAACCTAGCCAGAATCGACCTGCTTTCTGGATCTTGGTGATGCTTGATATTGTCAGCCAGGGCAGTGCGCAAGATGGTGAAGGTGACGGCTGTTTCTAGCCCAGCATCAGCCCAAGCCCTCTTCAAGTGAGCGTTCAGGTTCTTGGAAGCCTGCTTCCCCGATGTGAAAAGGAAGAATTCATTCTGAGGACCCGACAAGCCCTCTTTTATCCCCATCCACCGCATGACCCAGCTAAACTCCTTTATTGTAAGCACCAGCTGTGCTTCACCAAATGTCTTGGCAGTCTTGTGATCCTGCACGTGGATGATGTAGCCCTCAGCAGTGCCCCTTCTGTCCGCCTCAAAGACCTCCGTGTTGGTCATGTTTGCATACACACCCGGACGGTGGCCATACAGGAGGCTCCAATGGAGGGTTAGATAGCCATATAGCAGGTACTGGGTGATTGAGGTCGGATTGCTAGCCATCAGGTCAAGGAGATCAGGGATGCGCTTCTCAGCGGCCGCCATGGCGGCGAGAAGCTCCGCCTGGCTCGGCAGACGATCCAGCTTGTCCCTCTTCACCTTAAACTGGTGGAGAGTGACAGACTTTTTCAAATCGTTAATGTTGGCTTTCACCTCTCTGATGATGTTGGTCATATCAGACTGGGTGAGCCTGCACCCCCGGAGCTTTGATGCAGACAAGTACCTCAGGAAATGGTTCACAGTCTTCAGGAACAACAGCGATGTTGTGACTGTCCGGCCCGACTCTGAAATATACTTGCTCCAGCCACGGACCCTCTTTGTGTCTTTTAGAAACAGCCAGTCTGACAGCCGGTCAAAACCATGGGCCATGAATACTATGAAGTTCTTTATCCGGCTGACATTGGACATACAATTCTCTTTCCGTTTTACTGTCGGTGCAAGACCCTCACAATGACCTCTGTATGTCTGAATGTACGTCTCCATGCTTTTAGGCAACGTGATTTCACGCATGGTATTCCGCAGTCCCTTCCCAGTGCACCATTGATTTTGGGAAGAGGGCCAGTCCTTAGCCAGATTAGCTTTCAGCTTATTGGAGACAGACGCACGGGTCTTCTGGCATACAGGGGTCTCACTACAGGAGGCTTCTGGGGACCACATGACAGTCTTCACTGGGGTCTTGCTTCCGGAGGCTTCTGGGGAACGCATCACAGACTTGAGAGGGATCTCACTCGCAGAGGCTTCTATGGACCGCATGACAGTCTTCACTGGGGTCTCACTACCGGAAGCTTCTGGGGACCACATGACAGTCTTCACTGGGGTCTTGCTTCCGGAGGCTTCTGGGGACCGCATCACAGACTTGAGAGGGGTCTCACTACCGGAGGCTTTGTCGGACCGCATGACAGTCTTCACCGGGGTCTTGCTTCCGGAGGCTTCTGGGGACCGCATGACAGTCTTCACCGGGGTCTCACTACCGGAGGCTTTGTCGGACCGCATGACAGTCTTCACCGGGGTCTTGCTTCCGGAGGCTTCTGGGGACCGCATCACAGACTTGAGGGGGGTCTCACTCGCAGAGGCTTCTATGGACCGCATGACAGTCTTCACCGGGGTCTTGAGAGGGGTATTGCTGCCGGAGGCTACTGAGTTCATGTCGGGGGTACTTGGGATTGCTACGCCCTTAAATCGTATACATTCTTCGTCTTCCTCAAGCAGAGCAGCAGTGGCATTCTGCTTCCTGGGTTTTAGACCCTGTTTTAGCCTGGAGCGCAGGGTCTTCACCTCATCAATGAGGGCATCCTTCTGAGCCCTCAATGCCACATTGTCCAGCCTCACCTGCATGCAGTCCTCTTCGTCACACTCGGTATGTGGGGAGAAGGGTGGAGGGTGCACCGGGTATTCCTCCTCATTGTCTATATCCAATGATGTAGCCATTCCAATGATGGGATTAGTCTCTCGGAGGTCATGGAGCAACTGCAGGGCCACACTATGCTTCAGCCTTGCCATGACCTGATGTGCCTCATCTCGGGAGAACTCAGGGTGGTCACGAGTTACATGACGGTGTAGTTTCCTCCCAGCATACGAACACCCTGTGATGGGACAGGGTTTGGTCCGAACATTTATTCTACCACTGGCCATTTTAAGAATGATGCCTCTTTCATCCAGGTTCCGCACTGCATGTTTGTGCTTAAGGTGCTTATTCAAAGCCAGATAGCGGAGGCTGCACACCGGGCATTCGGTCAACATCCTTCCAAAAACACACACAATGAATTCTATTTAAATGGTTTTCTGTTTCTCCGTTTATATGCGTTAGCCAACTGCTGATTGCAACCATGGGTCCGATGCTTCAATGCAGGGAACACGGACCAAGGGGAGGACTTGGGTTACCACCTGGTTAAAATGGTCCCACCTCCGCACCAACGCGACTGGCGATGGGTCCGATACATTGATTGTTTTTTGTTTCATGGTTCTGCCACGAACTCACAAGACAGTTTTGGGTACAAAACGTGGGGGTAACAGTACCTCCGGGCGCTCCGTCCCGCTCCGGCTTTCGCCGCAGCGGGGGGAGGAGGCATTGAACCCCTCGCACCTGCCCCCGGAGGAGGCAGGGGAGTCAGGTACCCGGAGGCGCACGGTGGACGGCCAGGGCGAGACCGCCACACCGCACTGGAGTCAGAGTTCCGAGTTTTTCGAGCCAGGTCCCGGTGAAACGCAGTACGGAGCACCCGGCAGGAACCTCCAGCAGACCCCCCCGCGCGGTTCCCTCGTCCCTCGGAAGAGGCGGAGAGGTGGGTGTTTTTCATCTGCTGGCGGACTGCCGGGGAGAACGTGCTGCTCGGGAGCCAGGCTCAGAGTTAGTGGAAGTGAGAGCCCGTGCACCTGCCTTTTACAGCAGGCACGCGCTGGTATCGGGGTGGGGAGAGAAGGTAGATGCAGAGGCTGCAGAAACAGCCAGAGCCTTTCCCCTCTAACACACCCCTCATTTGGTTCATGAGCACTGGGCAGAGTCCCCTGTCAACTCTCCTTATATTCCTCCCGAGACCAGTTGGGAAATGGCAGCATCCCACTTCACCTGGTAGACCAATATCGTTAAATGAGCTCAGTAATGTACTGCACAACATCACATGGGTAAAATGAGCTATATCATGCACTGCAAAATCACATTTGGTTTATTTCCAAAAAGCCTGGAAAAAACACATATCCATCATGTCCTGTAAAATATCATTCTTTGTTTATGTCCGCTCCAGGATTACCCGTAGTTTGGATGAACCGACCGCCAAGCACCGGAAGCTGGACCCGGGGAGGAGGCCCTCCGATGACGGGTCAAATTTGATGATACCGCAGCTGGCTGGACACTAGCCGTAGAAGAACACCTGGGCGGGACCAGGCATGTCCCTCTTTGCAGACAAGCATATGTGCTCCCAGGAGCAGAGTCAATCCCACAGTTTGGAGGAACCGACCGCCAAGCACCGGAAGCTGGACCCGGGGAGGAGGCCCTCCGATGGCGGGTCAAATTTGATGATACCGCAGCTGGCTGGACACTAGCCGTAGAAGAACACCTGGGCGGGACCAGGCATGTCCCTCTTTGCAGACAAGCATATGTGCTCCCAGGAGCAGAGTCAATCCCACAGTTTGGAGGAACCGACCGCCAAGCACCGGAAGCTGGACCCGGGGAGGAGGCCCTCCGATGGCGGGTCAAAGTTGATGATACCGCAGCTGGCTGGACACTAGCCGTAGAAGAACACCTGGGCGGGACCAGGCATGTCCCTCTTTGCAGACAAGCATATGTGCTCCCAGGAGCAGAGTCAATCCCACAGTTTGGAGGAACCGACCGCCAAGCACCGGAAGCTGGACCCGGGGAGGAGGCCCTCCGATGGCGGGTCAAAGTTGATGATACCGCAGCTGGCTGGACACTAGCTGTAGAAGAACACCTGGGCGGGACCAGGCATGTCCCTCTTTGCAGACAAGCATATGTGCTCCCAGGAGCAGAGTCAATCCCACAGTTTGGAGGAACCGACCGCCAAGCAACGGAAGCTGGACCCGGGGAGGAGGCCCTCCGATGGCGGGTCAAAGTTGATGATACCGCAGCTGGCTGGACACTAGCCGTAGAAGAACACCTGGGCGGGACCAGGCATGTCCCTCTTTGCAGACAAGCATATGTGCTCCCAGGAGCAGAGTCAATCCCACAGTTTGGAGGAACCGACCGCCAAGCACCGGAAGCTGGACCCGGGGAGGAGGCCCTCCGATGGCGGGTCAAAGTTGATGATACCGCAGCTGGCTGGACACTAGCTGTAGAAGAACACCTGGGCGGGACCAGGCATGTCCCTCTTTGCAGACAAGCATATGTGCTCCCAGGAGCAGAGTCAAACCCGCAGTTTGGAAGAACCGACCGCCAGAGCACCGGCACGAAGCCGGGCCGGCGGAGGCCTTCCGATGGCGGGTCACGTTTGCCATTCGATCAATGTCTTTGCAGACAAGCATATATGTGGTTGTTACGCAGGATCAAATAGGTAGTTTGATGAAGTAGGGTCCTGTGCCCGGAGCAAGGCCAATTGCTGAATGCCGCAGCCGACTAAGGCCGCTATGCCACAGTGGAGGATGAGAGAAACAGGTGTTTGTTTTGCATTCCGCGGCAAAGAGGGGAGGTGGAACTTCCACCCCGCTACGGAACCTGTGGTGGGACCCCTGAGTCAGACGGTTCGTCTTGGAAACGCTTCATATCGGTCGGCCTGGGAGGTAAGAGACACGCAGGGTAACGGACACGCAGGGTTACCCCCACGCAGCCCACGCAACACGGAGGAGGCAGGGGAGTCTGGTACCCGGAGGCGCATGGCCGCAACACCGCACTGGAGTCAGGGTTTCGAGTTTTTCGAGCCAGGTCCCAGTGAACGCAAGACTCCAGCAGGAGCCTCCAGCAGACCCCCCCGACGTTTCCCTCGTCCCTCCCGGCCATCAGAGTCGAACCCGCAGTTCGGAGGAACCGACCGCCAGAGCACCGGCACGAGGCCGGGCCGGCGGAGGCCCTCCGATGGCGGGTCGCGTTTGCCATTCGATCAGTGAGAAATCAGAAGAGGAAGGGGGAAGAAAAAAGACTAACTTGTCTTTTTGGAGAACCATCAAAAATGGGTGAAAATGAAAAAATGTATCCGAGAATAGTGCCCCATAAGGCGGGTAAAGTCCCCTGTCAACTCCCCTCACCTTCCTCCACACTCTGAAAAAGTCAGAGTTATTTTTTGGAGAACCATCAAAAATGGGTGAAAATGAAAAAATGTATCCGAGAATAGTGCCCCATAAGGCGGGTAAAGTCCCCTGTCAACTCCCCTCACCTTCCTCCACACTCTGAAAAAGTCAGAGTTATTTTTTGGAGAACCATCAAAAATGGGTGAAAATGAAAAAATGTATCCGAGAATAGTGCCCCATAAGGCGGGTAAAGTCCCCTGTCAACTCCCCTCACCTTCCTCCACACTCTGAAAAAGTCAGAGTTATTTTTTGGAGAACCATCAAAAAGGGCTAAAAGTGTTGAAATGTATCCGAGAATAGTGCCCCATAAGGCGGGTAAAGTCCCCTGTCAACTCCCCTCACCTTCCTCCACACTCTGAAAAAGTCAGAGTTATTTTTTGGAGAACCATCAAAAAGGGCTAAAAGTGTTGAAATGTATCCGAGAATAGTGCCCCATAAGGCGGGTAAAGTCCCCTGTCAACTCCCCTCACCTTCCTCCACACTCTGAAAAAGTCAGAGTTATTTTTTGGAGAACCATCAAAAAGGGCTAAAAGTGTTGAAATGTATCCGAGAATAGTGCCCCATAAGGCGGGTAAAGTCCCCTGTCAACTCCCCTCACCTTCCTCCACACTCTGAAAAAGTCAGAGTTATTTTTTGGAGAACCATCAAAAAGGGCTAAAAGTGTTGAAATGTATCCGAGAATAGTGCCCCATAAGGCGGATTGAGTCCCCTGTCAACTCCCCTTACCTTCCTCCACACTCTGAAAAAGTCAGAGTTATTTTTTGGAGAACCATCAAAAAGGGCTAAAAGTGTTGAAATGTATCCGAGAATAGTGCCCCATAAGGCGGATAAAGTCCCCTGTCAACTCCCCTCACCTTCCTCCACACTCTGAAAAAGTCAGAGTTATTTTTTGGAGAACCATCAAAAAGGGCTAAAAGTGTTGAAATGTATCCGAGAATAGTGCCCCATAAGGCGGATTGAGTCCCCTGTCAACTCCCCTTACCTTCCTCCACACTCTGAAAAAGTCAGAGTTATTTTTTGGAGAACCATCAAAAAGGGCTAAAAGTGTTGAAATGTATCCGAGAATAGTGCCCCATAAGGCGGATTGAGTCCCCTGTCAACTCCCCTTACCTTCCTCCACACTCTGAAAAAGTCAGAGTTATTTTTTGGAGAACCATCAAAAAGGGCTAAAAGTGTTGAAATGTATCCGAGAATAGTGCCCCATAAGGCGGATAAAGTCCCCTGTCAACTCCCCTCACCTTCCTCCACACTCTGAAAAAGTCAGAGTTATTTTTTGGAGAACCATCAAAAAGGGCTAAAAGTGTTGAAATGTATCCGAGAATAGTGCCCCATAAGGCGGATTGAGTCCCCTGTCAACTCCCCTTACCTTCCTCCACACTCTGAAAAAGTCAGAGTTATTTTTTGGAGAACCATCAAAAAGGGCTAAAAGTGTTGAAATGTATCCGAGAATAGTGCCCCATAAGGCGGATAAAGTCCCCTGTCAACTCCCCTCACCTTCCTCCAGAGCCCAGTTCAAAAACTTTAAGTTTGGTAAGAACCATGCTGGGGGGTCTCCAGGCAACAAAATGTATCCGAGCCAAAGTGCACATACAGCGGATGAATTCCTCCATGAAGTTACACAGCCGTTTTTTTTCTGAGTCCTCTCAAAAACCGGGTTTCCGATTTCGTGCAGAAGGTAGCTTGTAAAACATGAACGGTTTTTTACAACGGAGGAGGGGAAGTCTGGATTCCCCTCTCCGTTGTACCTTGCAACGGGGGAGGGGAAAAGTGTTCGGGGCTTCGTCCCGAAGCGCCGAACACTTTTCCCCTTCTCCAATTTTTCAGATCCCCTCTCCCATGTAATTTTAAAAGTTCATTTTTTGATTATTTTAACATATAATTGACCGTTTTCTTTCATTTTTTTTTCATTCCACGGGTGGGGGCCTATGGCAGGCTGCCTATGAGCTCCCAAATTTGGCCCGGATCATCCGGGATTTGTGGGATAAGCTCCATAAACTGACAAAGTCATCCAAACATGTCGCTTTTATAGCCCAAAGATATATCATGCAAATACATTAAAATAGTAAAAGGTACGATTGTGCTCGGCATTAACCGGAATTTGATTTATATAGCCCCCAAAAAATGATTAAAAATCGTTTTCGTGGGGAAAAGTGTTAAAACGCCTGATTAAAGCATTTGCGGGACACCAGCGAGCTCCAGACTAGTTTCATTGTGTCGGGGACCCTGGAGAACGATAAGAACCATCATTTAAATACAAAAAACACCATTAAAAGTCACTTTTAGGGGCAAAAAACAGCCTCTGTCCACTTCGTTAACAAACTGATGGGGAAATGGACAAAATCGTGATTAAAGCATTTTGCGGGACCCCAGCGAGCTCCAGACTAGTTTCATTGTCTTGGGGACCCTCCACAATGATAAGACCCATCATTTAAATACAAAAAACACCATTAAAAGTCACTTTTAGGGGCAAAAAACAGCCTCTGTCCACTTCGTTAACAAACTGATGGGGAAATGGACCAAATCGTGATTAAAGCATTTGCGGGACCCCAGCGAGCTCCAGACTAGTTGCATTGTCTTGGGGACCCTCCACAATGATAAGACCCATCATTTAAATACAAAAAACACCATTAAAAGTCACTTTTAGGGGCAAAAAACAGCCTCTGTCCACTTCGTTAACAAACTGATGGGGAAATGGACCAAATCGTGATTAAAGCATTTGCGGGACCCCAGCGAGCTCCAGACTAGTTGCATTGTCTTGGGGACCCTCCACAATGATAAGACCCATCATTTAAATACAAAAAACACCATTAAAAGTTACTTTTAGGGGCAAAAAACAGCCTCTGTCCACTTCGTTAACAAACTGATGGGGAAATGGACAAAATCGTGATTAAAGCATTTTGCGGGACCCCAGCGAGCTCCAGACTAGTTGCATTGTCTTGGGGACCCTCCACAATGATAAGACCCATCATTTAAATGCCAAAAACACCATTAAAAGTCACTTTTAGGGGCAAAAAACAGCCTCTGTCCACTTCGTTAACAAACTGATGGGCAAATGGACCAAATCGTGATTAAAGCATTTGCGGGACCCCAGCGAGCTCCAGACTAGTTGCATTGTCTTGGGGACCCTCCACAATGATAAGACCCATCATTTAAATACAAAAAACACCATTAAAAGTCACTTTTAGGGGCAAAAAACAGCCTCTGTCCACTTCGTTAACAAACTGATGGGGAAATGGACAAAATCGTGATTAAAGCATTTTGCGGGACCCCAGCGAGCTCCAGACTAGTTTCATTGTGTCGGGGACCCTGGAGAATGATAAAACCCATCATTTAAATGTCAAAAACACCATTAAAAGTCACTTTTATGGGCAAAAAACAGCCTCTGTCCACTTCGTTAACAAACTGATGGGCAAATGGACCAAATCGTGATTAAAGCATTTGCGGGACCCCAGCGAGCTCCAGACTAGTTGCATTGTCTTGGGGACCCTCCACAATGATAAGACCCATCATTTAAATGCAAAACCCACCATTAAAAGTCACTTTTAGGGGCGAAAAACAGCCTCTGTCCACTTCGTTAACAAACTGATGGGGAAATGGACCAAATCGTGATTAAAGCATTTGCGGGACCCCAGCGAGCTCCAGACTAGTTGCATTGTCTTGGGGACCCTCCACAATGATAAGACCCATCATTTAAATACAAAAAACACCATTAAAAGTCACTTTTAGGGGCAAAAAACAGCCTCTGTCCACTTCGTTAACAAACTGATAGGCAAATGGACAGAAGGGGGAACACGGCCCAGCCGCTGCTCCGCTGCTCCAGACTATGTGCATTGTGTCGGGGAGCCAGGTCAAACCCCTCCATGCACACCGCCAGAACCAGAACCTCACGACCCTGGTGACCTTAAAGGTGTTTGTCTTTGTTTGTTTTTGTACTCCACATAGACAGGCAGGTGTTCAGCACCGCGGGCCCGCTGCTGCTGCTGCTGGAAGGTGGAACACTTTGAGTCTTTTTATTTTCTATTTTCTCCCTGCTCCTGCACACACCTTTTGTTCCCCTCCTCTGCCTTACACATCCTCCCACGCTCGAGCACTCCTCACTCGGACTAAACCCCTCCATGCACACCGCCAGAACCAGAACCTCACGACCCTGGTGACCTTAAAGGTGTTGTCTTTGTTTGTTTTTGTATTCCACATAGACAGGCTGGGGTTCAGCACCACGCACAGAGCCTACCCGCTACCTCCAGGGCGCATCACCACATTTTACAAGCCAGGAAAGGTGCATGGATCCTGGGTAAACATTGATTAAGTGTTTTTAAATGTGTGGAACAGTGTTGTGTCACTTTCAAAACTCTCCTGTCATTGACCGGAGAATTTGGGTCGATGTTGTATTCAATCTGGCCATTAATATTCCAGTGAGACGAAGTACGTACATTGACCGGAGTGATCCCATGTTAATGTTGTCCAAATACCGGAACATTCCCTAACCCTATTTAGGGGCAATGGATGTCCACTTGCGGGAGACGACAGACAGTGGTGCGGTTAGCCAAAGTGACAATGGATGTCCACTTGCGGGAGACGACAGACAGTGGTGCGGTTAGCCAAAGTGACAGACCTAATGTTAGACCAATTTACAGGCAATGGACGTCCACTCTCGGGAGAGAGACCTCCAGCATGTGTCCCTGACATGGAGACTCTGTTTATTTCACTCATCCAGGACAGAGACCGGGGAAATCTCCTCTCTGTGGCCCCTCCAAGACCCCCAAAGGACGGACCACAGACCTCCAGCATGTGTCCCTGACATGGGCACCTCCATAACCTTGCACACCGTGAGTCCCCGGACTCCCGGACTTAAGCACTCCCCCACGGACTAAACCCAGATGTTCACACCCTACAGAACTCCATGCCCCTGGTTAACCTAAAGGGGGTGGATTTTGCGGTGCTTTACCGTCGGCACATCGGTATCCATATTCGGCCTTATTCACGGCACCACCACCCCTTCTGTGGAGGATATTCTCATGCTCCTGGTAACCCTTTAAATAGTCTGATACTGTCAGGGCTCATCACCGCACTTTACAAGCCATAAATAATGTTTAAATGGTCGGGGAAAGTGTTTTTAAACGTCTGGAAGAGAGTTGTAGCCTGTCATTTTGCAGGATATCATTTAACATGTAACCTCTCCTGGAAATGCACAGAATATGTCCATTTCCAGGAGAGGTTCCATGTTAAATTATATCCTGCAAAATGACAGGTTATAAGCCAGGAACAAGTGTTTGAAAGGCGGGGAAAAGTTGTTTAAAATAGTCGGAAAAGTGTTTTTAAACGTCTGGAAGAGAGTTGTTGCCTGTCATTTTGCAGGATATAATTTAACATGGAACCTCTCCTGGAAATGCGCAGAGTATGTCCATTTCCAGGAGAGGTTCCATGTTAAATTATATCCTGCAAAATGACAGGCTATAAGCCAGGAACAAGTGTTTGAAAGGCGGGGAAAAGTTGTTTAAAATAGTCGGAAAAGTGTTTTTAAACGTCTGGAAGAGAGTTGTTGCCTGTCATTTTGCAGGATATAATTTAACATGGAACCTCTCCTGGAAATGCGCAGAGTATGTCCATTTCCAGGAGAGGTTCCATGTTAAATTATATCCTGCAAAATGACAGGCTATAAGCCAGGAACAAGTGTTTGAAAGGCGGGGAAAAGTTGTTTAAAATAGTCTGATACCTCCAGGGCGCATCACCGCATTTTACAAGCCAGGGAAGGTGTCGGAATCCTGGGTAAACATTGTTTAAATAGTCTGACACCTGGCACTGTATTTGCCCCTGGGAGAGGTTCCATGTTAAATTATATCCTGCAAAATGACAGGCTATAAGCCAGGAACAAGTGTTTGAAAGGCGGGGAAAAGTTGTTTAAAATAGTCTGATACCTCCAGGGCGCATCACCGCATTTTACAAGCCAGGGAAGGTGTCGGAATCCTGGGTAAACATTGTTTAAATAGTCTGACACCTGGCACTGTATTTGCCCCTGGGAGAGGTTCCATGTTAAATTATATCCTGCAAAATGACAGGCTATAAGCCAGGAACAAGTGTTTGAAAGGCGGGGAAAAGTTGTTTAAAATAGTCTGATACCTCCAGGGCGCATCACCGCATTTTACAAGCCAGGGAAGGTGTCGGAATCCTGGGTAAACATTGTTTAAATAGTCTGACACCTGGCACTGTATTTGCCCCTGGGAGAGGTTCCATGTTAAATTATATCCTGCAAAATGACAGGCTATAAGCCAGGAACAAGTGTTTGAAAGGCGGGGAAAAGTTGTTTAAAATAGTCTGATACCTCCAGGGCGCATCACCGCATTTTACAAGCCAGGGAAGGTGTCGGAATCCTGGGTAAACATTGTTTAAATAGTCTGACACCTGGCACTGTATTTGCCCCTGGGAGAGGTTCCATGTTAAATTATATCCTGCAAAATGACAGGCTATAAGCCAGGAACAAGTGTTTGAAAGGCGGGGAAAAGTTGTTTAAAATAGTCTGATACCTCCAGGGCGCATCACCGCATTTTACAAGCCAGGGAAGGTGTCGGAATCCTGGGTAAACATTGTTTAAATAGTCTGACACCTGGCACTGTATTTGCCCCTGGGAGAGGTTCCATGTTAAATTATATCCTGCAAAATGACAGGCTATAAGCCAGGAACAAGTGTTTGAAAGGCGGGGAAAAGTTGTTTAAAATAGTCTGATACCTCCAGGGCGCATCACCGCATTTTACAAGCCAGGGAAGGTGTCGGAATCCTGGGTAAACATTGTTTAAATAGTCTGACACCTGGCACTGTATTTGCCCCTGGGAGAGGTTCCATGTTAAATTATATCCTGCAAAATGACAGGCTATAAGCCAGGAACAAGTGTTTGAAAGGCGGGGAAAAGTTGTTTAAAATAGTCTGATACCTCCAGGGCGCATCACCGCATTTTACAAGCCAGGGAAGGTGTCGGAATCCTGGGTAAACATTGTTTAAATAGTCTGACACCTGGCACTGTATTTGCCCCTGGGAGAGGTTCCATGTTAAATTATATCCTGCAAAATGACAGGCTATAAGCCAGGAACAAGTGTTTGAAAGGCGGGGAAAAGTTGTTTAAAATAGTCTGATACCTCCAGGGCGCATCACCGCATTTTACAAGCCAGGGAAGGTGTCGGAATCCTGGGTAAACATTGTTTAAATAGTCTGACACCTGGCACTGTATTTGCCCCTGGGAAACTTCAAGGTTATATTCATGTTTTATTATTTATTTAATAATCACATGATTTTTACAAAAACAGTATACACAGTATACATATATACAATAATAATAATAATAATAATATAACAATATACATAATAAAAACATGAAAAGTGGTGAAAATGAGAAAATGTATCCGAAAATAGTGCCTCCTAATGCGGGCATGTGGACAGTAGCCACAGACTCACAGGCACACACACACATGCAGAGATCCAGGGGGCGGAGCACATGGCTTTTTTTACCCAGAAATAAGTCTATGAGAGGCGGGGAGACTCAGAGGACAGGCTGCGTCACCTCACTTTGTAACCCAGGAAAAGAGCAGGAATTCTGGCTGCGTGAGTGTTAAAAGTGCATTCATCTGTGTTAATCCGACAGCCGCAGAGGTGCTGACGCAAAGCAGGCGGAACAAATTGATTATTTGAACCAGGAATAAATGTTTGCAAGGCGGGGAAAGTGTTCCTGCAGCCCCTCCATAACGGTAATAATGATTAGAAATGATTTCCAGGGCAGAAAGCGTTTTTTAAATGTGGAAAAAAATATGTTAAACTGTTTAAAAAGCACAAAGTGATTTGAGTGCAGTTCTCATGTGTCCCCACAGGAGGGCGCGTCGTCCCAGGGAGCACAGTGCATGGTGACAAGGTACGATTTATACCCTAAAATAGCATGCTAAGTGTGGGTGGATTAGTTTCAAAGCATGCACACTCTGCTCGTGTCAGACTTCCATCAAATAGACCGGGGAAAACACCTCTCATTAGCCCCTCAAAGACCACCAAAGGACGGACTAAGCAGCTCCAGCACGGCTCCCTCACATGGAGCTCAGGTTATTTCATACCTCCAGGAGAGGGACCGGGAAAACCACCTCTCTGTAGCCCCTGACAGAGCCCCAAAGGACGGACTAAGGACCTCCGGCAACAGTGGCACTTCCATAACCTCGTGCACCGTGAGACCCCGGGCCCCCGGACTTAAGCACTCCCCCACGGACTAAACCCAGATGTTCACACCCTGCAGAATCTCATGCCCCTGGTCACCTTTAAGGGGGGGTGGATTTTGCGGTGCTTTACCGTCCGAACACAAGCATCAATATTCGTCCTCCTTCACAGCAGCAGCAGCAGCAGCAGCAGCAGCAGCAGCAGCAGCAGCAGCAGCAGCAGCAGCAGCAGCAGCAGCAGCAGCAGCAGCACCTGCCCTGCTGGAGGTTCACACTTTAACTTATTTGTATTCGTTTTTTTTTGTTCCCCTCCTCTGCCTTACACATCCTCCCACGCTCGAGCACTCCTCACTCGGACTAAACCCCTCCATGCACACCGCCAGAACCAGAACCTCACGCCCCTGGTGACCTTAAAGGTGTTTGTCTTTGTTTGTTTTTGTACTCCACATAGACAGGCAGGTGTTCAGCACCACGGACAGAGCGGGCCCGCTGCTGCTGCTGCTGGAAGGTGGAACACTTTGAGTCTTTTTATTTTCTCTTTTCTCCCTGCTCCTGCACACACCTTTTGTTCCCCTCCTCTGCATTACACATCCTCCCACGCTCGAGCACTCCTCACTCGGACTAAACCCAGATGTTCACACCCTACAGAACTTCATGCCCCTGGTTACCCTAAAGGGGTGGATTTTGCGGTGCTTTACCGTCCGCACATCGGCATACATATTCGGCCTTATTCATGACACTACCACCCCTTCTTTGGAGGATATTGCAGGATATAATTTAACATGGAACCTCTCCTAGAAATGCACAGAGTATGTCCATTTCCAGGAGAGGTTACATGTTAAATTATATCCTGCAAAATGACAGGCACTGTATTTGCCCCTGGGAACCTTCAAGGTTATACTAATGTTTTTTTTTTTTTTTTAATTTAATTATCACACCACTTTTACAAAAACAGTATACAAAATAAACATAATAACAACATGATTAACAGGGGCCTGGGGGCCATATTAGCCGTCTAACTTGTACAGTGCACCGGGGAAAAAAGGTTGAGTCCACGGCCCCTTTCCCCTCACCAGGAGTACCAATCGGTCCTGAAGAAGAGGTATCGCTGCTCTCCGCCCCTGAATCCTCTTCGGAGGTAGCTGACGGTGGTAGACCTCCTTCTGATGATGATGCTGCTGCAGCTGCTGCCGCCGCCCTGAACATGGAGCGGATCTTCAATGCCTCCTTTATTCCAGGCGTATTCGCGTAGAACCGGTCTGCAGTGCTTACGTCGTGGCACATAAACCTAGCCAGAATCGACCTGCTTTCTGGATCTTGGTGATGCTTGATATTGTCAGCCAGGGCAGTGCGCAAGATGGTGAAGGTGACGGCTGTTTCTAGCCCAGCATCAGCCCAAGCCCTCTTCAAGTGAGCGTTCAGGTTCTTGGAAGCCTGCTTCCCCGATGTGAAAATGAAGAATTCATTCTGAGGACCCGACAAGCCCTCTTTTATCCCCATCCACCGCATGACCCAGCTAAACTCCTTTATTGTAAGCACCAGCTGTGCTTCACCAAATGTCTTGGCAGTCTTGTGATCCTGCACGTGGATGATGTAGCCCTCAGCAGTGCCCCTTCTGTCCGCCTCAAAGACCTCCGTGTTGGTCATGTTTGCATACACACCCGGACGGTGGCCATACAGGAGGCTCCAATGGAGGGTTAGATAGCCATATAGCAGGTACTGGGTGATTGAGGTCGGATTGCTAGCCATCAGGTCAAGGAGATCAGGGATGCGCTTCTCAGCGGCCGCCATGGCGGCGAGAAGCTCCGCCTGGCTCGGCAGACGATCCAGCTTGTCCCTCTTCACCTTAAACTGGTGGAGAGTGACAGACTTTTTCAAATCGTTAATGTTGGCTTTCACCTCTCTGATGATGTTGGTCATATCAGACTGGGTGAGCCTGCACCCCCGGAGCTTTGATGCAGACAAGTACCTCAGGAAATGGTTCACAGTCTTCAGGAACAACAGCGATGTTGTGACTGTCCGGCCCGACTCTGAAATATACTTGCTCCAGCCACGGACCCTCTTTGTGTCTTTTAGAAACAGCCAGTCTGACAGCCGGTCAAAACCATGGGCCATGAATACTATGAAGTTCTTTATCCGGCTGACATTGGACATACAATTCTCTTTCCGTTTTACTGTCGGTGCAAGACCCTCACAATGACCTCTGTATGTCTGAATGTACGTCTCCATGCTTTTAGGCAACGTGATTTCACGCATGGTATTCCGCAGTCCCTTCCCAGTGCACCATTGATTTTGGGAAGAGGGCCAGTCCTTAGCCAGATTAGCTTTCAGCTTATTGGAGACAGACGCACGGGTCTTCTGGCATACAGGGGTCTCACTACAGGAGGCTTCTGGGGACCACATGACAGTCTTCACTGGGGTCTTGCTTCCGGAGGCTTCTGGGGAACGCATCACAGACTTGAGAGGGATCTCACTCGCAGAGGCTTCTATGGACCGCATGACAGTCTTCACTGGGGTCTCACTACCGGAAGCTTCTGGGGACCACATGACAGTCTTCACTGGGGTCTTGCTTCCGGAGGCTTCTGGGGACCGCATCACAGACTTGAGAGGGGTCTCACTACCGGAGGCTTTGTCGGACCGCATGACAGTCTTCACCGGGGTCTTGCTTCCGGAGGCTTCTGGGGACCGCATGACAGTCTTCACCGGGGTCTCACTACCGGAGGCTTTGTCGGACCGCATGACAGTCTTCACCGGGGTCTTGCTTCCGGAGGCTTCTGGGGACCGCATCACAGACTTGAGGGGGGTCTCACTCGCAGAAGCTTCTATGGACCGCATGACAGTCTTCACCGGGGTCTTGAGAGGGGTATTGCTGCCGGAGGCTACTGAGTTCATGTCGGGGGTACTTGGGATTGCTACGCCCTTAAATCGTATACATTCTTCGTCTTCCTCAAGCAGAGCAGCAGTGGCATTCTGCTTCCTGGGTTTTAGACCCTGTTTTAGCCTGGAGCGCAGGGTCTTCACCTCATCAATGAGGGCATCCTTCTGAGCCCTCAATGCCACATTGTCCAGCCTCACCTGCATGCAGTCCTCTTCGTCACACTCGGTATGTGGGGAGAAGGGTGGAGGGTGCACCGGGTATTCCTCCTCATTGTCTATATCCAATGATGTAGCCATTCCAATGATGGGATTAGTCTCTCGGAGGTCATGGAGCAACTGCAGGGCCACACTATGCTTCAGCCTTGCCATGACCTGATGTGCCTCATCTCGGGAGAACTCAGGGTGGTCACGAGTTACATGACGGTGTAGTTTCCTCCCAGCATACGAACACCCTGTGATGGGACAGGGTTTGGTCCGAACATTTATTCTACCACTGGCCATTTTAAGAATGATGCCTCTTTCATCCAGGTTCCGCACTGCATGTTTGTGCTTAAGGTGCTTATTCAAAGCCAGATAGCGGAGGCTGCACACCGGGCATTCGGTCAACATCCTTCCAAAAACACACACAATGAATTCTATTTAAATGGTTTTCTGTTTCTCCGTTTATATGCGTTAGCCAACTGCTGATTGCAACCATGGGTCCGATGCTTCAATGCAGGGAACACGGACCAAGGGGAGGACTTGGGTTACCACCTGGTTAAAATGGTCCCACCTCCGCACCAACGCGACTGGCGATGGGTCCGATACATTGATTGTTTTTTGTTTCATGGTTCTGCCACGAACTCACAAGACAGTTTTGGGTACAAAACGTGGGGGTAACAGTACCTCCGGGCGCTCCGTCCCGCTCCGGCTTTCGCCGCAGCGGGGGGAGGAGGCATTGAACCCCTCGCACCTGCCCCCGGAGGAGGCAGGGGAGTCAGGTACCCGGAGGCGCACGGTGGACGGCCAGGGCGAGACCGCCACACCGCACTGGAGTCAGAGTTCCGAGTTTTTCGAGCCAGGTCCCGGTGAAACGCAGTACGGAGCACCCGGCAGGAACCTCCAGCAGACCCCCCCGCGCGGTTCCCTCGTCCCTCGGAAGAGGCGGAGAGGTGGGTGTTTTTCATCTGCTGGCGGACTGCCGGGGAGAACGTGCTGCTCGGGAGCCAGGCTCAGAGTTAGTGGAAGTGAGAGCCCGTGCACCTGCCTTTTACAGCAGGCACGCGCTGGTATCGGGGTGGGGAGAGAAGGTAGATGCAGAGGCTGCAGAAACAGCCAGAGCCTTTCCCCTCTAACACACCCCTCATTTGGTTCATGAGCACTGGGCAGAGTCCCCTGTCAACTCTCCTTATATTCCTCCCGAGACCAGTTGGGAAATGGCAGCATCCCACTTCACCTGGTAGACCAATATCGTTAAATGAGCTCAGTAATGTACTGCACAACATCACATGGGTAAAATGAGCTATATCATGCACTGCAAAATCACATTTGGTTTATTTCCAAAAAGCCTGGAAAAAACACATATCCATCATGTCCTGTAAAATATCATTCTTTGTTTATGTCCGCTCCAGGATTACCCGTAGTTTGGATGAACCGACCGCCAAGCACCGGAAGCTGGACCCGGGGAGGAGGCCCTCCGATGGCGGGTCAAATTTGATGATACCGCAGCTGGCTGGACACTAGCCGTAGAAGAACACCTGGGCGGGACCAGGCATGTCCCTCTTTGCAGACAAGCATATGTGCTCCCAGGAGCAGAGTCAATCCCACAGTTTGGAGGAACCGACCGCCAAGCACCGGAAGCTGGACCCGGGGAGGAGGCCCTCCGATGGCGGGTCAAATTTGATGATACCGCAGCTGGCTGGACACTAGCCGTAGAAGAACACCTGGGCGGGACCAGGCATGTCCCTCTTTGCAGACAAGCATATGTGCTCCCAGGAGCAGAGTCAATCCCACAGTTTGGAGGAACCGACCGCCAAGCACCGGAAGCTGGACCCGGGGAGGAGGCCCTCCGATGGCGGGTCAAAGTTGATGATACCGCAGCTGGCTGGACACTAGCCGTAGAAGAACACCTGGGCGGGACCAGGCATGTCCCTCTTTGCAGACAAGCATATGTGCTCCCAGGAGCAGAGTCAATCCCACAGTTTGGAGGAACCGACCGCCAAGCACCGGAAGCTGGACCCGGGGAGGAGGCCCTCCGATGGCGGGTCAAAGTTGATGATACCGCAGCTGGCTGGACACTAGCTGTAGAAGAACACCTGGGCGGGACCAGGCATGTCCCTCTTTGCAGACAAGCATATGTGCTCCCAGGAGCAGAGTCAATCCCACAGTTTGGAGGAACCGACCGCCAAGCACCGGAAGCTGGACCCGGGGAGGAGGCCCTCCGATGGCGGGTCAAAGTTGATGATACCGCAGCTGGCTGGACACTAGCCGTAGAAGAACACCTGGGCGGGACCAGGCATGTCCCTCTTTGCAGACAAGCATATGTGCTCCCAGGAGCAGAGTCAATCCCACAGTTTGGAGGAACCGACCGCCAAGCACCGGAAGCTGGACCCGGGGAGGAGGCCCTCCGATGGCGGGTCAAAGTTGATGATACCGCAGCTGGCTGGACACTAGCTGTAGAAGAACACCTGGGCGGGACCAGGCATGTCCCTCTTTGCAGACAAGCATATGTGCTCCCAGGAGCAGAGTCAAACCCGCAGTTTGGAAGAACCGACCGCCAGAGCACCGGCACGAAGCCGGGCCGGCGGAGGCCTTCCGATGGCGGGTCACGTTTGCCATTCGATCAATGTCTTTGCAGACAAGCATATATGTGGTTGTTACGCAGGATCAAATAGGTAGTTTGATGAAGTAGGGTCCTGTGCCCGGAGCAAGGCCAATTGCTGAATGCCGCAGCCGACTAAGGCCGCTATGCCACAGTGGAGGATGAGAGAAACAGGTGTTTGTTTTGCATTCCGCGGCAAAGAGGGGAGGTGGAACTTCCACCCCGCTACGGAACCTGTGGTGGGACCCCTGAGTCAGACGGTTCGTCTTGGAAACGCTTCATATCGGTCGGCCTGGGAGGTAAGAGACACGCAGGGTAACGGACACGCAGGGTTACCCCCACGCAGCCCACGCAACACGGAGGAGGCAGGGGAGTCTGGTACCCGGAGGCGCATAGCCGCAACACCGCACTGGAGTCAGGGTTTCGAGTTTTTCGAGCCAGGTCCCAGTGAACGCAAGACTCCAGCAGGAGCCTCCAGCAGACCCCCCCGACGTTTCCCTCGTCCCTCCCGGCCATCAGAGTCGAACCCGCAGTTCGGAGGAACCGACCGCCAGAGCACCGGCACGAGGCCGGGCCGGCGGAGGCCCTCCGATGGCGGGTCGCGTTTGCCATTCGATCAGTGAGAAATCAGAAGAGGAAGGGGGAAGAAAAAAGACTAACTTGTCTTTTTGGAGAACCATCAAAAATGGGTGAAAATGAAAAAATGTATCCGAGAATAGTGCCCCATAAGGCGGGTAAAGTCCCCTGTCAACTCCCCTCACCTTCCTCCACACTCTGAAAAAGTCAGAGTTATTTTTTGGAGAACCATCAAAAATGGGTGAAAATGAAAAAATGTATCCGAGAATAGTGCCCCATAAGGCGGGTAAAGTCCCCTGTCAACTCCCCTCACCTTCCTCCACACTCTGAAAAAGTCAGAGTTATTTTTTGGAGAACCATCAAAAATGGGTGAAAATGAAAAAATGTATCCGAGAATAGTGCCCCATAAGGCGGGTAAAGTCCCCTGTCAACTCCCCTCACCTTCCTCCACACTCTGAAAAAGTCAGAGTTATTTTTTGGAGAACCATCAAAAAGGGCTAAAAGTGTTGAAATGTATCCGAGAATAGTGCCCCATAAGGCGGATTGAGTCCCCTGTCAACTCCCCTTACCTTCCTCCACACTCTGAAAAAGTCAGAGTTATTTTTTGGAGAACCATCAAAAAGGGCTAAAAGTGTTGAAATGTATCCGAGAATAGTGCCCCATAAGGCGGATAAAGTCCCCTGTCAACTCCCCTCACCTTCCTCCACACTCTGAAAAAGTCAGAGTTATTTTTTGGAGAACCATCAAAAAGGGCTAAAAGTGTTGAAATGTATCCGAGAATAGTGCCCCATAAGGCGGATTGAGTCCCCTGTCAACTCCCCTTACCTTCCTCCACACTCTGAAAAAGTCAGAGTTATTTTTTGGAGAACCATCAAAAAGGGCTAAAAGTGTTGAAATGTATCCGAGAATAGTGCCCCATAAGGCGGATTGAGTCCCCTGTCAACTCCCCTTACCTTCCTCCACACTCTGAAAAAGTCAGAGTTATTTTTTGGAGAACCATCAAAAAGGGCTAAAAGTGTTGAAATGTATCCGAGAATAGTGCCCCATAAGGCGGATAAAGTCCCCTGTCAACTCCCCTCACCTTCCTCCACACTCTGAAAAAGTCAGAGTTATTTTTTGGAGAACCATCAAAAAGGGCTAAAAGTGTTGAAATGTATCCGAGAATAGTGCCCCATAAGGCGGATTGAGTCCCCTGTCAACTCCCCTTACCTTCCTCCACACTCTGAAAAAGTCAGAGTTATTTTTTGGAGAACCATCAAAAAGGGCTAAAAGTGTTGAAATGTATCCGAGAATAGTGCCCCATAAGGCGGATAAAGTCCCCTGTCAACTCCCCTCACCTTCCTCCAGAGCCCAGTTCAAAAACTTTAAGTTTGGTAAGAACCATGCTGGGGGGTCTCCAGGCAACAAAATGTATCCGAGCCAAAGTGCACATACAGCGGATGAATTCCTCCATGAAGTTACACAGCCGTTTTTTTTCTGAGTCCTCTCAAAAACCGGGTTTCCGATTTCGTGCAGAAGGTAGCTTGTAAAACATGAACGGTTTTTTTACAACGGAGGAGGGGAAGTCTGGATTCCCCTCTCCGTTGTACCTTGCAACGGGGGAGGGGAAAAGTGTTCGGGGCTTCGTCCCGAAGCGCCGAACACTTTTCCCCTTCTCCAATTTTTCAGATCCCCTCTCCCATGTAATTTTAAAAGTTCATTTTTTGATTATTTTAACATATAATTGACCGTTTTCTTTCATTTTTTTTTCATTCCACGGGTGGGGGCCTATGGTAGGCTGCCTATGAGCTCCCAAATTTGGCCCGGATCATCCGGGATTTGTGGGATAAGCTCCATAAACTGACAAAGTCATCCAAACATGTCGCTTTTATAGCCCAAAGATATATCATGCAAATACATTAAAATAGTAAAAGGTACGATTGTGCTCGGCATTAACCGGAATTTGATTTATATAGCCCCCAAAAAATGATTAAAAATCGTTTTCGTGGGGAAAAGTGTTAAAACGCCTGATTAAAGCATTTGCGGGACACCAGCGAGCTCCAGACTAGTTTCATTGTGTCGGGGACCCTGGAGAACGATAAGAACCATCATTTAAATACAAAAAACACCATTAAAAGTCACTTTTAGGGGCAAAAAACAGCCTCTGTCCACTTCGTTAACAAACTGATGGGGAAATGGACAAAATCGTGATTAAAGCATTTTGCGGGACCCCAGCGAGCTCCAGACTAGTTTCATTGTCTTGGGGACCCTCCACAATGATAAGACCCATCATTTAAATACAAAAAACACCATTAAAAGTCACTTTTAGGGGCAAAAAACAGCCTCTGTCCACTTCGTTAACAAACTGATGGGGAAATGGACCAAATCGTGATTAAAGCATTTGCGGGACCCCAGCGAGCTCCAGACTAGTTGCATTGTCTTGGGGACCCTCCACAATGATAAGACCCATCATTTAAATACAAAAAACACCATTAAAAGTCACTTTTAGGGGCAAAAAACCGCCTCTGTCCACTTCGTTAACAAACTGATGGGGAAATGGACCAAATCGTGATTAAAGCATTTGCGGGACCCCAGCGAGCTCCAGACTAGTTGCATTGTCTTGGGGACCCTCCACAATGATAAGACCCATCATTTAAATACAAAAAACACCATTAAAAGTCACTTTTAGGGGCAAAAAACAGCCTCTGTCCACTTCGTTAACAAACTGATGGGGAAATGGACAAAATCGTGATTAAAGCATTTTGCGGGACCCCAGCGAGCTCCAGACTAGTTGCATTGTCTTGGGGACCCTCCACAATGATAAGACCCATCATTTAAATGCCAAAAACACCATTAAAAGTCACTTTTAGGGGCAAAAAACAGCCTCTGTCCACTTCGTTAACAAACTGATGGGCAAATGGACCAAATCGTGATTAAAGCATTTGCGGGACCCCAGCGAGCTCCAGACTAGTTGCATTGTCTTGGGGACCCTCCACAATGATAAGACCCATCATTTAAATACAAAAAACACCATTAAAAGTCACTTTTAGGGGCAAAAAACAGCCTCTGTCCACTTCGTTAACAAACTGATGGGGAAATGGACAAAATCGTGATTAAAGCATTTTGCGGGACCCCAGCGAGCTCCAGACTAGTTTCATTGTGTCGGGGACCCTGGAGAATGATAAAACCCATCATTTAAATGCCAAAAACACCATTAAAAGTCACTTTTATGGGCAAAAAACAGCCTCTGTCCACTTCGTTAACAAACTGATGGGCAAATGGACCAAATCGTGATTAAAGCATTTGCGGGACCCCAGCGAGCTCCAGACTAGTTGCATTGTCTTGGGGACCCTCCACAATGATAAGACCCATCATTTAAATGCAAAACCCACCATTAAAAGTCACTTTTAGGGGCGAAAAACAGCCTCTGTCCACTTCGTTAACAAACTGATGGGGAAATGGACCAAATCGTGATTAAAGCATTTGCGGGACCCCAGCGAGCTCCAGACTAGTTGCATTGTCTTGGGGACCCTCCACAATGATAAGACCCATCATTTAAATACAAAAAACACCATTAAAAGTCACTTTTAGGGGCAAAAAACAGCCTCTGTCCACTTCGTTAACAAACTGATAGGCAAATGGACAGAAGGGGGAACACGGCCCAGCCGCTGCTCCGCTGCTCCAGACTATGTGCATTGTGTCGGGGAGCCAGGTCAAACCCCTCCATGCACACCGCCAGAACCAGAACCTCACGACCCTGGTGACCTTAAAGGTGTTTGTCTTTGTTTGTTTTTGTACTCCACATAGACAGGCAGGTGTTCAGCACCGCGGGCCCGCTGCTGCTGCTGCTGGAAGGTGGAACACTTTGAGTCTTTTTATTTTCTCTTTTCTCCCTGCTCCTGCACACACCTTTTGTTCCCCTCCTCTGCCTTACACATCCTCCCACGCTCGAGCACTCCTCACTCGGACTAAACCCCTCCATGCACACCGCCAGAACCAGAACCTCACGACCCTGGTGACCTTAAAGGTGTTGTCTTTGTTTGTTTTTGTATTCCACATAGACAGGCTGGGGTTCAGCACCACGCACAGAGCCTACCCGCTACCTCCAGGGCGCATCACCACATTTTACAAGCCAGGAAAGGTGCATGGATCCTGGGTAAACATTGATTAAGTGTTTTTAAATGTGTGGAACAGTGTTGTGTCACTTTCAAAACTCTCCTGTCATTGACCGGAGAATTTGGGTCGATGTTGTATTCAATCTGGCCATTAATATTCCAGTGAGACGAAGTACGTACATTGACCGGAGTGATCCCATGTTAATGTTGTCCAAATACCGGAACATTCCCTAACCACGGGTGTCCACCAGGAGGTTCGAGGGTTACTGCCCCTTGAGGCACCTAGGACCTTGAGACCACAGCTCCCCGCCGCGGCTTCGGCAATAGAGGCTTTGAACACCGACCCCTCTGGTTCAATGTCCCCAACCTCCACAGGAATGCCCGAAAAGCTCCGCCGGAGGTGTGAGTTGAAGGCCTCCTGAACTTGGGCCTCCTCCAGACGTTCCCAGTTCACCCGAACTACACGTTTGGGCTTACCAGGTCTATCCAGAGGCTTCCCCCGCCACTCGACCCAACTCACCACCAGATGGTGATCAGTTGACAACTCCGACCCTCTCTTTACCCGAGTGTCCAAAACATACGGCCTCAGGTCCGATGATACGATAACGAAATCGATCATGGACCTTCTGCCTAGGGTGCTCTGGTACCACATACACTTATGAGCATCCTTATGTTCGAACATGGTGTTTGTTATGGCCAATCCATGACTAGCACAGAAGTCCAGTAACAAACCACCACTCCGGTTCAGATCAGGGGGGCCGTTCCTCCCAATCACTCCCCTCCAAGTGTCTCCATCATTGCCCACATGTGCGTTGAAGTCTCCCAGCAAGATTAAACAGTCCCATTCAGGAGCCCCATACAGGACTCTTTCCAGGGTCTCCAAGAAGGCCGTATACTCTGAACTGCTGTTGGGTGCATAAGCACACACAACAGTCAGAGTTTTCCCCCCCATAACCCGCAGGCGTAGGGAGGCAACCCTCTCGTCCACTGGGGTAGACTCCAACAACGAAGCACCCAACCGGGGACTTGTGAGTATCCCCACACCCGCCCGGCGCCTCACACCTTGAGCAACTCCGGAGAAGAATAGAGTCCAACCCCTATCCAGAAGTAAGGTTCCAGAGCCGACGCTGTGCGTAGAGGTGAGCCCAACCAGATCCAACTGGTAACGCTCCACCTCCCGCACAAGCTCCGACTCCTTCCCCCCCAGAGAGGTGACGTTCCACGTCCCCAAAGCCAGCTTCTGTCGCCCGGGTCTGGTCCGTCGAGACCCTCTGCCTTCACTGCCACCCTTCTGGCAGCGCACCCGACCCCATCGCTGTTTCCCGTAGGTGGTGGGCCCGCGGGACGGAGAAGCGGAGGTGTTGCCCACGTCGCCTTTTCGGGCTGTGCCCGGCCGGGCTCCGTGGCAAGCCCGGCCACCAGACGCTCGCCGACGAGTCCTCCTTCTGGGCCTGGCTCCAGAAGGGGACCCCGGGCTTCCTCCGGGCCGGGTATCCTCACTTCGTGTGTCGTCTTTCATGAGGTCTTGTGAACCAATCTTAGTCTGGCCCCTTGCCTGAGACCAATTTGCCATGGGAGACCCTACCAGGAACACAAGTTTCCAGACAACACAGCCCCCAGGTTCATCAGGGCACACAAACCTCTCTACCACGGTAAGGTGCTGGTTCTTCAGAGAGGTTAAAAACACATAGCAAGGTGAAATAAAACGTTTCATGTCAGGAAACACTGGATAAACAGACTGCGGTCAAGCCAGCCTCCACTTCGGAAAACACAGTCAAGCCAGCCCGCACGTTGAATTGCGGTGCGCGAATATCCTATGCATTACGGTAGAGGCCTGTAAAAACTTCCTTCAAAATAAAAGCGTTTACTCGGTCAATAACAAATATACCTAAAAAACACACCAAACATATTCATATATACTGGAGCTTAAATTAAGAAATGTGTACAATATAATGTGATCAATAATAATGTAAAACAAACTACGTAGCCTATAACTACCACATTATAACTGAGTGAATGTAAAATGTAAGTATACAGTTCAGTGTTTCCCCTATATACAAATAGTGGCGGCGCAGCGCCGCTGCTGAAATATGAGCGCCGCTGCTAGGGGGCGCCAGCCAGGTACCCAAAAAAATAAAAAATAAAATAATAAGTGGCGACCCTTTTTCATTTTTGATTGTTTGTTATGTGGATTTGTAGTATTTGTGTTACTGGCATAGGCAGGCGCTGGTAGCTCTGGGATGGAAAACACATTTTTGACCGTTGGCGCTCATCCAAATGTTCGGCGTTGATGTAACAACATTCATAATTAAGTAAATGTAACACCCTTTTCACCCCGGTTACACGTTTAAATTGCCCTGTACGGTGGGCGCTGTAAGTGATGAAAGTGGGGGATGTTGGCTTATCAGGCGCCCGCAGCTCACAGCCAAAGTGCGAGCATGGTAGCGAGAGAGCGAGCAAGGGGGAGGGCGCACCGGTACCGGCGCTGTTGTTATTAGAATCTGGTGCTAGCTGCGCTAACGGATATAAGAAGTAGATGTTTCTACAACCAGGGTGGAGGAGAACTCTCCTGTCAGACTGAGAGGCTCAGTGAGGTTAAAGACCCAGTGAAGTGCATGTTTTTGCACCAAAATGAAATGGCAGTTTCATTCCTTACATATCATTGTGCCTGTTCATGGCTAAAATAATTTTTAATAATTCATAATTAATGAATTAATGAATTATTAATTTTGCCATCCGAGCCTAACGGAAGTTGCAGACGATAGTGGCTGTGACGTCACAAGATGTACCCAGTTGCGATTGTAAACATGGCGGAGACTTTGGAAAGTGATACTCGTGAGAGAAATGATTGATTTGGACAGCTTTTCGGACAGGATAGATGAGGAAAGTGATCAATTTGGTGCACTTTGAGGGCAACATTAAGAGATTTATGGATACAGCTCTCAACACTCATATGAAACATATATTTCAATAATCAAAAAACATTTGAAGGATTTCTTAACCTATTTTATACAACTAATATTACATAGATGGAAATATTTGTTTACATAGATGACCAAACCCACTGAGATAACTTAGGCTACAGTTTACCTCCCTGAGCTGACGTTATCTCTCTCAGTCCCACAGGAGAGCACTCTCCCTCTCCTTATTGTTGAAACAGCTAATCTCCGTTAGCTCCGAGCTAGCACCAGATGCTAACGACAACACTGTAACTCTCTCAGTCTCTCTTTCTCTCTCTCTCTCGAATCGACCAGTGGCCTTTATTTATCATGATCAATCAAAGAATCTACGAAACAATGACACCAGCCAGGCTCACCTTCATCTTTTGGGAACAGAAACATCGCCACTTCGGCAGACTTGACATTACTACAGCCAGCGGCAATGCATCGTTTCCCCTGTGTTTTTCATCCCTCTTTCTTCACTGTCGCCTCAATTGTCAGGTTTTCTCGATTGGCAATCACTTCCAGTCGACTCCGACACACTTTCCAGGAAAATACTAGCTCAAAAACATTGAGAAATTCGACTTTGAAAAAAAGAAAAAATGAACGGTGGTGAATGTAAACAGTGCGGCGGCGTCCATCTCGTGAAGTCACGCAGTAGATCGCAAGCCACGCCCACGAAGGCGAAGGTCGACTGCAGATTTCCCCGGCAAATTCAAAACTCGTCAAATTCGTTGCTATTCCAACATCTTTTGATATGGGTTCCAATGGACAATTTTGGTCATTACTATACGTATTAGCATAACAGATCATGCACAGGTGCACACTTCACATGGTCTTTAAGGACTCTCTGAGTATTTAGATAGTTAATTTTAGTCTAAGTTATCTCAGTGGGTCTCAAACGTTTTGACCACAAATTATGTAAACATATTTCCAAGGCATGCCTTTATAATTATTAGGATAAATAAAAACAGGTTTGAAATAATTCCAATGTATACTATAGGACAGTCAACCAAAAATATTGTTTAAAGTTGGAGAGATACAGAAATATGCATAAATAAATAAATGTTAGCTAGGTAAAATAAGATATGAATGAAAAACAAAAATAAAATAAACTACATTTATTTGTTATTGGCTATGGTAGGTTATTGGTTATGTTCACATACTTATTTGATTATTAAAATGTAAACCGATCTTTTTCATATGGGCGTTTTAGAGTTGTGCCCCCTAGATCAGGTCTCTAGTAATTCTGTGCTCAAAGTGCACCAGATTGAAGCATCTTACTGTAAAATGTTTAAAAAAAAATCTTCCCGGGGGGCATACCCCATGTCCCCCCTAGAGGATGTGACGTCCACCCCCCAATTCAAACATGTTCATACAATACTGAATACATTTGAAGCCATTTTGACGTCTATTACCTATGTCAGTAAGTATCTGTTTTTGCAGTGTATTTGTCTTTTGTAGAGATTTTTCATTTATTCTTTACAAATAAAATGTCGCCTAAAATCTCACCTAGGGTAGCAAATTATCTAGAACCGGCCCTGGCACTAGGCCGCAAGAGCCTTTCTTGTGCTGACACATAGAAACTGTCACGGTTTGAGAAAAAAGCAGGACCCAAATGCAGATTTAAACTGAAACTTCCTTTATTTCAAGGCTATGATATATATATGTACAATGACAAACAGAACACTCACCGCGGGAACAAGACGAACCGACCAAGACAGACAGACAACCCAGAACTTAAATACACACAAGACTCAATCACACAACAAGACACAGGTGAGGAGGGAGGAGAAAACACAGGGGCCCAGGTGAACATAATCAGACCATTAGACACACCAGGGAAACTAATGACAAGACGAAAACACAGGGAAAAGGACCAGACAATAACCCAAAGGAAAACAAGACATGGAATACAGCAAAAACACCCAAACCTACAAAACTATAAACGTGACATAACATGAGAATCGTGACATAACCCCCCCCCTCAAGGGACGGATTCCAGACGTCCCAAAAAAACAAAAATCCAGCAGGGTGGGTGGAGGGGGTCTGGAGGACGGGTCTCGGGCGAACGGCCCGGGGGCAAGGCAGAGTTCAAAAAAGAGGAATTCGGGCGGACGGCCCGGGGGCAAGGCAGAGTCCAAAAAGGGGAATTCGGGCGGACGGCCCAGGGGCAAGGCAGAGTCCATGGAGGGAATCTCGGGCGGACGGCCCGGGGGCAAGGCAGAGTCTGAGGAGGGGTGAAGACCAGACAGCTCCGGAGGCCGTTCAGGAGCCGGTGTCGGCAAGATCCCCCATGGAAGAGGACACAGGACCAGCAGGACCCCCGGCAGGAGAGCAGTCGGCGGAATCCCCAACGCGACAGGACATGGAGTTGGCAGGGCCCCCAGCGGAAGAGTAGTCGGCGGGACCTCCAACGTGGCAAGACATGGAGTTGGCAGGACCCCCGGCAGAAGAGCAGTCTGCGGGACCTCCAACGGCTCAGGACATGGGGTTGGCAGGACCCCCGGCAGAAGAGTAGTCTGCGGGACCTCCAACGGGACACGACATGGAGTTGGCAGGCCCCCCGGCAGAAGAGTAATCTGCGGGACCTCCAACGGCACAGGACCTGGGGTTGGCAGGAACCCCGGCAGAAGAGCTGTCTGCGGGACCTCCAACGGCTCAGGACATGGGGTTGGCAGGACCCCCGGCAGAACAGTAGTCTGCGGGATCCCCAACGCGACAGGACATGGGGTTGGCAGGACCCCCGGCAGAAGAGTAGTCTGCGGGACCTCCTACGGGACCAGACATGGAGTTGGCAGGACCCCCGGCAGAAGAGTAGTCTGCGGGACCTCCAACGTGACAAGACATGGAGTTGGCAGGACCCCCGGCAGAAGAGTAGTCTGCGGGACCTCCAACGGCACAGGAAATGGGGTTGGCAGGACCCCCGGCAGAAGAGTAGTCTGCGGGACCTCCAACGGGACCAGACTTGGAGTTGGCAGGACCCTCGGCAGAAGAGTAGTCTGCGGGACCTCCAACGTGACAAGAAATGGAGTTGGCAGGACCCCAGGCAGAAGAGTAGTCTGCGGGACCTCCAACGGCACAGGACATGGGGTTGGCAGGACCCCCGGCAGAAGAGTAGTCTACGGGATCTCCAACGGGACCAGACATGGAGTTGGCAGGACCCTCGGCAGAAGCGCAGTCTGCGGGACCTCCAACGGCTCAGGACATGGGGTTGGCAGGACCCCCGGCAGAAGGGCAGTCTGCGGGACATCCAACGACACTTGAGTGGGTTGGTTCGCCAACAGAACCCGGGGAGCTGGCGTCGGACGGACAGCCAACAGGAGACGAGGTGCTGGAGTCGGCCGGTATGCCGACAAGACACGGGGAGCTGGCGTCGGACGGACAGCCATCAGGACACGGGGAGCTGGCGTCGGACGGACAGCCAACCGGAGACGAGGTGCTGGAGTCGGCCGGTATGCTGACAGGACATGGGGAGCTGGCGTCGGACGGACAGCCAACAGGAGACGAGGTGCTGGAGTCGGCCGGTACGCCGACAGGACTCGAGGAGCTGGCGTTGGCCGATGAGTCAGCAGGTGACGAGGAGCCGGAGTCGGGACCATGGTTACTGGAGCCGGCACTGAAGCCGGGAACATGGCTGTAAGGTCCGGTTCTGGACCCGGAAACATGGCTGTAAGGTCCGGCTCTGGAGCCGGAAACATGGCTGTAAGGTCCGGTTCTGGAGCCGGAAACATGGCTGTGTGGGCCGGCACTGGACCCGGAAACATGGCTGTAAGGTCCGGTTCTGGAGCCGGAAACATGGCTGTAAGGTCCGGTTCTGGAGCCGAAAACATGGCTGTAAGGTCCGGTTCTGGAGCCGGAACCATGGCTCTTGGGGCTTGAGCTGCCTGCTTGGCCTTGCGACTCCTCCTCTTAGCAGCCGCCTGAATACTCCGTGGACCTCCATAAGCCAGACGAGTACCAGAATATGACTCCTGGACAGGAGCAGGAACTGGGGCAGAAGCACGGGCTGACTGCAGACGGAAACCACCGTATGGTGCCAGGTTGGGAATTGGGAGGCCGGGAGCTAGCATGCCTGGGGCTAGCAGGCCGGGAATCACACACAGGGAGGATCTTTGAAATCCAGCCAGGTAAGAACTTCACCATACCTGGTTTCTCTCTAGCCATCTGGCGCGCCTCCGACAACACAGCCTCCCGCTGCTGAACTCCGGGTGCTCTCTTCCATCTATCCGAGCAGTTAGCCAAAAAAAAAGGAAACATTTAATAATTCCGACTCGAACGGATTTGCTGGGCCCATTTCCGGTCGGTTCGTACTGTCACGGTTTGAGAAACAAGCAGGACCCAAATGCAGATTTAAAATGAAACTTCCTTTATTTCAAGGCTATGATATATATATGTATAATGACAAACAGAACACTCACCGCAGAACTAGTCAGGGAACAAGACGAACCGACCAAGACAGACAGACAACCCAGAACTTAAATACACACAAGACTCAATCACACAACAAGACACAGGTGAGGAGGGAGGAGAAAACCAAGGGGCCCAGGTGAACATAATCAGACCATTAGACACACCAGGGAAACTAATGACAAGAGGAAAACACAGGGAAAAGGACCAGACAATAACCCAAAGGAAAACATGACATGGAAAACAGCAAAAACACCCAAACCTACAAAACTATAAACGTGACATAACATGAGAATCGTGACAGAAACAAATTGGCGGGGCGCACTTCGCACGCGCACACACTAAAATATTCCATGCGCTCCGCACTCACATTATGCTGGGCCCACGTGCCTTAGCACCGCTGCTCTGACTCCATCTTAGGGGAAACACTGCTGAGTTATGAAGACATATCTGACATTTCCACTGGGTGACTAATTTCAAATGATGTTGACACCATCTCACAACACTTCTAAAATAACATTACTTTCTGAAGCACAATTTAAAATGTATGCTGTTTAAAATCTCAAATTAGATCTATTGTCCATCTATATTTATATTATTATTTAATGGAAACCGTCCATAATCAAAGAGTCACTCGAAGTCAATCAAATACTTATTTCACTTCAGGGTGATAGCGGGAGACCCCATCTAGTCATTCAGAGAGAATCAGGACAATCTGATGTAGAGTTTCAAAATAAAAGACCTTTGAAGTCTCATATATGAGCTATCGTCCTTCTGTTTTTAAACAAGAATAAATAAGAAACTGTCAAATTATCAAAGACTTATTTCACTTCAGGGTGATAGCAGGACACCCCATCTAGTCACTCAAAGAGAATCAGGACAATCTGATGTAGAGTTTCAAAATAAAAGACCTTTGAAGTCTCAAATGAGCTATCATCCCTCTGTTTTTAGATAAGAATAAAACAAAAACGATCCACTATCAAATACTTATTTCACTTCAGGGTGGTAGCAGGACACCCCATCTAATCACTCAGAGAGAATCTGGACAATCTGATGCACAGTTTCAAAATAAAAGACATTTGAAGTCTATGAGCTATCGTCCTTCTGTTTGTATCCAACAGTTCAAATGTTCGAATTACATTGAATCAGAATTGTCCCCCTTTTTTCTTTAACAATGAAGACAATTGGATATGTTAATGATATATTGACCGCAAAACTCAAAATGTCCCCGGTTTTAATTTTGTAAATCTGGTCACCTTATGGGCTGTATGATGTAAACCTTGTACCGTAAATGTTGTATTAAATAAAGTTAATATTACCGACGTAGATTAACGTTCCTGTAGCTTCTTATTGCACTTGCAATATACCATTAAAAGAGTTGAACGTAGCTGTTTGCTATTAGGCCGACTATATATTAAGTCGTCATATTTATACATATATCAATAAAGATATGTGTCAAAGCTCTAATCAAATTATTAGTTGTATTAATTATAATTGTATATATATATATGTATATTGCCTGTGTTGTATATGTATACACACAAATGAACAACCTTGTGTTTTTTCAAAAGTTTTACAAGTTGTATTGTAGTGTTTATTTTAGTGTTGTTTTATTCCTATCCACATTTTGATTTCAGAGCACAGGACAGGAGAATGCTGGGCACAACATCACGCTCAACAGTGAAGCTGGCAATGCTGAACAAAACCAGTTATAATATTTATTCCGCTGAAAAAGTGAAAGCTTTACGAAAATGTAATTAAAAATACATAAGCATTTCAGGTAGAAATTAGCATTTAGCATAGTATCAGGCTTCAACATATACATTTTTATATATTACCAAGTGGTTTCATGTACAACCCAGTCCCGGCGTCAAGAGGGGGCGTGAGGGGGCGTCGCCAACTCACGCGGACTGTCCGCCCCCTCAATCAAAATAGTATTTTTTTTATTTATTTTTTATTGTTTTTAGTTTTATTACAACAGTTTATGATGTGTTAAAAACAACAGAAAACTCCACTGACAAACCAAAATGAACAGCATGGGTAAATAAAAAAACAGCTTTGCAATTTACGCAGTTTACGTCATGAGACGTAAATTGACGGTCACTGACGGTCAGTGCGTCATCCCGCCATAAAACAAAAACAAACGAAGCAACGTAGCAGCTATTTTAATTCAAGCGGACATTCAGAATATTTTATACAGTCTATGGACAGAATGGATATTCGCAAATGGCTGAAAAAGCCAGAAACAACCACACCGTCGGCGGCATCCCCGCCGCCTGGCAGCAGCAGCAGCAGGAGCACCGGAGAGGACGAGGAACACCTGCCGAGGGAGGAGCCGCGGGTTCAGCCTCGCAGTGAGGAGAGTGAGCCGGGTTCACTGGGACCGGAGAGCCCGCCGTCGCACTCACAGCATGGTTTACCAGAGGACCTCGGAGTTGACAAGCCAGCTCAGGTTCATCTCAGGCAGTTTCCAAAGAAGCAACAGCATAATAATGACTGTAAACGGTCATTTTCGGCTAATTGGTACAACGAGAGAGACTGGCTTGAATATTCGCAGCAAGAAGATGCAGCCTTTTGTTTTCCCTGCAGGAAATTTGGAGGGAGTGACTCCGTTTTCACAAGAACTGGGTATACTAATTGGAAGCATGCTAATGATAAGGCAAAGGGATTTAGCAGGCACAGTAACAGCAAAGAGCATCAAGCATGCAATGTTAGCTGGAAAGAGAAGGAAATGCGATGCAACACAGGCAGTGAAATTTCAACCATGGTTAACTCTCATCAGCTTGCGCGAAACCGCCTGTATGTGTCTGCAATTGTTGACATAATTGAATTTCTTGTCTCAAACGAACTGCCACTGAGGGGTGAAGTGGATTCAGTCAATAGCAGAGATGAACTGGGAAGCGGACTGTTTCTCTCACTGTTTGATTACACGCTGAGGCAAAACCAAGAGCTTGCAAAGGCTTTCAGTACAATTCCAAAAAACGCAACTTACACATCACATGATATTCAAAATCACATCATTGAACTGATGAGCACGATCGTAACAGAGCAAATTGTTAAAGATGTCGGGGAGTCATGGTTTACACTCAAGGTGGATGGAACTAAAGACCCGACAGGCAGTGAAAATGTATCTATAGTTGTGCGTTATATGGACAAGGACTACAAAATGCAAGAGAGGCTGTTATCAATGCAGACAACGGACAAATGTGATGCCCAGTCACTCACTAATGTTGTGCTTGATGAACTGTCAAATGCTGGCCTTGACGCAAACAAAATTCTTAGTCAGTGTTATGACGGAGCCAGCGTCATGTCGGGACGAGAGGGAGGCATGCAGAAGCTTATTCAAAATAAGTTAAACAGAGAAGTGCCTTACATCCATTGTTTCAACCACCAATTGCATTTGGTGATCGTGCATGCTATTTCCTCAGAGAGTGCAGTTGGGGATTTTTTTGAAGTGTGCAATTCCCTTTATAAATTTATGAAAAAGCCCACTGTAGCCGCACAGTACAAAGGAGAGAAGCTTAAAAGGCTGTTAGAGCAGCGATGGACCGGACACCTTGACACGGTGTCTGTGGTGCTGAAGTCACACACTGCACTGGTGGACTTCCTGAAAGAGATCGGAACCATGGGAGCAAGTGCTGATGTGAAAATTGAATCTGTTGGACTTCACAAGGCCATTACAGAACGGAGCTTCACATTTCTCACCGGTGTGATGCACAAAGTATTGGGGCTGATGGACCCAGCCAATCGGATGCTGCAAGCCGAAGAAACAGATCTAATCACTGCAGTCCGGCTCATTCAAAGTGCCTCTTCTTGCATAGAGGATCTACGATCAGATGCGGAATTTCAGAAACTGTGGGCTGACAGCGGGGATGCAGGTGAGGGCGCCGGCGCGCCTGCTCCTCCAAAACGGCAGCGGCAGGCCACCAGGACGCTACAAGACTACGTGGTGAGTGAAAGCCTTGGGCAACGCGAAGTGGACATTCTACAAGAGTGCAAGCGGCTGTTTTTTGGCATCATCGACTCTATTCTGAGTGAAATGGCTGCACGTTTCAGCGAGCGTAACGGGAAATATATGTCAGCTTTGGACGCTTTGGACCCCGCCAGTGTGATTTTCCTGGAGGCTGAGAAAGTGAAACCACTACTGGATTTAACAAACACAGACATGGTTGAGGCACAGTTCACAGTTGCGCGAGAGTTTTTGAAAAGCCGGTGCACAGGCCAGGGAGTAGAGAGAGTGACTTTGAGTCACCTTGTTGCAAAGGAGTCCAGGGTATTAAGTGCCATGCCAGCGGTAATGACAGCATTCAAACACGCACTAACATTCGGGGCATCAACTGCTACATGTGAAAACTCGTTCTCCACGTTGAAGAATGTATTTAGTGAGCACAGACGCAGCATGTTGCATCGACGCAAAGCCCATCTCATCCAGCTGGCCTTTGAGAATGACCTCAGTAGGAAATTCAAAGATGAGTGGAAGGAGATGCTGCTGAGGAGGTTCCACTCGTCAGGAAAGAGGAGACTGCAACTCTACTGAAGGTAAGAGCTGGTTATTTTATCATTTGTATTGTTGCTACTGTTTGTTAGCAATGTGGTTATTGATCATCCGTTGTTGGATATGTTAGATCAGCGCCTCTGATCTGTGGAGTCTGTTTTGATGTTGCTCCGTTATGTTTTCTCATTCTATGCAGCATCATGTGACATGTCACCGGCGGTGACATGTCACATGATGCTGTGACTCACCGCCCCCCCTCGGTTTTCAGCTGCCCCCCCCTCTGTACTGAGCTGGAGCCGGGACTGGTACAACCCACACAAGTATCATGCTAAATGAAGCTCTGTTGCTTGGATATCACTAGATCCTGATGTCAGCGTAATATAAAAGTACATAACGATTGATGTGTAACTTAGCATAATTTACTAGCTAGCCGCTAGCTGCTAACTGCCGCCTCGTTAATATAAATCCAGTACCATGCTGTCATGAACGCGCGGTGCTGTTACGTGTACGCAAATTCACGTGCTTGATGTGAACGAGCCTTTTGGGCGGCGTGCAGTGGTTAATTTGAGCCGGATCCTGCCGGAACAGGATCCGGCACCTCTTCATTTTGGCCACCCTGTGTTCCGGCACCTATTTGGGCAGATCCGGTACCTCTCACAAAAAATAAAAAATAAAAATGGTTAAAATGAAATAAAATATGCAGATATTAATTTACAGAAAAAATCCCAAGAATTTCATGTCGTTTATTAAGATTAAGATTTGAAAAAGTCGGAGATCTGTGTTGACGCACTGAAAAGCTGGACCAACGGACAAACGTCTTTCACTTTTGAAATTCGCCACATGAGGAGCACGTCGCAGAGAGGAAGAAACGGTGATTCAATGCAAGCATGTCAAAAAGACAGTTAAATTTACTGTCTTTCTTCAAAAAGAAGGAAGAGGTAATAGACACTTCAAAACGAGTCAGAAAAGCCTCCACAAGCAGCGACGAGGGCAGCTGCAGCGGTCATGTTGATGGTCAAAACCAGGAGGAGGTTAGCGCCGCAACAGCTAGCCAGCTAGCTAACCGACAGCTAGACAAGCCCGGGCAGCGGGTCAGGTTCACCGCCAGCCGGAACAGGAGCCAGCTACCGTCAGCCAGGTGAACCACCAACAGCAACGGGTGGGTACCCTGGCATCAACTAGCCCGGTACAACAGCCGGAGCAAGAGGCGAGCGGAACCGCTACATCAGCTGGCTTACAGCAGGAAGATTCAGTAGGAGAGGAGAGCGCATTGAGCGTAGAAGAGTGTGGGACGTCCAGCGACAGGTCAGTTTTTTCTAACTGTGGCCAAGAACTTGGAGGACCGTATGTTATCTCAAGGAGGCCGGATGCCAGATAAAACTGGATATAACAAGTTCATTGAGGAGTTGAAGGTGCTTTACGCACAATACTGGCCCGAGGACGCAGGTGCGCTGTATGGAGAGACTGAGGTCGAGTCACTGTGTCAGCGCTTCAACATTGCCAACCCGCACGCAGTCATACGGGCCTACAGAACGTACAGAGACTCAGATGCTAAAGACACCCCCGATGAGCTGATGGAGTTACTTGTTGCTGTCAACAGCATTCCCATTGCAAGTGCTGAATGTGAGCGCGGATTTTCTCAAATGAACTTGATTTGCACTCCCAACCGTAGCTCTTTGCTCACATCTACCATGTCATCTTTACTCTTCCTAAATCTTGTTGGACCCCCCCTGGCTAAATTCAATCCAGTCCCGTACGTGAGGTCCTGGGTGGCCAAAGGACACAGAACTGCCACAGACACACGCAGTAAAAGCAGAAAAAAAGAGATAGAGGACAATCCGGACATGCTCGTGATGTGGGGTGTTTTAAACAACTAAATATGGTGAGCAAACATACTGTCTATTAATAGGCCGCCGTGCCAATCTTTGAATAGGCCTAATACATATTTTTTTTACACGTTAAACCTGTTGAGAAATTAATTGCTGGCTGTATACTGAAGTCCCACCTGTGGTGATGTGGGCATTTGCCTATGTTGTGCGTACTAGCCTAAAAAATTATAAATGATCGTCATAACATTTATACCATGGATACTATTTGAAATTGAGGCTTGTAAGTCCCACAGCGTTGCAAGTGGACATTTTCATGTTGTTTTTAGCACCTTTTCTGTATACGTTCCGGGACCTGTACGCGTCTCGTCATCCCTGAGCTGTCATATGTACTTTGCGTTCCGGCACCTTATGATTTACAAATTAAGCACTGGCGGCGTGGTTAAAGTTGCGCATGCTCTATGAGTGCACATACGGGTACTTCTCAGGCATGCCGGGTAATCTGTGACGTTCTCTCAAAAGTTGGGCCATTTTGTTATCATGCGCGCAACTCTCATAGGAATGAATGAGGCCCCGCCTCCCACGCTGTATCCAGTTCTTGTTATACATCCATGACTCGGAGCTGTCCGACTTCAGGCGAGCTTTTTGATACCTCCCCCGGCTGCGATCGGCTATTCTCGTCTACTTTCGAGGCGAGCCGCAGCTCGTCTCAAACAAGCCTACTCGTAGCTCAACGAGGCTCCCTCCTGTCAGATGGAGGGAGTAAATACAGCGGCAAGCTTTGGGACGGCCTCCCCTCTCTCCGGCAGAAACAGGAAATGCCGTAACTATATGTAACAACGGTTTCAAATCAGCATCTCTTAGACAAAAAATGTAAATTAATAACTCAAATAAAACTCCAAACATATTTCATTGTGTTACTTTTTTGTAAAGCTCTTTCAGTTTTAAACCTGATGTTTATAAGCTTCTTAGTTCTTGCAACAGTCTGTAAATATACACAACTTTATAATGAAATGCACACATTTAACTTTTTCTAGACTAAACACAGGTATGATCCTAAGTTAAAACATATGAGGTTATCATGAGGTTGTTAACTTCGTAGTTTATCAGTGGATGTTTGCTGGAACTACTTGTAAAAACCGTGTTTCCTGACGGACACACACAGCGTGACTCCGGTCAGGTAGAGACCGGTCTCAAGTCAGCACCGCTGCAGACCTGCAGACTCGCTGTTTGAGGGCTTGATAGCCCACTCCCCCTCCACACCGCTCCACACTCGTTGGTTTGGAACAGCCCTCAATATGGCGGACCCTCCGCGTGAACGCGCAAACGGAGGGGTAGGGTGTAGGGGGCGGTTTGGGAATAGACTGTGTATGTCCCTTCCGGTGGACCTCCATGGGACCTTATATCGGAAAAATAATGTATTGAAGTCAATGGGGAGAGAAAGATTATCTTTCGATCCCGTTTGAATTGTGCCACGAATTACACATATGATGTTTGTCAATTTAAAAGATAATTTTGCAAGTCCCAAAAATTAAAATGTGTCGTAAAACTGAGAAAGTTACACATTTATTTGTGTGAAGCGCTCAATGAACTACAACTCTGGTCTTGCACACGTCACCAACACCAAGATGGCCGTCACGTTGGTACATTTAACCTCTTTCTTTCAGAATGAGGCGAAAAGTATTAAAAGAGGTGAAAATCACTACAAGTCTGGGCATGTTGAGAGCTGTAAATACGAAAAAGGGGAGTTAGTCGGTTCTGTAAGAGCCAGCATGCGGGACCGGCTTTACAAGGTTTCGGTGAGTAACACGAGTGTAATGTGTAACGTTAATGTCAGCTAGCTAACATTAGCTAACAAGGTACACTCGTGTTTTGTTTTAGTTGCTCTTCGAGAGCGAGCAAGAGGTACTATTATTGGTATGATAACAACCTGGTACAAAGCACACAGGCATCTTGTTAAAGTAAGTAAGTACAATAAGTAAATGTATTTTTAGCTATCTGAAGGGAATACATCAGTTATGACAGCACTTACGCGACTCTGGGATTTGTAGTCTTTCTAGTTGCGTATTTTTCATAGTCTTATATTTCAACAGTTTTAAGACAAACTTTGAATTTTTTGACATGGAAATGATTTTTTAAGATTGACAAACAACATATGTGTAATTCATGGCACAATTCAAACGGGATCAAAAGATAAGTTTTCTCTCTCCATTGACTTCAATGTATTATTTTTTCGGAATAAGGTCCCATGATGCGGAAGTAAGTGGGCGTGACTTCGCCACTATGGGCCTCATAAAAGGCGGAGCCGAGGCGGAGCCGAGGCGGAGCCGAGGCGCAAGCTAAGCTAACATGCTCCCCATCTGCACACTGCCGTGGCATTTTACGTTTCTAAGGTAGGCGGACATGAAAATATTCAGCAAAACTATAAATAATAATCGAAGTTATTGAGTTTTTAGCATAATACTTCAGAATCTTAAAATCCCTTAACGTTTGTATGCAATTGTGCTAAATTCAACACTGGAATCAAGCCAATATTAATATGTTTGCATGACATTAGTTATTTATATTTTGATGTCACTTAATTATACATTTAATGCATTTAAGTCAAGCTAAGGTACATGTGATGGTAGCTAGTTTGTGCTCTTACCTGTGAGGCCTCCTCCAAACAGCATAATAACCAGACTGTATCATTAAAACTAAGTACCAGTTCTAGATCCTTGACTTTAGACAAACAATTCAAAAGACAACATGTATTTAAAGACCAATCTTTATTTGAATGTGCCTCTTAACCTGAGATATTAGTTATACAGTAATAGTATTGACAATCTAAAAAAACTGAGCAATTCAACAGTCAACTTTATGTTTCTTATTGTCTCTAAAGCATTTATTATTTTCATTTTTCCCCTCTCATATTCAGTGTGGACAGATTGAGATAGCGTTGTGTCCAGAAAGCTATAGAGACTTCAGGGAAGAAACCTCCATGTGTTGGTTTACACCTTCTGTCCATATGTGCTTTTTATTTAAAACATGTTTGATTAACTTTTGGTATTTGCACTCTTTTTGTCCATTATTCTTACTGAAAATGTTAGATTACACATTCACATCTGACTGAAGATTGGCCCCATTTATTTGTGACATTGCAAACTCTGCGGGGCAAGGCACAAGTGATGTGAACCTCATAAAGCGAGGCAAATACAAATAATCAGCTGATGCAGTGTAGATGTGGAAATAGGTGCATTCGATCAGCTGACTGTTTTTACAATAAAAGTAGTTTCTTAGTGTACTGGTCTTAAAATCTCATAGCATCAGCTTTTAATTTTCCTCTTGGATGTTCTTCTTGACCCTCAGAGAAGGAGAACATGTCGTGTCTTTCAGGCAGGTCCTTTCCTAACAAAAATTACAGGAAACATAAAACATATTATTGCAGAACAAGTGTGTTATTTATGAAAGTGGTGTGTTTGTGTGTTTAGGGGCTGTAGATATAATTATTTTGTAATTGTAATGTTTTTTTTTTATTTCAACAGTGAGCTACAAAGACAATCAGATTATGAATGAACAGTATGAAGTTCATCAACATTGAAATATATGTTATTATCAAAATAAAATGTAACTGTTATCAAAATGTAGTGCAACTGTAGAAGCTTGCTCTGTTGTCTCACTGAAAGAATAACTTTTACCACGTTTTTTACAGACAATATTGAGAGATAATAGTAGCAGTTCTCACTATGTGTTAAATATCTTTGCCTTCAATACATTAAATTAGAAAGCTGACAAAATCATATTGCTTGTTAACATCTAAATGTAACTTTTTGCATGGAAAAAACCCTCAACTTCACTGATGTGTAGGTGATCTAGTATTGTTTAATGGAATGTATATCAGTGTATTAAAGTCAATACTTCATTTATTTAAACCAGTATCTTTCTTGATTCTTTGTACAGTATGAAAAAAAAGAGTCTTTGTACCTGAGCTGAAGTTCACTGCTGTGAGGAGTCCAGTTCTGTCTCTCACTCTCTGGTCCAGCCTGTCTGCATCACCTGGAGACCTTAAACAAACAGATATATATGTAAAGTACCATGTGTACAAACAATATAACTGATTCTCTTCTGTTGAACATGTTGGATTGTGTATTGTCTGAGTCAGGGTCCTTTTTATTCTACTGTAACTTTGGAAGTTGTGTTACCAATGCTTACTGTTTATTTGATACCCATTTGGTAATGCAATTCATAAAAACAACCAGGTTTGGGTTTGTTCTTCAGATGACTGTGACGTTAACGTGTAAGCTCAATAATGAACTCCAGCTCAACCAACCATATTCATCTTGAAATATGACATTAATAATTGTAATATACACACATCTTATTGTGAGGTTGATTTCACATACACTACTTCGACATTAGCTTGTCTACATACTTGAGCATAGCCAATTTAAATTAACCTTAGCGATGCATATAGTTCCTACCTACATAATAATCATCTCTCTAAGTTACAAGGATGACCTTATTTTATCAACCTCAAACAGAAGCTGTTTGTTGTACGGTATTATCCCACTTAACGCTTAACACTTGTCTATTTCGTTTTAACCTTTATAAACATAGTCTAAGATTTTAACTTGGAGGCTACTATTAGCATCGTTAGCACCGATGTAGCTACCACTCGCTTACACGCTAACCCAAGCCTTAACATTAATTACGTAGCTGATTAAAATCATTAACACATAAATAACTACTCAAATTTCACTTACCGCAAAACCGCATTCATGCACCGTCTGGTCCAACCGCAGAGCGAGTCACAATAGTCCGATATATAAGCATGAAGAAAAAACAAACACGGCCGGGGGCAAGTTGTGTTCCCTGGATGAGCTGAACAGGCAGAGTGCCTGTAGCTTCACGGAGCAGCTAGCAGAGAGACAAGAAGCTAACAGCAGCAGTCACATCACAGAGCCGTCACTCAATGTGACCACGCCCTAATTTATGCAAAAACTTTAAGACCTAATATAAATAAAAGGGTCGTGTTAGAAAACAATTCACTCACAGATCCATAATCATGAAGGTGGAATCTAACTATATTCATAATAATATTTATTGCATCCATGGGTAGAAACAGGTTTTTTTCTGCTGTAAAGTTGTGCATTTTAACATGGGGGTCTATGGAAATTGCTCCTTTCTGCAGTCAGTCCCTATCGGCCAATATATGAACTGCAGTTTGTGCCACTTCCGTATAGAGAGGCGAAGTCCCTCCCCTTCCGGGAGCCTCCATGGGGCCGCGGAAGCGGAAAATTATACATTGAAGTCAATGAAGAGAGAAAAGTTATCTTTTGATCCCGTTTGAATTGTGCCACGAATGACACATATGATGTTTGTCAATCTTAAACAATCATTTCCATGTAAAAAAAGTCACAGTTTATCGTAAAACTGTTGAAATATAAGACTATGAAAAATACGCAACCAGAAAGACTACAAATCCCAAATGCATTCTGGGTCGCGTAAGTTATGTCATAGGCGATAATGCTCCAAGAATGGTTGCGACTCGCAAAGCAAAGAAGAAGAAGAAGATCTCGCAATTAAAGCAAAGAAGAAGAAGAAGACTGATTTATTCCCTCCAATAAACTCACTTTTACAAGATGCCTGTGTGCTTTGTACCAGGTTGTAATCACAAAAGTGATCATACCACTTGCTCGTTCTATTGCTTCCCGTCTGATGAAAGGACCAGTCGTTGGACCAAACATATCAGGTAATATACATGTTTCGCATGGAACATAGTCAAGTTAGCTACCTAACTAGTAGCGAGCACGTTAGTTAGCATTACATTACATTACTTAGCCATGTCATTTATATTAAACTTAACATGAAGTAAACCAAAATGTTAAACAGTAAGAGTAGTCATGATGGTAATTATTTTGTGAAACATTTAAAGAGTAGCCTATATCGCCCCCTCCACCAGGTGCTAAGGAGGCGGCAGGTAGGCTAACGCCACATTAGCATCAGCGATCTTTTCTACTTAATGCTATCTGCACAAATGGTTAACATTGAACATTAAAATATCAGGCAGTTCAGGGAGAGTCGAAGGAAGGAAGGCAGGCAGCTTTGCATGACATTCTTCTGGACATGTTTCATTGTGATGATAGTGAGAGTGTGTCAATCTGTTTGTTGGAAAGACAGTAGTTGAGTGATTACTGAGAGAAAATTATTAAAAGAGATAATTATTCAGTGTTGTTACTTTAAAGTGTTGTTACTGACCTTTTTCTCTTTTATTTTCTTTACCTCACCTGTAACTGCTGAGACCCCGAGGAACATGCACACTGGACTGACCTGCTCTGGCAACCTGATTTCCACTGTACGTAATAGTATTTGGTTATGGTATAAAATTGATATACATCAAAGGCACAATGCACCCCCCAGAGAGACACATGTATTGAGTGTGATATTTTGCATTGGTCATGTGAAATCATCTTTACATACTAGAAAACTGTAGGAGCGGCAACTTGTTTTGAAATTGAATTTTTAATATCCGATAATAAAGTTGATCTGTTTTCTTTATTCTTCTCTCTTCCCTGCTCCATCCATCACCATTCTCTGTTCCTGCAGGTCCTGCTTGCTAATCAATGCTCATATTTGTTTACACAATTACAAATAAAGTCAATGTATTTTATGACATGAAGTTGTGCTTCATTCTGATTCAATAATAAATTCATTCTGCCTTCAACTGCAAAATTATTGTGGACTGCACCGACATCCATGTAGCAGCCCCCCAGTAAGATGAACCAAGCAAAGTTGACATACTCAACATACAGCTGTGCTCTTAAATTTACATTAAGAATTTGTGAAATATTGGTAATAACAGGTTTGAATGATTATTAGTAATTAATTATATAATTGTCTCATTGTAGACGAGCAGACAGGGAGCCAGATGAGAAAAGCAGAATATGCAGCTGCCATTTTCCACATGGAAAAGAGAAAGGGCCAAGTGTATTTGAGTGGACAAAAGAGAAATCCCAAATACGAAAAATAAATTATACAATTTACAGATATGTATACAAATACATATATATCCTATATACACCATGTATAATGATGGTGTATGATGTAGAAGGAAGTGTGGTAGATAACAAGTAAATATAGAGTTACATACAGATCCATGTTACAGCAAAAGATGGAATAACTAAGAAGCACGCAGTATAATAATAATTACATGCAACAATTAAATAACTGCTCAGCATTTCCACCACAATCCCAATCTGCTGTGTCCTGTTTTCCTCCCCTCTGCATAACACCCCATCACACATACGAAACACAACGCAGAGTCCGAGGGTGTTAAGAGTATGTTTATTTAAATGTCCTCCTCTCTACTGGCCAACACAGGGAGCATATGCTGGGTGTAGAATTGTTCCAGGAGGAGGAGATTTCCATGCCATGCAGGGTCTTTGGGGATGGGGATGATGATCGCCTCCTTCGTGGTCCACAGTAGCAGAGACTCCGGTCTGTGATGTGCAGCTGTTATATAATATACAATACATTTTTGAAAAACATTTGATCAACAAAAAAGGATTTGGTCAGGATATAGAGTCAGTGTGTAGTTTATTAATGAATCAATGCTCTCTACATTAGGAAAACACATACCAGTGTACCAGAGGGAGTCACACACAGCTGTGCCTAGATAACCAAACAAATTGACAAGATAACCAAAATCCTTGAATCTACACACAGCAAATAAACTCAAATGACACAACGAGATCACACATATAGTCGATATAAAACTGGCCGCTTCAATCTGAAGAGCAACTAAAACAAAACACGGGAGTGTATCTTGTTCTTGTGAACACTAATGTTATCCACAGCATACACAGAGACCACGAAGTTCTTAAGGAGAAAACTAGTTGCTAAAACAAAACACGTTAGTGTACCTTGTTAGCTAATGTTATCTAGCTGACATTAACGTTAAACATTGCACTCATATTACTCACTGAAACCTTGGAAAGCCGGTCCCGCATGCTGGCTCTTACAGAACCGACTAACTCCCCTTTTGTGTATGTACAGCTCTCAACATGCCCAGACTTGTAGTGATTTTCACCTCGTTTTATACTTTTTTGCCTCATCCTGAAAGAAACAGGTGAAATTTGCTAACGTGACGGCCATCTTTGTGATGGTGACGCGTATTGTGCGAGACCAGAGACCTGTAGTTCACTGAGTGGTTTCACACAAAAAAATGTGTAACTTCACAGTTTCACGACAGATTTTTTTTTACTTGCAAAATGTTCTTTTAATTTGACAAACATCATATGTGTCATTCGTGGCACAATTCAAACGGGATCGAAAGATGACTTTTCTCTCTCCATTGACTTCAATGTATAATTTTCCGCTTCCGGGGTCCCATGGGTCGGAAGTAGATGGGCGGGACTTCGCCTCTCTAGTGGCGTCCCGGCTCTTCCACAGAGTTTGCCGCTTGATGTATAATAAGAACTGGATATAGCGTGGGAGGCGGGGCCTCATTAATTCCTATGAGAGTTGCTCATTGGCGCATGATGATAAAATGGCCCAACTTTTGAGAGAGCGAAACATCACAGATTACCCGGCATGCCTGAGAAGTACCCGTATGTGCGCTCATAGCGCATGCGCAACTTTAACCAAAATGCTCGTTCACATCAAGCACGTCAATGTGCGTACACGTAACAGCACCGCACGCAGTGGCGGCTGGTGGAAAATATCTTTGGTGGGGCTGTTGATATAGTGAGTAAAAAAAATTTGGGGGACAAATTACCCCTTAAATTGGGACTTCTGGTGACGTAATGGCCCCATAAAATCGTGGTTCTAGGGCCAGGAACAACCAGGCTGAGTCGGGCTGAGTATGCTAAACTAACTGCGGTCAAGCCAGCCTCCACTCGGGAAAACCTAGTCAAGCCAGCCCTCACGTGATATTGCGGTGCGCGAATATCCTATGCATTACGGTAGAGTAAAAAAAATCATCCCTCTGTGTTTAGATGAGAATAAAACAAAAACTGTCCAGTATCAAAGACTCATTTCACTTCAGGGTGATAGCAGGACATCCCATCTAGTCACTCAGAAAAAATCAGGACATTCTGATGTAGAGTTTCAAAATAAAAGACCTTTGAAATCTCTATTGTATGAGCTATCATCCCTGTTTTTAGATGAGAATAAAACAAAAACTGTCCAGTATCATAGATCCATCTCACTCCAGGGTGATAGCAGGACACCTCATCTAGTCACTCAGAAAAAATCAGGACATTCTGATGTAGAGTTTCAAAATAAAAGACCTTTGAAGTCTCATATATGAGCTATCATCCCTGTTTTTGGATGAGAATAAAACAGAGACTGTCCAGTATCATAGATCCATCTCACTCCAGGGTGATAGCAGGACACCCCATGTCGTCACTCAGAAAAAATCAGGACATTCTGATGTACAATTTCAAAATAAAAGACCTTTGAAGTCTCATATATGAGCTATCATCCCTGTCCCCAAAGGTCTTTTATTTTGAAACTGTACATCTGAATGTCCCGATTTTTTTTTTTATTTAATTTTTTTTTTGTATGTGGGAAGAGGTGGGCCGGCCGTCACTGTCCGCAGGTTCGTGACAGCATGGTAATGGCTTGTTTTTATGATGGATTTGATATTAACGAGGCGGCAGTTAGCAGCCAGCGGCTAACTAGTAACAGGGCTTTCAAATTTTGAACAGAGTTCCGAGTGAGATTTTGGCAGCGGTGGGGGGGGGGGGGTGCTAGTGGAGTATGAAGCCCTCTGTATAGCGAATTTGAACTGGGGGGGGGGGGGGGGCTGCTAGTGGAGTATGAAGCCCTCTGTATCGCGAATGTCAAGGGGGGGGGGGGTGCTAGTGGAGTGCACGCGTCTCAAACAAGCCTAGTTTGTTTAAAAAAAATTGCGGCGCAACTTGGTGGGCGGTACCCTGGAAAGAAATCTCTGCGTGAGAAATACAAGGTGCAGCGTGTGAGCGTGTGAATGGAGTGAAATGCGTTTGTCTCACGCCAAATGCGTGAGACTTTAGAGCTCTGTAGTAATTATGCTAATGTGCACATCAATCGTTATGTACTTATATTACGCTGTAACAGGATCTAGTGATCAATGAAGGAGTGGGGCCTGGCAGACAGCGCAGTATGCGAGTGTGGCGAGCCTGAGCAGACTGCCGACCACATAATCACCACCTGTCCTCTGTACAGACCTCCTTCAGAGGCTGGCCTCTTCCAAGTGGGACCAGAGACGAGAGCGTGGCTTTGTGACACTGAGCTGGACATATGACGACGATACACGAAAGAGAGAGAGAGAGAGAGGATCTAGTGATATCCAAGCAACAGAGCTTCATTTAGCATGAAAGAATTATTGCACTGTATATATATATTAATATATACATATATAGACCTATATACATATATATATATATATATATATATATATACAGTGCAATAAGCTTCTTAGTGCAATAAGAAGCTACAGGGACGTTAATCTAGCGTCGGTAATGTTAACTTTATTTAATACAACATTTACGGTACAAGATTTAATCATACAGCCCACGAAGTATAATATTTTACAAATGAGGAATTACAGCAAACATGTGCAATATATCCATTATTACAGCTCCGTGGGATGGCAGTGAGACAATATGGGTCCGTTGTTATTGTGCATCCATGGGTAAAGATAAACGCATGTAGTGCTGAACCTGCTGAACACGTAACATGAACGTGCCGGGCGGCGCGGTCCCGTGGGTTAGATACTCGTTCATAATGCAGAGGGATATAACTCTCAGAATAACGTTATTAGCACATTTTTACAACTTGAGGAACGAATGTTTTTAATAAGGGCTATACAAGTGTTCATACTGGGTGGTTTATTTAGTTTAAAAAAAAATTCCAACGATTTACAGACCACTCTTTCCCCATGTAAGTCAATGGGAAAAAGTGTTTCCGGGCCCAGCAACCTAAAGGAAGTGTAGTACCGCCGCTTGGCCACAACGAATATTCTACTCAGAGTCCGGCGCACTTCCTGGGGGCTTGCCCCACCCTCCCTGTGAGCACAGCGTGCTCTGATTGGTCGGGACCATGCTGAACACGTAACATGAACGTGCCGGGCCGCACGGTCCCGTGGGTTAGGTGCGCGTTCATAATGCAGAGGGAAATAACTCAGAATAACGTTATTAGCACATTTTTACAACTTGAGGAACAAATGTTTTTAATAAGGGCTATACAAGTGTTCGTACTGGGTGGTTTATTTGGTTTAAAAAAAAATATCCAACGATTTACAGACCACACTTTCCCAATGTAAGTCAATGGGAAAAAGTGTTTCCGGGCCTGGCAACCAAACGGAAGTGTAGCACTGCCGTTTGGCCACCACGAATATTTTCATCTGAGTCCGGCGCACTTCCTGGGGGCTTGCCGAGCACATATGGTGCTGACACCAGAACTTGTCATAAAGTCCGCGAAAATAAAGCCCACCCATTTAGAGGGAAGATATGATTGGTCAATTGTACTGTCATTTGACATTACTCTCTCGTTGAGTTACTATCGGGCCCTCTGTGAATGTACAGAGGGACCAACAAGCTCTCCCGTCAACTCGCAGAGACGGCTCAAGGAGCTTCTTTAATTAAACCCTTCACAACAGAAACTGAACAGGCAGATTTGAAGGATTTATTTCTTTGGAAATGTTATTTTTACGGAGCCCTGGAGGGTTCATAGAGAGAAAAATAAATAAAACGTGGCCACGTTTTACTAAAGCGTGCGCACGAGTTACTAAAGCGTGCGCACGAGTTACTAAAGCGTGCGCACGAGTTACTAAAGCGTGCGCACGATTTAATAACTAAAGCGTGCGCACGATTTAATAAAGCGTGCGCACGAGTTAATAAAGCTTGGCCTTGTTTTATTTATATTGAGGGATTCCTGTCCGTGACTCACAGTATCTGCTGCCCACAGCTGTTTTATAGAAGGAAAACCTCCTTCACTTTATGAAATCTCTGCGGCACCAGTGGCCTGTGCTACGAAGCAGGATTCGCTATTTACACTATTCATTCATGAAGTATGACACTGCGCTGTCAGCACGCGTCTCCATGTTTGTGATTGGTCAAATGTTGCTAACCCCGTCCCTTTCACGTGAACGCGCTCTCAGCCGGTCAGAGAAACCCTGGTTGATTTACTGAGTTGATAACCAGCTTCGCAGGACCGCTTATCGACATTGCGTTTGTTAGGGCTAGTTAAGCCGGGTAAATCGAACATATCCAGGGTCTGTTGAACTGGCTCCGTAGTACAGGGCTCTGGAGGCAGTAACGTGTAACTCAGCAGAATCTGAGAAGAGCAGCACCAACTGCAAAGAGCTGTGCCTTTTACTGTTTACTTCATTGTGTTTCCCTTCATTAGAACCGCTTAATAGAGATCGAGGCTGCTACGTTTCACCACACACACCTCTACATACATCGAACTACCAGAGTATTCCGCCTCGTTTTATGAAGGAGATGTCCTGTCACCGGGGCGCATGTGTGTGTGTGTGTGTGTGTGTGTGTGTGTGTGTGTGTGTGTGTGTGTGTGTGTGTGTGTGTGTGTGTGTGTGTGTGTGTGTGTGTGTGTGTGTGTGTGTGCGCACACGCTCAGCTCCGCTCTGTGTGCGTGCTCGGTGTGTTTGTGTGTGTCCGACACCACCGGCATTTTTTTTCAAATGACCACGAACAGTAATTTACACAAATCTGGTTCTCCATAGTTATATGTGTATTCCCAAGTGAAAGAAATTCGTTTAATCTTAATCTCGATGTGATAGCCCTGCCGGAGTACACCGGAACGAACGATACTATCATAAACAAATGCCGCCCCCCACCCAAACGCCCCCCACACAAACACACACACACACACACACGTGCGCGCGCACACACACAAAACGAGGCCACGCTTTATTAACTCGTGCGCACGCTTTAGTAACTCGTGCGCACGCTTTAGTAACTCGTGCGCACGCTTTAGTAAAACGTGGCCACGTTTTATTTATTTTTCTCTCTATGAACCCTCCAGGGCTCCATATATTTTAAATACAATTAAATCAAATTATTTTTTGTTAAAGCTAATAAAAAATATAACTAAAAAAATATTTTAAAAGAATATATTTTACTTTTCTTTTTTTTTATGTATTCAAATATTATTAGAATATCTTAGGCCCTCAGAGAGATGGCTCGCCACTGCCTACACCAGTACAAACGGGCCTGAAGGTGAAGGGCAGTCATGGCAGGCCTAATGGCAGCCGTACAGATGTAGCACGTCATTTCAGACAGTTTGAAACGTGAGGGCCGTGATTGGTACGTGATCTGCCCTCGCTCAAGGGAAGACCTCCAGCTTGACTTGAGACCGCCCCCGTGAGAGATAGATGTAATTATAATGAAGCCAGCTGCAATGGATCATTGATCCACCAGGGGGTGCAGTGGGGTTCCACACTGGAGCTCATGTGAAATAAAGTCAGATACAACACGCTGGATGTAGGCTACAGCGGAACTTTGTTAAGATCCATATGTCATGGATATCAATCATACTCTGTGCTAAATAAGAGACATGTAATCATTTACAAAACATCACCATGTTGTTATTTAACAAAATAATGTTGTTTAGTCGAAAAAAACGAACGGGAGGAAATGCAGCCGAGCTCTCGATTTTTAATCCTAATTTAATCATCATCTTCACAACGATCATTCATGTTTATGTTTGCCGAATTGACATGAAATCACTGAAACATATGAATATACTGTATTCAACTTCATTAAAACGTTATCAACGTGCCTAAACTCAGTAGTTCACTAAAAATATTTATATTTTAATGGAGCCTCCTCGGCAGATCAGGATCCCGACGATCAGCATGAAGGGTGTTATTTTCGCCATAAGGAACAAGTCGCTGCAAATTATCCCGCTTATTACATGGCCACATTCTCAACAAAATAACGACATGACTCCCAATATTAATTTAAATGCTTTTATGTATTTAGAAAAAGTTTTTATTGATTTAAAAAATAGTTGTATGTATTGATTTAAATTGACATGCATCCGCTAAGAAAAATAGTCCGTTGTTACCGTTTTTTAAACAGTCTGAATGAAACGGCAGATCTCAGCTGTGTATTTACACAACTAATGGCCATTCAACCACAGCTCTCTCCCCCCCTCCCCCCCTGATCTTTCTTAACCAGCAGCTAAATTAACTGTAGGTTACTCTGAGTGACAAGTTTACAGTTAGTGACAACACCATAAAAGCTGGTGGGTTGAAAGCAATACGGGAGGTAAAAAGAACTAGAATAATTATGATTTATTTATTGTGGCTTTTATGTTTTTAGGTATAAAATGTTATATAATTCAGGCTTATTATGCACCCTTCTCTAAAAGCCTTCAACAATGACAATATTCATAGTAATTTAATAAATCCTTCCAACACACATTGTAAAAAATAGCCTACTGTAAGTTAAGAAATTATTCCAATATGTACATCTTCGGATGTAAAAAAAATAACATTATAAATAGTAACATAGCTGAACATGGTATTGCACATTTAGCTTTGAGTGTTACTGACCTGAGATATTTTTATTACATGAATTAAGGTGACTTAGGCTTTTTAACATAGACAGAGCACAACTGAAACATAACATCTGAAACGATGTAACAACATAATACACTTTTTGGGGATGCAGCTTGGGATGTGAGGAGTGAGGGACACGGCTTAGAACGGGCGTGTCGTCTACTGTCCTGCCAGTGTTGGCAGGACAGGAGAGTGTGTGCACCAGTCTGCCTTGATCTGTGAATTCATGTCCGTGACACTCACTGCTGCCCACAGCTGTTTTATAGAAGGAAAACCTCCTTCACTTCATGAAAGTGTTTTAACCACACACACCTCTATATATACACACACACACACACACACACACACACACACACACACACACACACACACACACACACACACACACACACACACACACACACACACACACACACACACACACACACACACACACACACACACACACACACACACACACACACACACACACACACTTGACATGAAGTCACTGACAAATATGAATATACTGTATTCAACTTCATTAAAACGTTATTAACGTGCCTAAACTCAGTGATTCACTAAAAATGTTTATATTTTATTGGAGCCTCGTCGGCAGATCAGGATCCCAACGCGTAGCGGAGGGATCTTGATCTGCATGAAGGGTGTTATTTTCCCCATAAGGAACAAGTCGCTGCAAATTATCCCGCTTATTACATGGCCACATTCTCAACAAAGTAACGACATGACTCCCAATATTAATTGAAATGCTTTTATGGATTTATAAAATGTTTTTATTGATTTAAAAAATAGTTGTATTGATTTAAATTGACATGCATCCGCTAAGAAAAATAGTCCGTTGTAACTGTTTTTTAAACAGTCTGAATGAAACGGCAGCTCTCAGCTGTGTACTCACACAACTAATTTTGTTTTAATGTTCTGTATTTTAAAAAATTGTATGTAAGTATCCCAGTAATGTCTGTTGCATGTTTTAAATGTATTGTATTTACTTGTTTAAAATGAAATGTGTTTTAGGTTGACTTTTAAAATCTGTCCAGGGGCTACAGAGGAAAAATAGCCTCTTGGCTAACTCTGGCACATTTACGGAAATGTTCATTAATGTGCACTGTCCCTGTTAAATAAATGAATAAATAAATAATGGCCCATCAACCACAGCTCGCTCCCCCCTCCCCCCCTGATCTTTCTTCTACAGCAGCTAAATTAACTGTAGGTTACTCTGAGTGACAAGCTTACAGTTAGACACAACACTGTCATTGCAAGTGACCCTCAGTTAGTTGACTTTTATTTTCAACTGCTAAATTCGTTTCTGATAAAAAAAGGGCTTCTCCTGTACCTAATTACCTTAACACTAGAACCGCCAGAGGTTTTTGTATAGACCCACCAAAAACCGTCAAATCCCGCTATTAGAATGCAATTTTTAACAACATAGGGTGCTACATAACACACTTTCAGGAAAAGTCACGGACTGGGAGACTTTAATATTTTATTGAAAAAAAGTTACATTGCACACACACAACACACATCACACAAATTGACCCGATTGGCGGTTCTAGTGTTAAATAAACTCACTAATTAATGAAACCAGTTCAATACGCATTATTCTTATTCTTATCATTCTTTATAAGCGCAGAAATAGTCTTAAAATCAGATCTGTTGTTTTAAATGAAATCTGACGGCAGGCAGTTAGCTCTGATCACCTATGATAAATGTGCCACACCTAATCGCTGGCCATTCAGCCACAGAGCTCCCTCTATACAAATCAAACTGTAGACGGTGTGAAAGCACCTATTGTTTTAAATAATGGTCGGAATGTGACTTGTGAGCCTTCTGAATTACCGTGGGACAGGACATTCTAAACAAAAATGTTCAATCAATAAAGTAACATTTTATCTTCTCTTATCTTAATAATATCTTCATATTAATAATAATAATAATAATAAATCATACAGAATGTGTCCGAAAGGGAGCAGGAGGAAGCAAACACAAAAATATACAAACAAATATACTGCATATTAAAGCAAACAATTGTAAAGGTAAAAGTATGAGCATAACAAATAAAGAAGTGTAATGTAAACATTTACATTATTATTATGATTATTTAATATATAAAGACTATATATTATTGAATTACAAGATTAGATATACTTTAGTTGATCTAAAATATTGATGTGTTCAAATGCTCTTCAAAACACAACTGAAAGTCCATGAAACTTGTCTTTCTGTATTTGTGAATGAAGCGCCATCTCCTGGTTAAAACCTGAAATTGAAAATCTGGCAACGCCCTCTTGGAAAATAGTGGGAGGGCTTAACATTCCTTGATACTGGTTTTAGGCAGGTCGTAGGCAGGAAGCTGTAAGCTGGAGTCTGAAATGAGGTGCTACATATGTACGAGACCGGAGAGTGGCTGCTGTTTGGCATTGGTAGAGGAGATTTGTCAAATGTTTCATGGGCCCATTCAACACACTCAGCTCTGCTGCTCATCTCACAAATGCTTGTTCCTGACAAATGTAGAAAACAGGCTTTCCAACGGTATAAGATTTATTGCCAAGAAGCATTGTTACAACAAAGAAATAATCAACCAAACACAGATTTCCTTACTTTTTGTGTTAACATATACAGGGAGTTTCTTAGCTTTATAAGATACTTATGCCTGTTTAATGCATTGACACTAATGAGATGCATCATAAGGGGCTCAGAGGGGTCTTGGATGGTATCAGTTTGGATCAGATTGGATCAGATGAGGGCAGCAACTCCTCAGGTGAGTCGGCGTCGATTCTGATGGGTTTGTCTTTTCACTCTTTCACTCTGATCATCTTTATGTAACCACACAGCTTTGAGTTGTTGCCATGGCATCAATATCTGACACTCTGCTGCAGCGCCTACATGATTTAGGTGGCACAGTCACATCTGAATCAAACACACACTCTCACTGTATAACAGAAGTTTGTGTGTGTCATAGTGAGGGAGAAAAGAGAAAATATTAAGTAGCTTCTGTCTTTGTGAGCTGCTTCATTTTAAAATAATTTCCAATTATTTTACACATAGAAAATGCACATAGAGGTATATGATACAAAAATGATTTGCAATATGTGTACAATTGTATTTTAACTTCTATTGGTAAAAGAAAATGCTCCTAAACCAAAAATGGGTTTGCATGCTGGTCATGAAAGCTCAAAGCACTCCAAATGAAGAAACATCTTTTGGACGAGACATACATACTTTTTTCAATCATAAATCATCTTCTCAAACCTCAGACTCCCTTACACAAAGACACCACAGTGGAGCAGTGTGATAATTTCATCACAAAAAAGGAGAGACCATCCGCTCTCTCCAATCAAATTCCGCTGCTCCACCAGTCCTGACCGTAAACCCCCAGCCCGGACCTACCCAGCCTCTTTGTTGCTTCACTGACATCTCATAGCATGACGTTGAGGCCATCATCAAAAAGATTAAACCCTCCACCTGTGCCCTGGACCCCTTTCCCACAGCCCTGGTCAAATCTAACATTGGTGCCATAAGTCCCCTGATCACTTCAGTGATAAACCACTCCATCCAGTCTTGTCATGTTCTATCCCCATTAAAAGCTGTTGTCATCAAACCACTCATCAAAAAACCCACCTTAGACCCTGAAGTCATTGCTAATTACAGACCCATCTCAAACCTGCCATTTATATCAAAGGTGCTGGAGAAAGTAATTGCCATTTAGATTCAGGAACATCTCAAACTCAATAACCTCTTTGAAAAAATTCAGTCTGGTTTCCGCCAGGGCCACAGTAAAGAAACTGCCTTAGTCAGGGTGACCAACGACCTGCTGATGAAAGCTGACACCGGATCTCCATCTCTCCCCATCCTCCTGGATCTAACTGCAGCATTTGACACCGTCAACCATGAGATTCTACTCCATCATCGGGAGGACTGAGCATGTTAACTTGGGAAAGGCAACACCACAAACACACTGTGTGACCTGTGGTGTCCCTCAAGGATCAGTCCTCTGCCCCACCCTTTTCACCATATACATGTGGTAAAATGTATATGGCGGCTGATGAAACTTGGTCGTGTCATCAGCCGGCATGGAATATTGTTCCATTGCTATGCTGATGACACACATCTCTACATCAGAACAAACCCAACCCCCTCTGCACCTCTGCCATCATCCACAATAACCACATGTCTGGAGGAGATAAAGGTGTGGATGAAGCACGACTTCCTTCAATTGAACAGCTCCAAGACTGAAGTCATTCTAGTTGGCACCCCACATTAGGTCCATTCATCCTCCATCACCAGCATCACCTTCTCCGGTCAGAACATTCCACTCTTATCAATTGTTACCAATCTGGGTGTTAAAAATGTAAATGGATCCTCACCTGACCTTTGAGGCCCACATCAAACAAACATGCAAGACCTCCTTCTACCACCTCATAAATACCGCTAAACTCCGCCCCACACTCGGTCTCCCAGATGCTGAAAAGCTTGTCTACGCCTTTGTCTCCTCCAGGCTAGACTACTGTAATGCACTTCTCACTGGGATTCCTAGCAAGAACATCCAGAAGCTGCAATACATCCAGAACAGCGCTGCTAGGATCCTGATGAGAGTGCAGAAGTATGAACACATCACATGTTGTGCACCGACAGAAATGTTGAGAGAGAGTCTCATTTTACGTTGTTTTATGGTTGTATTGTCTTCCACTTCCTCTGTTGTTTTGTAACTCACTATTTACCTTTCATTCCAGGCTCCCTGATCATCTACCTTTTGTGTGTCTCCCGTGCTCATCAGCACCAGCCCCGCCCCTGATTGTTCCCACCTGTGTCTTGTTATCCTGTGTTTAAATTCCCCATTCTCCCATGTGTTCTTCGTCAGTTCGTCTTGTCTTATGCCTCAGACAGATCTATGCTCTCATTGATAACGAGACGTTTTTGTTCCTCACTACGTGAGCGATTTTCTTTTGTATTCATTTTTGTCGTCTCCTCTAGAGATTAGATTTTGCTTTTCCTGTTCATATTTGGAAAATAAAGTATCTTACTAATACTTTACCTCTGTCTCCTGGATTGTGGGCCCTATACCCTGAGTTTCTGAGTTCGTAACATCACACCCATCCTCAAATCACTGCAGTGGCTCCTCGTCTCACTCAGGATTGATTACAAAATCACCCTTTTCACCTATCAGTGCATTCATGGAAATGTTCCCTCCTACATCAAATAACTGCTCACCCAATAAACCTCCACGAGGAACCTACGCACTGAAAAGGCAAACCCCCCAGGACCAAACTGAAAACCATGGGGGACCGAGCCTTCTGCTCTGCTGCTCCGAGAGTGTCGAATGCCCTCCCAAACCAGCTGAGGACACTACAGACTGTGGATGCTTTTTAAAAAGGGCCTAAAAACGTATCTTTTTAGAATAGCCTTTTACTAGATTAAAAAAGAATAACCCCACTTGTTGCCATGCCGGCTTAAACGTTGCTGCTTTTATTTGATTGTTTTATTTGTTTTGTTGTTTTGTTTCAACCATTTTACTCTGCAGCACTTTGAGTTCTGTTTACTCAAATGAAAATTGCACTGATAAATACAATTGATTATTATTATTATTATTATTATACACAGCATTTACATTTTTTTGTACTTATTTGATCTCATACGAAAACATGAATTTGACGTCACATGCACAGCATCTTAATGTTCGTAAGAAAAATGTAATCCTTAAAGGTCCGCTATACAGGGGCGGTTCTAGGGGGGGCCAGAGGGGGCCAGTGCCCCCCTAACACTGACCTCTGACCCCCCTGTGGCCCCCCTAAAAATGAAAAGGGAAAAAAGTGAAAAAAATAAAAAATGTATGATTTATTACACGATTTATTGAATGACGGAATAAGCGGAACTAACGTTATTCGTCATTCTAGTCGGACCCATTAGAGCGGTGCACTCAGGACCCATTAGAGCGGTGCACTGACTTTCACTGTCCGGCTGAAGCGCGCGAAAAACAAACACTTTTCATCTCGGATCATCAGAGGCTGTTGCATCCAAGAAAGACTGATTGAAACCTACGTTTCGAGAGACTACCACGATAATTGAAGGTGAGTTAAACTATTGTATCTGTGTAATTGTAGATGTAAAGTAGAGATGTAACTGTTCATTGCCTTTATTTTTATATAAATATGATATGGTGTTAGTGCAAAAATTGTACTATAACTTAAGCTGAAGCTAACAGTAATAACTATAAGATACTGTATATCTGAAATAAATAAGTATACTGAAACAAATACCAATAACTGTATTGCATTGTTTTCTTATGCACAATTACTTCATATTGTCTAATTCTCTTTTTCGTCCTGCATTTATTGTGCCCCTCTCAGAAAATAACTGGCCCCCCAGTGGCCCCCCCAGTCAAATTGGTCTAGAACCGCCACTGCCGCTATACTGTTTTTCATCAATATATTATAGGTCTCAGATATATACAAAACATGTCTCTGAAGTGTTTTGCTCCAAATACCTGTTGTGCACCGACAGAAATGTTAAGAGAGTTTCATTTTTATGTTGTTTTATGGTTGTTTTGTCACTCACCTGTCATTCCAGGTTTCCTGATTTCCTGGGGGCAAGGCAGAGTCCATGGAGGGGCGAAGACCACAGCGGGGCGAACTCAGGGGGCCGAGCATGAGGGCGAAGGCAGCGGCAGGAAGAGTCAGGGGGCCGGGCCCGAGGGCGAGGACCACGGCAGGAAGAGTCAGGGGGCCGAAGACCGCGGGACTCAGGGGGCCGGGCTCGAGGGCGAAGACCGCGGCTCTCAGGGGGCCGGGCTCGAGGGTGAAGACCAGACAGCTCCGGAGGCCGGGCAGGACCTGGTGTCGGCCGAACAGGAACCGGAGCCGGTGGGACAGGCTTCGGCAGGATCCCTCACGGAAGAGGACCAGGAGTTGGCAGAACCCCCGGCGAGACAGGTGATGATGGGGCCTCCGAAGGAACAGGACAAGGGGTTGGCAGGACCCCCGGCAGAAGAGTTGTCGGCAGAACCCCCAGAGGAACAGGACATAGGATTGGCAGAACCCCCGGCAGGAGAGTAGTCGGCGGGACCTCCAACGGGACAGGACACAGGGTTGGCAGGACCCCCGGCAGGAGAGCAGTCGGCGGGATCTCCAACGGCACAGGACATAGGGTTGGCAGGACCCCCGGCAGGAGAGTAGTCGGCGGGACCCCGAACGAGACAGGACATAGGGTTGGCAGGACCCCCGGAAGGAGAGTAGTCGGCGGGACCCCCAACGGGACAGGACATGGAGTTGGCAGGATCCCCGGCAGGAGAGTAGTCGGCGGGACCCCCAACGGGACAGGACATAGAGTTGGCAGGACCCCCGGCAGAAGAGTAGTCGGCGGGACCCCCAACGGGACAGGACATGGAGTTGGCAGGACCCCCAGCGGAAGAGTTGTCGGCGGGACCTCCAACGACACAGGACATAGGGTTGGCAGGACCCGCGGCAGAAGAATCGTCGGCGGGGCCTCCAACGGCACGGGACAAAGGGTTGGCAGGACCCCCGGCAGATGAGTAGTCGGTGGGACCCCCAAAGGGACAGGACATGGAGTTGGCAAGACCCCCAGCGGAAGAGTTGTCGGCGGGACCTCCAACGGGACAGGACATGGAGTTGGCAAGACCCCCAGCGGAAGAGTTGTCGGTGGGACCTCCAACGACACAGGACATAGGGTTGGCAGGACCCCCGGCAGAAGAATCGTTGACGGGGCCTCCAACGGCACGGGACATAGGGTTGGCAGGACCCCTGGTAGATGAGTAGTCGGCGGGACCCCCAACGGGACAGGACATGGAGTTGGCAGGACCCCCAGCGGAACCTCCAACGGCACCTTAGTAGGGACTTGAATAGGGACTTGAAAGGGGACTAGAGAAGGGACTAGAGACGGGCCTAGAGAAGGGACTTGGGAAGGGACTAGAGGAGGGACTAGAGAGGGGACTTGAGAAGGGACTAGAGAAGGGACTAGAGAAGGGACTAGAGAAGGGACTAGAGAAGGGACTTGGGAAGGGACTTGGGAAGGGACTAGAGGAGGGACTAGAGAGGGGAATTGAGAAGGGACTAAAGAAGGGACTAGGGAAGTGACTAGAGGAGGGACTTGAGAAGGGAATTGAGAAGGGACTAGAGAAGGGACTAGAGAAGGGACTAGAGAAGGGACTTGAGTTGGGACTAGAGGAGGGACTAGAGAAGGGACTAAAGAAGGGACTTGGGAAGGGACTAGAGGAGGGACTCTGGCTGCTGGGGCCGGAACCAGGGCCGGAACCATGGCTGCTGGGGGCCAGAACTGTGGCCGGACTCCTGGCTGCTGGGGCCAGGACTGAGGCTGGAACCATGGCTGCTGGGGCCAGAACTGGGGCCGAAACCGTGGCTGCTGGGGCCAGAACTGGGGCCAGAACCGTGGCTGCTGGGGCCTGAACTGGGGCCGGAACCGTAGCTGCTGGGGCCAGGACTGGGGCTGGAACCATGGCTGCTGGGGCCAGAACTGGGGCTGGAACCATGACTCTTGGGGCTCGGGCTGCTAGTCTGGACTTGCGACTCCCTCTCTTAGGAGCCTTTTGGAGGCTCCGTGGACCTCCAAAAGCCAGACGAGTTCCAGAGAACGGCTCCTGGACAGGAACAGGAACTGGGGAAGAAGCAGAGGTTGACTCCAGACGGAACACGCCGAGACGTATGTTGTCAGGTTGAGAATTGGGAGGCAGGGGGCTAGCATGCCTGGAGCTAGCAGGCCGGGAAACAGGTTTGACCTCAAAGCTGCCCAAAAAGTCTTCCACCCACTCGGGTAGCAACTCCCTCAACCAGGGCCTTGAGGTTACTTCCTGGCGTGTCGCAGAAATAACTGACTGCCCCTCTCCACTACTGGAGGCATATCTAAAGTCATTCCTCAAGCTAAATCCTCATGTGAAATTGTACTTCACCTCGTACAAACTGTCTGCTGGGTCCATTCTTGGTTGGTTGGTTCTGTTACGGTTGAGTGAAGGAAGCAGGACCCAAATGCAGATTAAACTGATTATACCTTTATTTCAAGGATAACGAATAGAACTTGGACAGACAGAACACTCACCGGTGAACACAGTCAACAACAAACGACGAACCAACAATGACAGACAGAAAAACCAGAACTTAAATAGACACAAGACTAATCACACAAACAAAACACAGGGGAGGAGGGAGGAGAAAACACAGGGGCACCAGGTGAACACAATCGGGTAATTAGGTAGGAGGGAAAAAAGACAGGCAGCAACAGGCAAGACAGGAAACCAAAGACAGATCTAAACAAGTGTTATGACCCGCCCTCTACTAGTGGTAGAGACTCGTTGGGGAGAACCGCAACATAAAATAAAACACAGCAAACACGCAGCATTTAACGGTGTTCATTTATTGTAACACAACCGTACTCACATGGCCAGCCGGCAAATGAACAAGGGCGCTGGAGGACAGGAAACAAACAAAAGGACAAAGGGGGCCTGGGCCAGCCACACCACGGGCCGTAGGAAACCCTACGGGAGAAAACAAAGCCGCGAAAAACCTAGACTACCTGTTACTCCAGCGTACAAAAGACACAAAACACTCGGAACTAGAGATCAGTAGAAGGAGGAAGTTAACGGACAACGTCTTCCGGATTCAAGATCGGGAAAGAGAACTCTTCTCCTCCAGCTTCTGCTTTTCAAGTCCCCAGCTGAACGTAATTAGGACACCTGGGGGAGGCGGAGCCAGGGGCGGACCAGGTGTGTCTGTGTTACACAAAACAATCACAACAATCAACTAGTTAACAAACGTGCTCACGACTAAGTTTGTCTTTAGGGACCACTCAGTTCACATCCTGAACAGGCAGACCCCAATCAAACAATACACACAACAACAAAAAAACACTCTGTTTTAAGGTGGTTTGAAGCCAGAGCCCTAGCCAGTGCTTCCCTTTCGATGGTGGAACACACCCGCTGGTGGCGATCAAATCTCCCGGAACGGTACGACACATAGTGCTCCACCTTACGATCAGCTCCAGTACATCTGCACGCTGCGCGTCAGGCAAGTGTGCCAAATGAGACTCAACATTCACCAGAGTCTCCGCAGCGATCGGGGCCTCCGAGGTGACAGACGTGTCGTTTTCAGTACCGGACAGCGCCACCGGACAGCGCCACCGGACAGCGCCACCACACAGAGTGCATCAGGTTTATTGAGATCAGCACTAGACAGTCCTTTTGTCTGCACAATATACTCAATGGTATCAGCAGCTAAGCCACTGTCCGCCTCAGTGGCATCTCCCCTTTCGTTGTATGGTTTCAGAATATTCACATGACAAAACCGGCTCCTACGACCCTGGTCAGGAGTAGCGATGACATAGTCACGGTCACCAACTTTCTTCGTAATAGCGTAAGGGCCGCTGAACCGGGCTTGCAAACTGGAACCAGGAAGCGGTAACAGAGATAGCACTCTATCCCCTGGAGCAAATACTCTGTCTTTAGCCCGTCTGTCATACCTGCTTTTCGTCTTTCTCTGAGCAGCCCCCAGATTGGACTTCGCGCGGGTGACGGCACAGGCGGAAACCACTCTATCTGGACATTCCCCCACAGGAACCGCAGTCACCTCCGGTTTAACAAGTACTTTGCCACCGGCTAAATCATTCCCCAAGATCAAATCTACTCCGTCAATGGGAAAACATGACCGAACCCCGACAACCACCGGACCTGTGACTAGATCTGATTTAAGCTGAATGTGATGCAAAGGGGAGTCCACATACTGCATCCCAAACCCCCTCACAAGAACGCCGGAACCCACAGCAGACTCCTCCGAGAGGGGCAACACACCACTCACGATACAGGATTGTGATGCCGCTGTATCCCTCAAGATGGTCACTGGAACCCTGTTGTTCTTCCCAAGTAAAGATACCATACCCTGCATGAGGAACGGAGCAAAAAGCTCAACATCTGATTTATGAGGTTCCGGTTTAGAAGTATTAATAAGAACGACTGGCTTTATAGATTTTTTCTCATCCCGTAAAGCAAAACAATTCGCAACAATATGACCTATTTTCTTGCAGAAGTAGCACACTGGACTATCCCTAGGTCCCCAATTCACCTCCGCTGGTTTTTCCTCAACATTCCCTGACCCGCTGGCCTGTAACGGCAAGTTAGCGGAGGATATGCTCTCCCTGACTTTGTTGTCACCAAACCGGGTCGGTCCCCTACCCCTCTCACTGAAGACAGATTTGTGAGTGAGAGCAAACTCGTCAGCCAAAACTGCCGCATCAGACAGTTTAACAGGCTTTTGCTCGTTAAGGTATGTGGCTACTCTGTCAGGTAAACAGCTTTTAAACTCTTCCATGATAATCAACGTTCTTAGATCCTCTAGAGTTTTTACCCCCGTCGACGAGCACCATCGATCAAACAAAACCTCTTTCTCACAGCCAAAATCCACATATGCCTGAGAGTCAATTTTTTTTGCCTCTGGCACTAGTTCATAGGCACGCAAATTTGCAGCTTTGTCCTGCTCATAATCCAGACTAGCTTCGTCAGGCAATGCCGCATAAACCTGCTGTGCTTTTCCTGTGAACACGCACTGAAGCATAACCGTCCACATATTCCTAGGCCATTTCAGGGACGTTGCAACCCGCTCAAAAAGAATAAAGTATTTATCAATGTCCCTCTCATGGAATACTGGAATAATTCTAGTGTATTTACCCACATAAAATTCTTGTGATTGTGCAGGCCCCAACAGCTGAGTTTGGTGCGTTAATGTGGCTAACTCCAGCTCCTTCAAACGACACATCCGATTAGACTCCTCCTCTAGTTTCCTGATTTCGAGATTACAGTCAATCTCCTTCTCTCTCAGTTTGTTGTCAATCTCCTTCTCTCTAATCATCAGCTTTCGTAGCTCCAGCTGAAGCTGAAGCTCGCTCATTGTCGGAGCGACCTCAGTTTCCTCGTCTTTGGATAAATAGCCAACACCCGCTTCCTCCGATAACACTTCCTGTTCTATCAGTGCAGCCAACAGCTGTTCCTTAATGACCTGCTTCCTGCTCTGTTTACTAATCTGAATTTCAAACCTGCCTGCGACTAACTCAAGTTGTTGCTTACTACATGCATCCAACTTCCCCCGCGTTGCACCAGCAACAAACTCCTCTAAATCAAAATCCATAACTTAATTGTTTAAGTTAAACTTCCCCCCAAAAAACAACAACACTAATACCAGTTAGGCTACCACACAAGCAGCTCTACAGTGTATACAAACAACATTTAAAAAAAAAACATAGCTGTCAAGGGCTATTCTACACAAGAAGCACTATCCACCTGCCCGAGACAGCGTTAGGACGAGCCCCCATATGTTACGACCCGCCCTTTACTAGTGGTAGAGACTTGTTGGGGAGACCCGCAACATAAAATAAAACACAGCAAACACGCAGCATTTAACGGTGTTCATTTATTGTAACACAACCGTACTCACATGGCCAGCCGGCAAATGAACAAGGGCGCTGGAGGACAGCAAACAAACAAAAGGACAAAGGGGGCCTGGGCCAGCCACACCACGGGCCGTAGGACCCAGAGCTTCCCTCCGCTACCCAGAAATCTAACAAAACCCTACGGGAGAAAACAAAGCCGCGAAAAACCTAGACTACCTGTTACTCCAGCGTACAAAAGACACAAAACACTCGGAACTAGAGATCAGTAGAAGGAGGAAGTCCACGGACAACGTCTTCCGGCGTCAAGATCGGGAAAGAGAACTCTTCTCCTCCAGCTTCTGCTTTTCAAGTCCCCAGCTGAACGTAATTAGGACATCTGGGGGAGGGGGAGCCAGGGGCGGACCAGGTGTGTCTGTGCAGCAGGGAGACAGAGAGACAAAGAGGAGGGGAGCACGTAACACAAGACAAAACACAACGCAGACAGAAAACCAAAGACAGATCTACACAAGACAAAACACAACACAGACAGATCTTGACAAGGTGAGATCTATGCTCTCCTTGAAACCATGATGTTTTTGTTCCTCACTACGTGAGCGATTTTCTTTTGTTCACCTTTCGTCATCTCATCAAGAGATTAGAAAGTGTTTATTTTTTGTCCATCTACTTGATAATAAAGTATCTTACCAATAATTTACCTCTGTCTCCTGGGTCGTGCAATTGGGTCCTATACCTTGAGTTTCTGAGTTCGTAACAGAACAAACTGAACACAATGGACTCAGCCGACCCAAAGACATTTCATGCCGCCCTGTCACCCCAAGGAGAGAGGATTTTTCACCATGAGGAACAGCTGGGCTTAATCATCCAAGGAGTTAAAGAGCTTGTAGGAAGCCAGGCCGAGCTCCAGGATTCCGTCTCTACCCAGATACAACAGCTGACGGATCACATGCAGCAATTTTTCACTCACCTACAGACTACTCCGCCGATGACGGCATTCACAGCTGACTACTTTCCTGTCAAGGATCCTGCTGACGATGTCAAACCGATCCAGGCTGTTCTTCCTCACTACGGCTGGCTCTTCCGGAGAGGTTCTCCAGAGATTCCATGAACTGCAGAGCTTTCCTGGTTCAGTGCGATCTGCGTTTCCAGCACAACCCAGGGGCTTTCTCATCAGACCATGGTAAAGTGGCGTTTATTGTGTCCCATTTAACGGGAAGAGCTGCAGCCTGCTGCAGAATGGTCCAGAGACACTGAACTATGTTACTGATTAGCCGACTTCACAGACACTATGAGTCGCATTTTTGACCACTCGTCACCTGCTACAGGGGCCAGCAGAAGGCTTCTTCAGATGCGCCAGCACAACCATCAGGTGGCTGATTATACGATACGATATTACTTTATTTGTCAGATCAAGTCTGAAATTTGACTTGCGTCACAGCAGCTCCATGTCCAACATCAACAGACAAGTATCCAGACACAATACATGAAACACAAACAACAAACATTTAACATAACAGCACAATCAGTGAGAGAAAACATGCTCAAAGATTATGCCATTGAGTTTCGCACGGCAGCAGCGGGCAGCATTGTTACGCTTTCCGGACTGGACTTTCGGATCTAATAAAGGACCAGCTGGCTCCTCTGGAGGTGCCACGGGACCTGGAGTCTCTCATCGCTGTTTCCATCCGGATTGACAACCGACTTCGGGAGAGGGAGAGAGAATGCCGGCGCACCCGTGACGGACATCCCAGTTTCCAGGGCTTTCCTCTGAGAGCCGCTCCGCCAGAGGAAGTTTTCCTGCCCGCGGCTTCGGACCGCCAGAGGACAGCGCCTCCGCCTAACTTAGACGAACCCATGCAGTTGGGTAGGACCAGGCTTTCTTTAGAGGAGAGGCAGCGCCCTCTTCGGGAGGGTTGCTGTTTCTACTGTGGCCAGCCGGGTCACCAACTCATCTCATGTCCGGGAAAAAGACCGAGCTTACCAGCCAAGAGGAGAGCGCTGGTGAGCAATCTTCCCACAGACTTTCCTCCTCGACCAGTTACCCAGATAAACATTTATGTTAACAATAAGGCCATTGACCAAGGAGTGCTTATAGACTCAGGCACTGGCGCACAGGGAAAATTAAGGAGTGGGGAGAGGATTGTATTAACAGGTGTAAACATTCACGCACTGTTAATGCACCAACAGACCCGAATAGGATCACTATAGATCACCCTGACTATTCTGATCTACAGAAAATACCTCCTTGTTACCACGATTTAAAGGAAGCGTTTAACAAATCGAAAGCCACTACCTCCTCACCGATCTTTTTATTGTCCCATTGATCTCCTATCGGGAGCTCCTATTCCCAAGGGAAGACTGTATTCCATCTCAAGACCAGAGAGAGCAGCAATGGACATCTCTTCTTCACTCAAATCAGGAATTATCCGTCCTTCATCTTCACCAGCTTCGTAAGAAAGAAAGACGGGTCTCTGAGACCTTAGACCAGGGGTGGGGAACCTCCGGCCCCCGGGCCGTATACGGCCCACAAGACCATTTGGTATGGCCCTCGAAGTAATTTATAAACACACGCAAAAAAGAAAATAATTAAAGAAATCTAGACCGCAAAATAATTAAACAAGCGAGTGCCTGTTTTTCCTGGCCAAGGTCAGGGTCCTTGAACACAACACAAGCCTAACGTGTCATCACGTGGTATATGTCTCGTCTGACAGGGGTGTAGTTCTGACGGGGAGCACCAGAACGACGCTCCGCTCCGGCACTTCAAAAATTGCATTACCCACAAGGAGCCGTACACATGCTGCAGTTTTTGCGTGGCTGTGTCTTTAGTTGAAAGCCCAGTGGCGATCTGTTCATCTTTCATACTGATCATACAGTCAATAACTTTGTTGTTATTAGCATCTGGTTAGCTAGCTATGCTAACGAATATAAGAAGCTTTTTCTACAACCAGTGAGGTAAAGGCACATCTTTATATTTATTTTTATTTTTTATTTATTTAACCTTTATTTAACCAGGATAGGTCTCATTGAGATTAAAAATCCAAGAATGGTAACAGCACAGTTTCAGACAGTTTTACAGTTACAAACAATTTTTTTTTTAAAAACACAATCACAACACAGTCATACACCAAGTTTAGCCAAAGCATTTACAGACACAGCGGCCTGCTTCGAGGTCAGTTAAAGTTGCTTTGAGTGTTTCTAATGAGACCAGCTCTCTGAGTTTCAGCTCAGTTTGAAGCAGGTTCCAAGCTTGAGGGGCAGTGTAACTGAACGCCCTTTTCCCAAGTTCAGTACGGACCTTTTGTACAGTTAAAAGGAAAAAGTTCTCTGAGCGAAGTCGATAGGATCCAGTGCATTTTTTATTTATGTACATACTTAGATAAGGGGGAAGAGCACCAAGAATAGCCTTATATATAAGGATGTGCCAATGTTTCAGTCTACGCGTGGTCAGGGAAGACCATCCAACACGAGTGTATAGATTGCAGTGGTGCGTCAAGGATCTGAGGTTTGTGATGAATCTCAGTGCACCGTGGTAGACGGTGTCCAGCGAGTGAAGGCACTGAGAAGATGCATTCATATAAACCACATCTCCATAATCCAGCACAGACAGAAAGGTTGCAGACACTAGTCTCTTTTTGGCCTCATAGGAAAAACAAGACTTGTTTCTAAAGAAAAAACCTAATTTTATTCTTAATTTTTTCAAGAGTTCCACAATGTGTGGTTTAAAAGAGAGCGAATTGTCAATTATAATTCCAAGATACTTATACTGCAACACAGATTCAACCTCCGTCCCCTGCAAGGTGGTGATAGGAGGAAGGTTCAAGACCTTGGCTTTTGCTTTCGAGAACATCATTAGGTTTGTCTTGGCAGCATTTAAAACAAGTTTCAAATCACACATGTTGGATTGTACAATGTTAAAAGCATTCTGGAGCTGACAAAGAGCCTGCTTCGGGGTGGACGCAGAACAATAAATAACTGTATCATCAGCATAAAAATGCAAATTTGCATTCAAAACATTGTTATTAAGACTGTTAATGTAAATAATAAATAACAATGGTCCTAAAACAGATCCCTGTGGCACACCCTTGCCATATGATGACCATATGATCATTATAGTTAAAAAAAAAAGAGAATAAAGTAAACAGGTATAAAATACTATATGATAGTAAAAGAAAGTTGTTATTAATAAACAAGAAGAATACAGTTTGAAAGGGGAGTGATTTGTAAAATATCCATAAAGAAAAAGTTAATCTGTTTACAGTTCTGTTTCATATGGGTGATGAGAGATGTATCCATAGATCTCCTAATGTTGCTCTTAAAGTGCACCAGATTGATGCTTTTAACTTCAACATTTAAAAAAAAATCTTCCCAGGGGAGCATGCCCCCCGGACCCCCTTAGAGGAGGTGAGGACCCCCCCCACTTAAATCATGTTCACATGGATAGGAATCTAAATACATTTGCACACATCTTGTGTCCATATCTTTCTGTTTGGGTGGTCATGCCACAACCGTGCACGTGCATGCATGCACGAGTCATGGTAAGATATCTAGATTAAGAGGTTGCTTTTTCTTTGCACAGAATGAAAGAAAGGCCAAATGAATGGGCTGTGATTTTAGTATTTTTAAGCAGAGGTCAATCATTTGTACGGCCCTCGGAGGATGTTGTAAAAATTGAAATGGCCCTTGAGAGGAAAAAGGTTCCCCACCCCTGCCTTAGACTATAGTCCTCTTAATGACATTACGGTAAAGAACCGCTATCCTCTGCCACTCCAAACCAGTCTCATAAAAGAACGTGTAATAACTGTCATGTCCAAGAAACTTATTGTGAAAGTTTATTCTTTATGTTAGAGTTGTCATGTCCTTTTGTCTTGTGCTTTATGTCTATACCCTTAATTATTTCTTCCTCTCATTTCAGGCCTCCACGCTCCCCGCCCCTTTTCTGTCTCCTGCGTCCTTGATTATTTTCCCCGCCCTGATTGTTTCCAACTGTGTCCCCTTTACCTGTGTATATATTGTGTTAGCTCCCTCCTGTTAATTGTCAGTTCGTTGTCTCTCGAAGACCACGTATCGGCTTACCTCACGGACCTTTTCACGGACCTTTCACGGACCTATGCTATAGATCGCATTATAGTTTTCCTCGAAAGAGTGGTTTTGTTTTCCTTGTTTTATTACTGTGCAAATTCCAGTAAAGTCTTTATTTTGAAACGCTATCTGAGTCTGAGTTTTGAGTCGTGCAATTGAGTTCATGCCTCAGTGTTCTCCCCTTGACAATAACTACGTCGGTCCACAACTTGGGACGTAGTATTTATACGAAAACGCCTCTGAAATTGTAAGATCCCTACGATTTGTTTCACCATTCATTCCAATGGCTGGCGTCTATGTCACGTGATCTTCAAATTTCTCCCTGCAGAAAAAAAAAACATGGCCGAACTTCCTTTTATTCTCGGTGGAAAATGTCTATTTTAAGGTTGGTTTGGCCATTAAAATTCATTTTGATGTCATTTGATGCGAGAATTATGAGTTGTTATTTCAGATTATGTGTGTAGTGGATGTACATGATCTTTAGTTTGCTAGTTATTACGAAGATTACTTCTGGAAATTGTGTCTATACAACGTTTTCATTGTTTCCAAGGTGGTTGCTAGGGACGCTGCTATCGATATTATTTCTGTTATGTTGTGTAACTGTTTAATGGTGTTATCTTTATTGCTACCCCCTTCCCCGTCAATGTATAGTGTTGGTCCACAGCGCAAACGTAGCCTATTAGTTTAACAAAATCCGCATCTCACATTGTGGCATAGATACGTTATTTTCCCCTGTGCAATTCTCCATTTACTCAACAATAACACATAATTATCCTTGTGTTTATTTATTTGTTTGATTAATAAATACAAGTTGGAGTCCGTCAGGACCGAGGGTCGGAGCAGCTCATTTGCTTTAGAGAATATTACACCCGGAAGTAAGTATTCTCTCCGCTTCGCTTGACAAACCCTGTGAGAGCCCTCAAGCTCTGTGATTGGAGAGTGTGCTCCGAGTGTTACGCCGAGCGTCGAACAGCACTTGAAATGGGATGGAACAAAGGCAGACTGTCCAAAACTGGATTTGAACGGGTCGACCCCGTCCCCCCCTCCCCCACCCCGTCCCCAGAACTACACATGCTGGCTGTTGTGTTTCGCAACATGTTCTCTATCTATGGCACGTCTCTACTTGGAGTTGTAGTTTTAAAAGACGTTTTCGTATTTCCCATAATAAGAAGTTGCCAGTATTAATATATATACCCACATGCCAGCTAAGGTCAGAAGAGTCTTATTTAACAGCTGGTCTTATGTCTGTGACCCCTCCTGTTGTTAATTGATAAGCCTGAAACATGCACTTGTCAAGGTTCAGAGGCAAATTTTGCAAATGTGGCAGTAGCCATCGATCATCTTAAAATAAGATATACTTTATTGATCCCAAGTTGGAAAAATGTGCGTTACATCAGCATGTCCTGGAGCAGACAAAGATATGTGTATTTGCCTGAATGAAACGAATGAAATAATTATATTTTACAGGACATGACGGAGATAGGTGTATTTTCCAGGCTTTTTGGAAATAAACCAAATGTGATCTTGCAGGGCATTACGGAGCTCATTTACTCATGTGGTGTTGTGCAGTACATTACTGAGCTCATTTAACGATATGGAGTACCAGGGGCACTAAGGGGCACTAAGGTCTTACCCAGATGTCCTTATGTGTTTAGTCAGAGTGAGAGTGCTTAAGTTTGGGTACACAGCTTTGCCAGGCGCACCCACCCGTGGAAAGACGAATATAACAAAAAAGTTCAAGTGTGAACCTCCAGCGCAGGGGGGGGGTGCCGTGAAGAAGGCCGAATATGTATGCTGATGGGCGGAAGGCAAAGCACCGCAAAATCCACCCCCCTTTTAGGTTTACCAGGGGCATGAGGTTCTGTAGGGGGTGATCATCTGGGTTTAGTCCGTGGGGGAGTGCTTAAGTCCGGGGTCACACGGTGTGCAAGTTTATGGAAGTGCCCATGTTAGGGAGACATGCTGGAGGTCTGTAGTCCGTCCTTTGGTGGTCTATGAGGGGCTACAGAGAGGTGCTTTTCGCGGTCTCTGTCCTGGAGGTGTGAAAAAACCTGTTTGCCAATGTTAGGGAGAGATTCTGGAGCTACTTAGTCCGTCCTTTGGGGCTCTGTGAGGGGCTACAGAGAGGTGCTTTTCGCAGTCTCTGTCCTGGAGGCAGCACAATTCGAAAAAACGGCAGAGTGCCAACGGAGAAGCGGAGAGAAGGGGCTCGAAAAAGCTCAACCCTTCGGCGCAACGGGCCGAAGCCCCGGACACTTTTCCACTCCGCCGTTGCAACTTACAACGGAGAGGGGAAACCAAGCCTCCCCTTCTCTGTCAAAAAAAATCATTCATCAATTTCAGATTACTGTCTGCACGAAATCGGAAACCCGGTTTTTGAGAGGACTCAGAAAAAAGTGTCTGATTTCATGGAGGAATGTATCCGCTCCATGTGCACACTGGCTCGGATTCCTTTTTTTTGCCTTGAGACCCCCCAGCCTGGTTCTTACCAAACTTCAAGTTTGCAAACTGGTCTCTGGATGAATGTAAGGGGAGTTTGAGGGGACTCTACCCGCATTATGAGACACTATTTTCGGATACATTTTCTCACTTTCACCCCTTTTTCTATGGATGAATTGAAATACATTGCCTGGAGGATAGGGCCGAGAGATGACAGACTCTCTGGCCGCCTCACAAGTCACTATTGTCGGACACTTTCTTTGCTTTACCTCGGTTCTATCACTCTTTCCTCCTTTGACCATAAGACGTATTTCCTGCTGGGGTACTGCCTGGTTCCGGGGCACCCCAAACCCTCTTATGGTCGGGGCACCATGAATTGATGCATCGGACCCAATGTTGCCATCACCAGCCCCGCGTTGGTGCGGAGGTGGGACCATTTAACCCGGTGGTAACCCAAGTCCTCCCTTTGTCCGTGTACCATGCATTTAAGCATTGGACCCATGGTTGCAATCACCGGTTACGCTAACGCATATGAACGGAGAAACAGAAAATAATTTAAATACAATTCATTGTGTCTGTTTTTAGTAAGGATGTCGTCCGAATGCCCGGTGTGCAGACTCTTCTATCTGGCTTTGAACAAGCACCTTAAACACAAACATGCAGTGCGGAACTTGGAGGAAAGAGGCATCATTCTTAAAATGGCCAGTGGCAGAATAAATGTTCGGACCAAACCCTGTCCCATCACAGGGTGTTCGTATGCTGGGAAGAGACTAGACCGTCATGTAACTCATGACCACCCTGAGTTCTCCCGAGATGAGGCACATCAGGTCATGGCAAGGCTGAAGCATAGTGTGGCCCTGCAGTTGCTCCATGACCTCCGAGAGACTAATCCCATCATTGGAATGGCTACATCATTGGATATAGACAATGAGGAGGAATACCCGGTGCACCCTCCACCCTTCTCCCCACATACCGAGTGTGACGAAGAGGACTGCAGGCAAGTGATGCTGGAAAATGTGGCATTGAGGGCTCAGAAGGATGCCCTCATTGATGAGGTGAAGACCCTGTGCTCCAGGCTGAAAAAGGGGCTAAAACCCAGGAAGCAGAGTGCCACTGCTGCTGTGCTTGAGGAAGAGGAAGAATGTATACGATGTAAGGGCCTGGCAATCTCAAGTACCTCCGGCATAAACACAGTAGCCTCCGGCAGCAATACCCCTCTCAAGACCCCGGCCAAGACTGTCATGCGGTCCACAGAAGCCTCCGGTAGTGAGAACCCTCTCAAGATCCCGGTCAAGACTCTCATTCGGTCCCCAGAAGCCTCCAGTAGTGAGACCCCTCTCAAGACCCTGGTCAAGACTGTCATGCATTCCCCAGAAGCCTCCGGCAGCAATACCCCTCTCAAGACCCCGGTCAAGACTCTCATGCGGTCCCCAGAAGCCTCCAGTAGTGAGACCCTTTTAAGACCCCGGTCAAGACTGTCATGCATTCACCAGCAGCCTCCGGCAGCAATACCCCTCTCAAGACCCCGGTCAAGACTTTCATGCATTCAGCAGAAGCCTCCGGCAGCATAACCCCTCTCAAGACCCCGGCCAAGACTGTCATGCGGTCCGCAGAAGCCTCCGGCAGCAATACCCCTCTCAAGACCCCGGTCAAGACTCCCATGCGGTCCCCAGAAGCCTCCAGTAGTGAGACCCCTCTCAAAACCCCGGTCGAGACTGTCATGCATTCACCAGCAGCCTCCGGCAGCAATACCCCTCTCATGACCCCGGTCAAGAGTGTCATGCGGTCCGCAGAAGCCTCCGGTAGTGAGACTCCTGTATGCCAGAAGACCCGTGCGTCTGTCTACAGTAAGCTGAAAGCTAATCTGGCTAAGGACTGGCCCTCTCCCCCAAATCACTGGTCCACTGGGAAGGGACGGGGGAATACCATGCGTGAAATCACATTGCCTAAAAGCATGAAGACGTACATTCAGACATACAGGGATCATTGTGAGGGTGTCGCACCGACAGTAAAACGGAAAGAAAATTATCTGTCCAAGGTCAGCTGGATAAAGAACTTCCTCGTATTCATGGCTCATGGTGTTAACCGGCTGTCAGACTGGCTGTTTCTAAAAGACACAAAGAGGGTCCGTGGCTGGAGCGAGTATATTTTAAAGTCGGGCCGGGCAGTCACAACATCGCTGTTGTTCCTGAAGAATGTGAACCATTTCCTGAGGTACTTGTCTGAGTCAAAGCTCCGGGGGTGCAGGCTCACCCAGTCTGATACGACACACATCAGAGAGGTGACAGCCAACATGAACGTCTTGAAAAAGTCTGTCACTGTCCACCAGTTTAAGGTGAAGAGGAACAAGCTGGATCGTCTGCCGAGCCAGGTGGAGCTTCTCGCTGCCATGGCGGCCGCTGAGAAGTGCATCCCTGATCTCCTTGACCTGATGGCTAGCAATCCGACCTCAATCACCCAGTACCTGCTATATGGCTATCTCTAAACTCTAAACGGCCAAGCCCCAGCCTACATCAGCGAGCTCATTCCACCACACCAAAACACTCGTTCGCTGAGGTCCTCTGACCAGGGGCTTCTGGCAGTGCCCAGGACCCGACTAAAGACCAGGGGGGACCGGGCGTTTGGGGCGGCCGCCCCTAGACTCTGGAACGCACTTACCCCGGTCCTGAGATCGGCTCCCTCCCTCAACCTGTTCAAGGGACACCTAAAGACGCACTTATTTAAGCAGGCGTTTGAGCAGTCTTAGGCCGTTCATCACGTCACTGTCCTGTCACTGTCGATCACTGGTCCTCTTGCACTTGGTTTCATGTTTGTATATTGTTTTTAAGTTTTTATTCTATTTTCCTGTCATGTTATGCTTTGTTATTATTATGCCTTAGTGCCATATTGGCCTAATTGTTTTGACTGCTATATTTTGTACAGCACTCTGTGCATTCGTGCTGGGAGGGGTGCTTTAGAAATAAACTTTTACTTACTTACTTACTTACTATCTCACCCTCCATTGGAGCCTCCTGTATGGCCATCGTCCGGGTGTGTACGCAAACATGACCAACACTGAGGTATTTGAGACGGACAGAAGGGGCACTGCTGAGGGCTACATCATCCACGTGCAGGATCACAAGACTGCCCAAACATTTGGCGAAGCACAGCTGGTGCTTACAGTAAAGGAGTTTAGCTGGGTCATGCGGTGGATGGGGATAAAAGAGTGCTTGTCGGGTCCTCAGAATGAATTCTTCCTTTTCACAACGGGGCATTACGCCTGAACCTGAACGCTCACTTGAAGAGCGCTTGGGCTGATGCTGGGCTAGAAACAGCCGTCACCTTCACAATCCTGCGTACTGCCCTGGCTGACAATATCAAGCATCACCAAGATCCAGAAAGCAGGTCGATTCTCGCCAGGTTTATGTGTCACGACGTAAGCACTGCAAACCGGTTCTACGCGAATACGCCTGGAATAAAGGAGGGATTGACGATCCGCTCCCTGTTCAGGGCAGCAGCAGCTGCAGCAGCATCATCAGAAGGAGGTCTACCGCCGTCAGATACCTCCGAAGAGGGCTCAGGGGCTGAGAGCAGCGATACCTTTTCTTCAGGGCCGGTTGATACTCCTGATGAGGGGGCAGGGGCCGTGAACTCAACCTGTTTTCCCCGGTGCACCGTACAAGTTAAACGGCTAATATGGCCCCCGGGCCCCCGCTAATCATGTTTTTATTATGTATATTATGTATACTGTGTATACTGTTTTTGTAAAAATCATGTGATAATTAAATAAATAATAAAACATGAATATAACCTTGAAGGTTCCCAGGGGCAGATACAGTGCCAGGTATCAGACTATTTAAACAATGTTTACCCAGCATTCAGACACCTTCCCTGGCTTGTAAAATGCGGTGATGCGCCCTGGAGGTATCAGACTATTTTAAACAACTTCTCCCCGCCTTTCAAACACTTATTCCTGGGTTTTAGCCTGTCATTTTGAACGATATCATTTAACATGGACCCTCTCCTGAAAATGGACATATTCTGTGCATTTCCATGAGAGGTTCAATGTTAAATGATATCGTGCAAAATTACAGGCTAAAACTCTTTTCCAGACGTTTAAAACCACTTTTCCAGACCATTTAAACATTATTTCTGGCTTGTAAAGTGCAGTGATGAGCCCTGGTAGTATCAGACTATTTAAAGGGTTACCAGGAGCATGAGAATATCCTCCACAGAAGGGGTTGTGGTGCCGTGAATAAGGCTGAATATGGATGCCGATGGGCGGACGGTAAAGCACTGCAAAATCCACCCCCCTTTTAGGGTTACCAGGGGCATGAGGTTCTGTAGGGTGTGCTCATCTGGGTTTAGTCTGTGGGGGAGTGCTTAAGTCGGGGGGCCCGGGGACTCACGGTGTGCAAGGTTATGGAGGTGCCCATGTCAGGGACACATGACGGACTAATGACACATGTCATTAGTCCGTCCTTTGGGGGGCTTGGAGGGGCCACAGAGAGGAGATTTCCCCAGTCTCTGTCCTGGATGTGTGAAATAAACAGAGTCCCCATTTCAGGGACACATGCTGGAGGTCTCTAGTCCGTCCTTTGGGGGTCTTAAAGGGGCCACAGAGAGGAGATTTCCCCGGTCTCTGTCCTGGATGTGTGGAATAAACACACTTCAGGGACACATGCTGGAGGTCTCTCTCCAGAGAGTGGACATCCATTGTCTCTAAATAGGGTTAGGGAACCATATTAATGATCAAATAAATCATTTAAATGCAAAAATAATGATTAAAAATCATTTTTAGGGGGACAACTGTGGAGAGGAGCCTGAAAATGACTCTCCAGCACCCCGGAGAAGCAGGCTGCGAGACCCACAGAGCGCACCCAGAGGACAGGCTGCTTCATCTCACTTTATTACCCAGGAAAGGATCTCGAATCCTGGGTAGCCTACATGAGTGTTAAAAGTGCATTAAAATGTTTTAATTCAACAGCCGCTGATATGGACAGAAATCTGTCCATTTCGTCCACATTTGACTCACAAAATGGACAGAAATATGTCCATTTCGTCCACATTTGACTCACGAAATGTACAAGAAGGTGAAAACAGCAGAGTCACTGCTGTTAGGGTCTCAGACTCACAGGCACACATGCAGAGATCCAGGCTGATGCACATGGCTTTTCTACCCAGCAATAAGTCTCTGAAACCTGGGAAAAGTGCTGTGAATGGAGGCAGAGCGCAGCCAGAGAGGAGCGGGCTGCGAGACCCACAGAGCGCACCCAGAGAGCTCCTCGCAGCACATGGCTCTTGCACCCAGACTGCACCCAGAGAACAGGCTGCTTCACAGCACTTTACAAGCAAGGAAAAGTGATTGAATCCTGTGTATACATATTTTAAATAGTCTGATACCTCCAGGGCGCATCACCGCATTTTACAAGCCATGGAAGCTGCCTGAATCCTGGGTAAACATTGTTTAATTGTTTAAGTGTTTTTAAATGCGTGGAAGAGTGTTTTGTCACTTTCAAAACTCTCCCGTCATTGACCGGAGAAATTGGGTCGATGTTGTATTCAATCTGACCGTTGATATTCCAGTGAGACGAAGTACGTACAATGACCGGAGTTATCCCATGTTAATTTTCGTCCCAAAACCGGACCATTCCCTCACCCCGGGCCGTCCGCCCGAGACCCCCCTCCATGGACTCTGCCTTTCCCCCGGGCCGTCCGCCCGAGACCCCCTCCTCCAACTCTGCCTTGCCCCCTCGATGTCCGTCCGAGTCCCTCCTCCGGTCCCCCTCCGCCCACCCTGTTGGACGTTTTGGACTTTGTTTTTTGGGGACGTCTGGGATCCGTCCCTTGAGGGGGGGGTTCTGTCACAATCCTAATGTCATGTCACGTTTTTATTTGAGTCTGTCTTGTTTTGGGTGTTTTTTTAATGTTCTGTTCCCACCTGTGTCTTGTTATCCTGTCGTTAGTTTCCCTCCTGTGTCTGATTGTGCCTCATTGTGTTCACCTGTTGCCCTTGTGTTTCTGCCTCCCCTGCCAGCTGTGTCTTGTCCTGTGATTACCCTTCTGTGTATTTAGTCTTAGCTTCCCCTGTGCACCATGTCTGTTCGTCGTCATTTCATGTTCCTGTCACCTATGCTTGTCCGTGTCTCCTGCCTGTTCCCGTCTGTAAGTTTGTTCCTGTCTGTCGTGCTCCCCGGTTTTGTTTCTGTTAATTAGTTTCTTGTTTTTTCATGCCTTCGGCTTTTTGATAATAAAGTGTGTTACCTTACCCTTTTTAGTCCTTTTTCAAACTGCACTTGGGTCCCATTTTCCACACACCCTGACAGCCCAGTGCTGTTACAGTAGCTTGACTAGATGTTTCAGCAATTTCTCAAATAATATCAAGAATCAGCTTTAAACTCAAGAAAAAAGCACTTATTGTTTTATTAACTGGTGTTTTTCATGTTTCTGTGAAGTTTGATCTGAGTATGAAGGTAAAACATCTAGAAAAACAAGATTTTGAAGCAGTAAAATGTCCCCCCTTTAATTCCACTTTCTAAATTCTGCTGCTGCGAAAAGAAGTCACGCTTCGTCATCCCTGTCACCATCATCAGCCTTGGTAATAAATAAATAAAGCATCTTCTGGATCCTAAGTGTATGCAGCCAAACCAGGAAACAGAGCTAGATTGTTGTTTCTGTGACGTCAGGTCATTACTGAGCATTTACACCGATGTGTTCATAACGTTATTTACAGTAAGAATGCATCTCATGTCATTAAAAGAGCATCTTCCATCTATAACATCTTATTAATCTAATTAATGCATTCTTCTTGTGTTCCCACCAACCCCCCTAAATGTTGGGTATGAATGTGTAATTAGAAAATACCATCTGTGAAGAAGCAGAGATCAGACCCAAGGTCGCTCCCACCCAGGCCCGGTTCTACGGGGGTGCATGGGCATGCATTGCACCCTCAGTTGAATGTTATGCACCCTCTATTCCAAGAAGAGAAGGGACCAAAACATATTATACAATATAATAGAAATTGTGTCAGGTGCGAGTGACCTGCGCCGCTGCGCGTGCATAATTTCCAAAGTGCTTCCACAGCAGTGACACACATCTGTGGATAATCATAGATATACGAAAATAGTTGAAGCAACCATCACTAAACGCCAGCAACACTGCAGACAATAGCAACAGGTCAGATGGGGACGTTACGTTACCTGCCGTCGTGGACACTAGCTTACTCCCGCCCCCGGAGCGGCAGTCTTCGTCGCCCGAAACAACGCCACCCCTCGGAGGCCCGCAAGTGCCAGGGGACCTCGGCAAAACAGAGCCTGCCTAGGTAGCCTATATCTAAACAAGTACCCAACTCGCCTGTACAGTGGAATAAGGCGGTCATTTTGCAGCTCGTGGTATAAAAATAAAAATAGTGCCATTTTGCCTGTAGAAATGTTGGGTCAAATAATGCATACAATAGCACAGATGCCTTCACCACGAATGGCTACAAAAATATCTAATATCCCAAGCTTATCAACAAGCTAATGTTGCAGCTGAAATGTTCTCCAGGTCACAAAGTCAACCTCACATGATGATGTGATACCAGTTTTCAAGCACAGTAAATATTCTCTTCCCAGAGTATATGATGGGACCAAGGTGATGATGTACATGGTTTTAATAATACTTTTGCCTTTCAATGTTTGCCATTTCAAACCATGAGCTGGTTCAAATAATATTTGCCTTGATTTACAATATGTTCTCATTTGTTTTATCAGTACAGTTTTGAAGCTTTCGTGCTTTTCTTTCCCATATTCCACTTTGGACTGGATTAAATATTTCAGGATTGCACTTTTAACACACTTGAAATATTCTCACTTGCTTGGTTTCAAAACATAACAAATGCCATAATCTGTTCAATGGGGACCATAACATCAATGCTATTTTTCATTGCTGTTGCCGGCCACTATTGCTCATGTAAACCTTCTAATGCTGCACCCCCTGTAATCTCAGATGCACCGTCATTTTGTTCTGGAACCGGGTCATTTTGTTCTGGAACCGGGCCTGCTCCCACATCAATCCATGGAGGATCAACAAACTGCAGAATGCCTTATCCTCATGCCCATTATTTCCAGGACCAGTGAATGTAACAACCCCAACGTTGCTTGTTACATGGCTTAGTTGAATACTTGATGATGAATGGTTAATTTGGAACCTTTTGCAGTCTGCTCTTTTTCGCTAACAGACTGTTGTTAAGGATAGCCGAATGTTGCTATCGAGGAAACTTTGGCCCAATTCCATACCACCCCCTACACCCTACCCCTACACACTAGCCCTCTGTTTGCGCGTTTGTTTGCTGTTCCAAACCAACAAGTGTGGATGGGGAGTGGGTTACCAGCCCTCCAACAGCAAGTTTGCATCTGTCCTGACTTCACCTGCTGCTCTACCTGACAGGACTCAATGCTGTGTGTGTCCGTCATGAAACACGCTGTTTACAAACAGTTCCATGGAAACATTCACTGATAAACTGCACAACAAGAGCTATTTCATATCTTCGTACAGATGTTAACAACTTCATGGTTACCTCATATTTGTTTAAACTTAGGATCATTTACTCATGTCTAGTCTAGCAAACTGTAAAAGTTGTGAATATTTACACGGACTGTTGCAACAACTAAGCAGTTTATAAACATCAGATTTTAAAACAAAAATATGTTAACAAAATAAGTATGCCATAAAAGATTTTTAGGGTTTTAATTTTGTTATTTTAATCAGAGAGATGCTGATTTGAAACCGTTGTTACGAAAAACTATGGCATTTCCTGTTTCTGCCAGAGAGAGGGGAGTTCGTCCCAAAGCTTGCTGCTGTATTTACACCTTCCATCTGAAAGAAGGAGCCTCTTTAAGCTGAGAGTGTGACTACAGGCGGAGTTCACTCCCTCTCAGAGGGGGAGTGGGTAGGGTGTGGTTTGGAATTGGGCCTATGATGCGCTGTCATATCAACCCTTAGAAAGAAGTCCGGTTAATTTAACGTCACAAGTTGCCATAAAAACAAACATTAATTTTCCTTCGTTCGGAAACACTGTGGATTACTTTTTTTATTTTCATATTTGTGAAGAGCACGAAACTTCGGATTCATGTTGGCTAAACTGTAAAGAGTAAAGAAAAGAAGAACTACGCAAGAGAAGGATATAGTTTAAAAGACAGAGTACTGGAGGGCAGATAAATCTGCCTAAGAACAAGGACAGGAAGTAAACACCAACAGGAACACACTATGGGCTCTGTTTAAATACTGGGTAATGGAAAAGATAATGTTAACAGACTTGGACATTTACAGGAAACATTGTTTAGTGAAGCCGTCATTTTAGGTTCATTGCCGCAGTTCCAACGCTGGTACGCAGTGGAACGACAAATGTTTTCGAAGCGGGAAAAATGTGTTTATTGGAAAAAGTCATTGGTTAATTTAGTACAAAGCCATGTAAAAAGGGGGATAATGTGTCATGAGGCGATCATTAATAAAAAAAGATCACACAGGGTGATTAGGATCCCAATGCAAAGCGGCGGAATCTTGAGCACTCTGCCGCTTCCACAGCTTGTGTGATGTTTCTGTACTCTGTAAACTCCCAGGATTGACGTTTGGCAATGCTCAGGAAGTGATAATCTACTAAATCCAAGTTGCAGGTACGTTCTAGGGAATAAACTTGGTATAACCTGCATTTACTGAAGCCGGACATGCGTATCTAAGCACTGCAGGGAGAATGTGTTTTAATATACGTATGTGTTATGTACTGTTCACCAAGAAAAGTATATGTTTTAATGTGACTGTATAGCCGAGGCTTTTGGTTCTCAGGATTTAAGAGTCGTCAGACTATGATCCTCTGCCGATGGTTGGTCAGATCCAGGTGAGAAAACTGGAAACATCTCCCATGACTCTTTTCAGATATTTATCCAAAGGCAAGACAGTGTCAGATTAACTAGAGCTTGGTGCTTGGCAACTGTAATATATCACACTATATCTAAATTTGGACAATCAGATTCCTCTATAAAGGGCTGTAATATGGAACACATCACCCAACAATATTCAATAAATAAATAAAAGCCTTTACGACAAAAGTTAGCAAGTTGTATTGTTATGTATGTGTATTAGTTTGTTATTCTATATTTTTGGTGTATTAGGGGTTACTGCACGTGTAAAAGTCCAGCTGGGACAAGAGTTTAACAACAGCTATAAACTCACTGTGCATTACAGTTTCATGACTTGTATTGGAAAAATGTTAAATATTATTGTTCCTATAAATTAAATATACATACTTAAAATACAAATATTTTTATGATTTTGTATTTCCCCTAGTCATTGGAGTACAGTATCGTGACATGGCAAGAATGGATGTATAGATAATTGCAGGATTAGTTTGTGTTTGGTGTGTTGATAGTTGTGGGTGTGGGGTGGGTGTGGATTTGCTAAGTTGACAGACCTTGTTTTAAAATATTTAACACTAGTAGTGGAAGAAGCACTAACCTTTATCAAATAGCAATTTTTACTAGTAATTTTACTAGTAAAGATCCGTAATTCAAAATCTCACTAAGTTAAAGTACAAAATCATAAGCATTATCATTTATTAAATGCACAAAATTAAAAAGTTATTGCAAAATTGCCCATTTCAGAATTAAAAATATATAATTGAATAATAATTAGTGATTATTTACGCATCACTTACATTTTGCTGATAATTTTTAATGACTTTATATTCTGTTGAGTAGCTTAACCTATGATAATATATAATAATTTCTTAGTTGGTTTATATTTTGTATAATAAGTAGCTTATTTGCTCCAAAAGAAGAAGAATCATTCAGTTATAAAACGTAGGTAAAGTTCCTCTACCTCACATTTATCCTAAATTACAGCACTTCAGTCAATGTTCTTATTAACATTGCACCACTAATTTCACCAGTTGAAAGACATTAAATTTTTTCGGCATATCGGAACATTTACTGTGTGTTTTCAGATTGCAATGGAAAACCCAAAATATACAAAAGAGCTGTTCATTCATTTTTCTGCTCGTACCCCCTTTACCGAACGTGTATCTTCATGTTAATGTGGTGCAGATGCAGAGGCTCTTTTGCTATGCTTTAACCTCCTCCTTTATATCCAGCTCAACACTCACACTGAGCGTCTTTGAATCTGTACTTTGGAAAGAAAGTAAGAAAAAACAAGAAAACATTCTGAAACAGAGTGCAGGTTAGGCGTGTGTGTGGGTATTTGTGCAGCGCTCATACCATGTGGGTGTTTAACCGGGCTCTGGCCTTTTCCCCTCATCTCCCACGTCCTCCAGCTCTGCCGCAGCATTAGCATGCAAACAGCAGCTGCAGCGCTGCACCCCATTGCTCACTTCAAACAGCAGCACAACCTCAGCTCACACACACACACACACACACACACACACACACACACACACACACACACACACACACACACACACACACACACACACACACACACACACTTACACAACATTACACACGCACACAGCAACACAGACTACATGACCATGTAGTCTAGTTCATATATCATAACAGTAGAAGGTAAAGAAGGAAAAGCACTTTGTTCATGTCAATGAGTTGTATTAATTTGACATTCACAACACGCAGTAAATCACACACACACACACACACACACACACACACACACACACACACACACACGCGCGCGCACACACACACACACACACACACACACACACACACACACACACACACACACACACACACACACACACACACACTCTGAATCTGCCATTTCTCACTACTCCTGATGGAGAATCAGAGAACCTGCTGGATATGTTTGTGTTGCTCACTGCAGAGCAAACCCACCAACACATCCATGGACAATTGTTGAGCTTCTGCGGCAGAATAGAAAATGTTGCAATAAGTGACCAGTTGTGGAAGAAGTAGTCTGATCCTTTGTTTAAAGGGCCCCTATTATACTCCTTTTCAACAATATATTATAGGTCTCAGATATATACAAAACATGTCTGTGAAGTGTTTGGCTGAAATACAAAACAGATCCTTGAAGCATGCCCTTTACCTCTCAGTTTCAGCCCTGTTTCGAAAAGGCTGATTCAGTGTCTGTAGCTATGAATGCTAATGAGCTGCTGCTGGCCACGCCCCTCTGTGGATGTGTTTTGTTAAAAAAAAATAACATTGGTGCTCTAGGAGGAGATTCCGGTGACAAGGTGGGGGGGGGGGGTACCTTGGTTGGTTATTGGATAATGATGGCACAACCCAAAATAACATTGTGACATCACAAAGTTGCCTAAACCAGATCAGCTCATTTCCAGACAGATTTGTATGTACAGTAGATGGTTCAAGACAAAAAGAGAGAGAATCTTTTTTCTTGACACAGAATCTCTCAACACAGAGGGGACACATATTCCTGTATAAAATACAGGAACAAGTGGATTTTGCATAATAGGTGACCTTTAAGTAAAAATATTATTCCTAATGTGTAAAAATATTCTGTTTGTGTAGAATTCATTCAGGCATTCAGAACACCAAAATATACTTTTACTTTCAAAAGTAAAAGTTGTCATTATGCAGAATGAACAAGCTGCAACCTCCAGTGGCCTGTACTACGAATTGTTTGGATGCTACCTCGTGCTACCTGCTCATGGATTCTTTTTTTTTCAGCTTTTGTAAATAAAGCTCGCCTTTTGTTTAATTTGAAACCTGCTTCCCTCCTCAATCTGCATTTGGGTCCTATTTTTCCCCAACCCTGACAGAATGAACCAACCTCATATGGACCCAGCAGATGATCCATTTGAAGTGGAGTTGTATTAATTTACCTACTTGCTGGCTTGCAGCTATGGTAAATGGAGGGGAGCAACCAGTGCGGAGCAAAAGAGGGCTGCCCTGGCAGAGGCGTACCAGAGGGCAACAGAGAAACCAAGGTTAGTGAAGTTCTTACCTGGCTGGATTATGGACTTCCTCCAGACATGCGTTTCCCGGCCTGCTAGCCCCAGGCATGCTAGCCCCCTGCCTGCCACAGTTCCCAATATAGCTTCTTTCGAGAACGCTTTTGATGGGTCTCGTCTGGCTTTTGGAGGTCCACGGAGCCTCAAAAAAGCTCCTAAGAGAAGGAGACCCAGGTCCAGGCTACCAGCCCGAGCCCCTGCAGCCACGTTTCCGGCTCCAGCACCGGCCCCTGCAGCCATGTTTCCGGCTCCAGCACCGGCCCCAGCACCAATGGTTCCGGCTCCAGTACCAGCCCACACAGCCATGGTTCCGTGCTCCAGTGCCGGCCCACACAGCCATGGTACCGTGCTCCAGTACCATCCCACACAGCCATGGTTCCGTGTTCCGGTTCCGTGCCCAGCAGCCGTGGTACCTGCCCCAGTACCGGCCCACACAGCCATGGTTCCGGCTCCAGAACCGGCCCACAAAGCCATGGTTCCAGCATCAGTTCTGGCCCCAGCAGCCATGGTTTCAAGCTCCAGAACCAGCCCACAAGGCCATGGATCTGTGCACCGGCTCCGTACCGGCCGACTCCAGCCCCTCGTCTCCTGTTGGCTCCCCGGCTGACACCAGCTCCTCGTGTCCTGTTGGCGTACCGGCGGACGCCAGCTCCCCGTGTCCTGTCGGCGTTCCGGCCGTCTCCAGCCCCCCCGTGTTCTGTCGGCGAACCGAACGTCTCAAGTCCTCTCTCAAGTCCCTTCTCGAGTCACCTCTCGAGTCCCCTCTCGAGTTCCTACTCAAGTCCCTACTCCAGTCCCTACTCCATGTCCTGTCCCGTTGGGGGTCCCGCCGACAACTCTTCTGCCGGGGGCCCTGCCAACCCTATGTCCTGTCCCGTTGGGGGTCCTGCCGACTACTCTTCTGCCGGGGGTCCTGCCAACCCTATATCCTGTCCCATTGGGGGTCCGACCGACTACTCTTCTGCCGGGGGTCCTGCCAACCCTATATCCTGTGCCATTGGAGGCCCCGCCGACTACTGTTCTGCCGAGGGTCCTGCCAACTCCATGCCCTGTTTCGTTGGGGGTTCCGCAGAGAGTCCTGCCAACCCCATGTCCTGTTCCGTTGGAGGTCCCGCCGTCACCTGTCTCGCTGGGGGTCCTGCCAACTCCTTGTCCTCTTCTATGGGGGATCCTGCCGACACCTGTCCTGCCGGAGGACCTGCCTACTCCTTGCCCTGTTGAGTTGGTGGTCCAATCGACACCAGCCCTTGCTCCATCCGGGGTCCCATTGACACCAGCCCATGTCATGTCCAGGATCCCCTCTAAGCCTGTTCCACCAGCTCCGGTTACTGTCCGGCCGACACCGGGTCCTGCCCGGCCTCCGGATTTGTCCCGTCGCCGCCTTCTTGCCCGTCCTTGTGCCTGGCCCCCTGAGTTCCCCAGCCGCGGCCTTTGTCCTTGTGCCCGGCCCCCTGAGTTCCCCAGCTGCGGTCTTCACCCTCGAGCCTGGCCCCCTGAGAGCCGCAGTCTTCGCCCTCGAGCCCGGCCCCCTGACTTTCCCGGCCGTGGTCTTCGCCCTCGAGCCCGGCCCCCTGACTCTTCCGACCGCTGCCTTCGCCCTCATGCTCGGCCTCTTGAGTTCGCCCACTGTGGCCTTCGCCCCTTTATGAACTCTGCCTTGCCCCCGGGCCGTCCGCCTGGGACCCCCACCACAAACTCTGACTTGCCCCCAGGCCGTCTGCCCGAGACCCCCACAATGAACTCTGCCTTGCCCCCAGGCCGTCCGCCCGAGATCCCTTCCTGGTCCTCTGCCGTGCCCCTGGGCTGTCAGCCAAAACCCGTCCTCCAGACCACCCACCCTTTTGGCCCTAGTGATTCTATTAATTATCACGTTCACATAGACAGTAGATTTTTTCCGGCCGTCTTTCCTGCAGCGGCAGTTTTTCTGTATTTCCTTTCTCCTGTAATATGACTTGATAGCTTTAAACTCCGCACACTGAGCTCTGATTGGTCTGCAGACGGTGCTTTCACTGAGTTGATCTCTTATCCTGGAACCAAACCTGCTCCGGAGCAGGTTTGCCATTCAGCATAAGTTACCATGGAGATCTACCACGGTAAGAAGTGAACCAAAGTCGTAGGACCGGAAACCCAGAGTTTACCCTGAAGTTACCTCGCTAAGCGAAAATTGGGCTTCGTAGTACAGGCCTCTGGTCTGCAGAGTAATGCTGGACAACTGCAGTAAACCTGTATTCTCTCTAGTGGCCAGCAGGGAGACATTTCACTGGTTGCAAAAAGAATCCGGTTGAATGGAAGTCTATAAGAAAAATACCCTACTTCTCACCTCAGTCAGTAAACATTTTCCTGATGAGTTTATGGTCTCAATCACTAGTTTCAAAACGTATTCAAATCAAATCAAGTTTTATTTATAGAGCACATTTATAGACGATTTTTGGTCGAGCCAAAGTGCTGTACATATAATATAAATAGCCTACAGTAGAGACACTTTACAGCAAATACAACAGCACAGATTGTTCAGAATATCAGTATGAGAAAAACGACACCCTCTATCCTTAGACCCTGACATCGTACAAGGAAAAACTTCCAGAGAAAACCCACAGTTCTGAAGGGGAAAAAATGGGAGAAACCTCAGGGAGAGCAACAGAGGAGGTCTGCAGAGTAATGCTGGACAACTGCAGTAAACCTGTATTCTCTCTAGTGGCCAGCAGGGAGACATTTCACTGGTTGCAAAAAGAATCCGGTTGAATGGAAGTCTATAAGAAAAATACCCTACTTCTCACCTCAGTCAGTAAACATTTTCCTGATGAGTTTATGGTCTCAATCACTAGTTTCAAAACGTATTCAAATCAAATCAAGTTTTATTTATAGAGCACATTTATAGACGATTTTTGGTCGAGCCAAAGTGCTGTACATATAATATAAATAGCCTACAGTAGAGACACTTTACAGCAAATACAACAGCACAGATTGTTCAGAATATCAGTATGAGAAAAACGACACCCTCTATCCTTAGACCCTGACATCGTACAAGGAAAAACTTCCAGAGAAAACCCACAGTTCTGAAGGGGAAAAAATGGGAGAAACCTCAGGGAGAGCAACAGAGGAGGGATCCCTCTCCCAGGACGGACAGACGTGTAATAGATGCCGTGTGTAAATCGAAGAGATTGTACATTATACAGCATATAGACCGAATGTTAGGAAATGCATGTGTCTGTAATAAGAAGATGAATCCACGAGGATGTCAGCTACAATCCTGTGGAAGCCATCAGGGAAGCAGCATGACGAGACCCAAGGCAGGACCGCAGAGACAGGTTCAGCCACGACCCGAAGTCCACAACTTAATCCAGAACTCAGGATAGAGGATCCAAGACACAGGACTACAGCAAGAGGATCAGCCTCGACTCCGGATCCCGGCGTAGATATAGATACAAAACAAGAAAAAAAGATTTGGCTGGGTTAATCGGAACAAGAGAATTCACAGACACAGACAGAGAGGGAAAAGGTCATCGGATAAAAGTTATTCTTGATAACCCTCTAGAAAGATCTCATGAACTTCCCCACTCAATCTATCAAGACCCGAGCAGTTCTATTAGATATAGGATAAGAAACAGAGATAGGGAGCACAACAACCTATCTCTTCTTCAGATGCACTCCACCGCTTATCTAAGCGACTCTGTACCCCGTTACCCTCTACAAGGCCTTAGACTAGCAGAGGGAAAATTGGGGGTGGGTAAGGGTAAGGGTTTTTAAGAATATAACCGCAAGGGTCTAAAGGGAAAAAAGAGGAAATATAAGGTACTATATTTTAAGTAATCCTATCTACTATTCCTATATTCGAATAATGTATAAACTATTTTAAAAATACTTTATGAAATCCTATGTTATGTTATAAATATTAAAATAAAGAACTAAATGAATAAATAAATAAATAAATAAATAAATGAATACATAAATAATTAAACAAAAGCCAGAGAGAAAAAGTGAGTTTTAAGTGTTGATTTAAAAAAAACCAGGGTCTGGGCCGACCTCACATGGAGGGGCAAAGTATTCCAGAGCCTAGGGCCAGCCGCTGCAAAAGCTTGATGCCCTCAGGTTTTAAGCCTGGTCTTAGGCACTATCAACAGCAGCTGATCAGCCGACCTTAAGGCTCTGCCTGGGGTGTAGCGATGGAGGAGTTCGGGTAGGCAGGAGCCAGCCCATTTAGGGCTTTGAAAACAAATAAAAAGGAGTTTAAAATCTATTCTGAACCGAACTGGAAGCCAGTGCAATGAAGCCAGAATTGGGGTGATATGGTCACGCTTTTTATGGCCAGTAAGAAGACGTGCAGCTGCATTTTGAACTAGCTGAAGGCTTCTAATTGAGGCCTGGTCCATACCCACATACAGAGCATTGCAGTAATCCAGTCTCGAGGTAACAAAGGCGTTAATAACCCTTTCTAGGTCTTTAAAAGATAAAAACGACTTGGTCTTAGCCAATAGTCGTATTTTGAAAAAGCAGGTCTTGACTACAGTGCTAACCTGCTTATCAAATTTAAAGGCGCTGTTGAAAGTCACTCCAAGGTTCATGACAGAGGGAAGGATATTTTTATTTAGGGAGCCCAGAATATCAACCGGGGAGACTGTTTGTTGGGGTCCAAAAAATGTGGATTTAATCTCTGTTAAGCAGTCCTTCAACTGCTGTAGTGAGTTGGCATTTTGATTGAGAGGCAGATAGATATGTACATCATCAGCATAACAATGGAAGGGGATATTATGTTTTGTGAGAATTGAACCTAGGGGCAGTATGTACAATAGAAAAAGCATAGGGCCCAGAATCTAGCCTTGGGGAACCCCACAGGTAATAGGGGCCTTGGCAGAGGAGAAGGCACCTAACTGCACTGAGAAGCTACGGCCCGTCAGATAAGACCTGAACCATGCAAGGGCAGAGCCTGTAATGCCTGCGGACTGTTCAAGCCGTGACAACAGGATACTATGATCCACAGTGTCAAAGGCAGCAGTTGAATCTAACAGCACCAAGACAGCTGGGCTACCTGAGTCGGCGGCTAAGAGCAGATCATTAAAAACTCTTAAAAGGGCTGTTTCAGTGCTATGTATAGGTTTAAAGCCAGACTGAAATTTTTCGTGGATGCCATGCGTGGTTAAAAATGACTGCAGCTGGGCGTAGACTACTCGCTCCAGGGCTTTAGATAAAAAGGGTAGCTGGGAGATGGGCCTGAAATTTGCGAGAATGGAGGGATCGAAGTTTTTCTTTTTAAGTAGTGGCTTAACCACGGCATGTTTGAAGAGAGCTGGGACACATCCTGAGCTAAGAGTGGTGTTTACAAGCAATAGAACACTTGCTCCAACTGATTCAAAAACGTCTCTAGGGGAAGGGAGAGGGAATGCTGTCAGTTAGTCGGCCGCAGGTGCTTGACTACATCCGAGAGAGAAGAGAGGGATACAGGCTCAAAATGGTTGAGGACAGCAGGGCACAGAAAGGGAGCAGGATCTGGGGTTGCACTAGTATAGGCTAGCCTAAGAGCAGATACTTTTTCGATAAAAAATGTAAGAAATGTATCGCAGAGAGTAGTTGATGGCACAATTGGAGAAGCATCACAAGGATTAATGATCGAGTTGAGGACATTAAAAAGAACTTGAGGTTTATGGCTGTTTTTGGAGATTAACAGAGAAATATACTCTGTTTTGGCTGCTTTGACTGCCGTCTGATAATCGGAAAGGCAAGCACGAAGAATTTCTAAGGAGACATGGAGTTTATCCTTTTTCCATTTTCTCTCTGCACGCCTGCAAGCGCGTCTAAAAGCGTGAGTACAATCATTGAGCCACAGCTCTGAGAGAACTTTGCTGCGTCTAAGCGTAAAAGGAGCAACGGAATCCAGTATTAGTGTGCATTTCGAATCAAACAAAGAGATAAGCTCATCCGCACTAAGTATTAAAAGCATCTGAAAACTGGATCGAGGTTGTAAACAGAACCAGTAAATGGTCTGAGATACGCGTTCCTGCACAGATTTCATCCACAGAGATAGACAATCCAAACGATAATACTAAATCTAAGGTGTGTCCTTTATCGTGTGTTGGGCCAGCCACAGACTGTTTAAAAAACGGTAACAACGGAACGCTACGGGATCCTGATCTGCCGACGAGGCTCCATTAAAATATAAATATGTTTCGTGAATTACTGATTTTAAGCACGTTAATAACGTTTTAATGAAGTTGAATACAGTATATTCATATTTGTCAGTGATTTCATGTCAATTTTGTGTGTGTGTGTACACACACACACAATTGAGGGGGAACACTCCCCCTCTCCATCTACTGTCCCTTTACAACCCCTGTGTGTGTGTGTGTGTGTGTGTGTGTGTGTGTGTGTGTGTGTGTGTGTGTGTGTGTGTGTGTGTGTGTGTGTGTGTGTGTGTGTGTGTGTGTGTGTGTGTGTGTGTGTGTGTGTGTGTGTGTGTGTGTGTGTGTGTGTGTGTGTGTGTGTGTGTGTGTGTGTGTGTGTATAGAGGTGTGTGTGGTTAAAACACTTTCATGAAGTGAAGGAGGTTTTCCTTCTATAAAACAGCTGTGGGCAGCAGTGAGTGTCACGGACATGAATTCATAGATCAAGGCAGACTGGTGCACACACTCTCCTGTCCTGCCAGGCGACACGCCCCGTTCTAAGCCGTGTCCCTCACTCCTCACATCCCAAGCTGCACCCCCAGTGTATTACAGTATGTTGTTACATCGTTTCAGATGTTATGTTTCAGTTGTGCTCTGTCTATGTTCAGTGATGCAAACTTGTCACCTTTCGGCGAAATTCGCCGTGTTGAATCCAAAATACGTCGTTTGTGTGATTCATGTAGATCTGCAATCAAAATATTTTTGGGGTATGGGGGCCTGGGACCCGGACTAATCTGCGGCCGTGAGCTGTTATGTGCCATCATTACACGCATGGTGTTCTTTTTTTATATATTATAATGAAGTGCGAGCTGTGTGCTCGAGTCTTCCTGCCTGTCGGCTCTCCTCATGGATGTATAATAAGGCTCTGCTGCTCCGAGATGATGGTCTAGCTCAGGGATGGGCAAATGACGGCCCGCGGGCCGCATGCGGCCCCCACCTCCTCATTTTGCGGCCCTCAGATTAATTTATAAACAAAGTAATTAATAAAATTTAAAAAATTTAAAAAAATAAAAAAATGTTTTACTTGTAGTACTGATACCGTCCACTAGACTCCTAGTTACGTTGCGAGCTGCGTACATGATTTCAAATACCGCGAAATAATCTGTGACGCATTTGTGTGTATTGTGTTTGTTTCCCGGGGAAACCCTCACAAGAAACACCAGCTGTTGTTATGCCTGCTGTGACGTTAAGTTGCCTCTTGTAATTATGCCTTTACAAGCTTAAAAGTTGTTTTTATCATCTGAATTTGGCAAAACAAGTTTAATATTCTTAAAACCAAGACTTTGTTTATTTGAAATCAGATGAAAACAAACTGTCACGGACCCTGCCGTGTTATCTATGATTACTACGCTTTTCATTCATAATGTCAGCGGGAGGGAGGGGGAGTGGTGCTGAGGAACAGCAGAGTGCGGTCTGACAGGTGTCTGTGTTGACATTCCTCTTATTGTGGAATAAGGGGAATGCAGAGACTGGCTACAAGTGTTTTAGGTTCAAGTTAGACAACTAATGTCTGGGTTAGTGTTTATGACTTCATGTGTATGTCATCTTAATGGTTAATCTCAATACACACACATTTTCCGTGCTTTCCAATAGTTTAAAATAGTTTTATTTCACTGTTTAATAACCTGTTCAATACAAACATGCCACTTGTAAAAATGAAATAACATTTCTGTGAACTGATATCTGTTTAGTGAGCTTATTAGAGGATGTTCCAATTTTTGGGGATGTTCCCTTTGATTGTAAAATGTCAATGAAGATGTCAGACTTAGTATATTTGTTAATAATTCCATACAACACATGGAATTTTTGTATGTGTGTGTTCCAAGTGAATCTGCGGCCCCCTGGTGGCCAGTACATCAATGATGTGGCCCCCACCACCATCAAAGTTGCCCATCTCTGGTCTAGCTTCAGCAGCAACATTACCTACGGGTGCGTTCGTTAATATTAACTGTGCGTCCGGAGTCACTGTGGCACAGACTGGATCGCTGGTGAACAGCTGTTAGAACGGGCCGTTCAGGTGTTCAGAGCAGAGCTCCCTGTAGGAGCGGCAGAGCGTGATGTGAACTGAAAAGTTTTTCTGTGGCGTTGAGCTAGCTAGATAGCATACATTGTCACTATCTGCTAACGTTAGCTTTAGCCTTCTATTTCTAATAGTTTTTTTCATATGCTATAAACAGAGGTGGTATAAGTATATATATATATAGTACTTGAGTAAAAGTAGAAGCACTCAGATCTTGTACTAGAATAAAAGTAGAAGTACTCAGATCTTGTACTTGAGTAAAAGTAGAAGTACTCAGATCTTGTACTTGAGTAAAAGTAGAAGTACTCAGAGCGTGTACTTGAGTAAAAGTAGAAGTACTCAGAGCGTGTACTTGAGTAAAAGTAGAAGTACCAGAGTGTAGGAATACTCTGTTACAGTAAAAGTCCTGTATTCAAAATGTTCCTCAAGTAAAAGTAGAAAAGTATTATCATCAAAATATAGTGAAAGTAGCGACAGTAAAAGTAGTCATTGTGCAGATTGGTCCATTTCAGAATAATATATATGATATGTTTTATAATGATTGATCATGAAAGTGTTCTCAAAGCTGGTAAAGGTGCAGCTTGTTTGAATGACTTTGTATACTGCAGGGTAGCTTGTGGATTTACTCCAGGTGGAACTAAAGTCTGATTTAACGCTTGGTTATATTTCACATCATTCATCCACATCTGTGAAGTAACTAAAGGTATTAAATACATGGAGTGGAGTAGAAGTACACCATGTACCTCTGAACTGTAGAGGAGTAGAAGAACAAAGTAGCAAAACATTGAAATACTTAAATAAAGTACAAGTATCTCAAAATTGTGCCCAAGTATAGTACTTGTTGAGTTTATGAACTTAGTTACTTTACAGTGGCTATAAAGATAGAAAGACTAAGCCTTGCACAGAGGCATGGAAATACATTTTCAAAATGCTCAACAGTGCTGCCAAAATTATAAACTGACTGACTGTTACACAATTAAAATAAATGCTTTTATATATTTCTATTAGATGTGACTCTTTGGCGTTTCTGTTATTATTAATACTGCTGCTTTAGCTGTCCTGACTGCTAATATCCTCTGTTATTCCTCATTTTAAAGCCGATATTCCGTGGGGTGGGGGAGCCGGGGGCTCGGATCCTTGTCACCTTTTTCATACAGATGAGTTTGCATCCCAAAGTCTCAGTCACCTTAATTCATGTAATAAAAACATTTCAGGTCAGTAACACTCAAAGCTAAATGTGCAATACCATGTTCAGCTATGTTACTATTTATAATGTTATTGTTGTTACATCAGAAGATGTACATATTGGAATGATTTCTTAACTTACAGTAGGCTATTTTTTACAATGTGTGTTGGAAGGATTTATTAAATTACTATGAATATTGTCATTGTTGAAGGCTTTTAGAGAAGGGTGAACTATAAACCTGAATTATATAAAATGTTATACCTAAAAACATAAAAGCCACAATAAATAAATCACAATTATTCTAGTTATATTTATCTCTCGTATTGCTTTCAACTCAACAGCTTTTATGGTGTTGTTACGTCACTAACTGTAAGCTTGTCACATACAGTCTATGGTCACTCAGAGTAACCTACAGTTAATTTCGCTGCTGGAGAAGAAAGATCAGGGGGGGAGGGGGGAGAGAGCTGCCGTTTCATTCAGACTGTTTAAAAAACAGTTACAACGGACTATTTTTCTTAGCGGATGCATGTCAATTTAAATCAATACAACTATTTTTTAAATCAATAAAAACATTTTCTAAATCCATAAAAGCATTTAAATTAATATTGGGAGTCATGTCGTTACTTTGTTGAGAATGTGGCCATGTAATAAGTGGGATAATTTGCAGCGACTTGTTCCTTATGGGGAAAATAACACCCGTCATGCAGATGAGGATCCCTCCGCTGCGTGTTGGGATCCTGATCGACTGACGAAGCTCCATTAAAATATAAATATTTTTAGTGAATTACTGAGTTTAGGCACGTTAATAACATTTTAATGAAGTTGAATACAGTATATTCATATGTGTCAGTGATTTCATGTCAATTCGGCGAACATAAACATAAATGATCGTGGTGAAGATGATGATTAAATTAGGATTAAAAATCGAGAGCTCGGCTGCATTTCCTCCCGTTCGTTTTTTTCGACTAAACAAAATTATTTTGTTAAATAACAACATGGTGATGTTTTGTAAATGATTACATGTCTCTTATTTAGTACAGAATATGATATCCGGGACATATGGATCTTAACAAAGTTCCGCTGTACATCCAGCGTACTGTATCTGACTTGATTTCACATGAGCTCCAGTGTGGAACCCCACTGCACCCCCTGGTGGATCAATGATCCATTGCAGCTGGCTTCATTATAAATTACATTTATCTATCACAGGGGCGGTCTCAAGTCAAGCTGGAGGTTTTCCCTTGAGCGAGGGCAGATCCAGTACCAATCACGGCCCTCGCGTTTCAAACTGTCTGAAATGAATCGCTACATCTGTAGCATAGCTAGTTACTGGGTGAAGCAAACGGCATTGGAGATTAGTTCTAAACACTGAAGATATACCCCCACCACGGCCAGTGGTACGGGGGGAGCTGAACAAAGTACAGTCGGGAGGAAGAAGTTCAGAAAACGGTACATACTCGCCGGTGTGGACCCAGGTCTCCGTCAGGAACATTAAATCCAGATCATGAGAGTTGAAGAAGTCGTTTAACAGGAACTTCTTGTTTGCTATTGACCTAGCATTTAGCAAAGACATGCAGAGTTTTCTCTCCGGGCTGGCCGAAGGTGTAGTGCGTCTCAGCTGACGAAGATGTGCGTGTTGAACGCCGCGCGGACCGGGAGCTGTCAGTCGGGCAGGAGGAGCTGCCAGCGGGCCCAGCAGTGATACGAGGAGTGAAGCAGGCAGGACCCAAACGCAGATAATACTGATAATACCTTTATTTCAAGGGCTCTTATCGAAAATCACTTGGGAACACAAAACACTCCACGGTGAACTCATTCACCAACAAAAGACGAACCAACACTGAACACAGGAAGAGACAAGACTAAATACAGGGAGGGGTAATCACAAGACGAGAAACAGCCGTTCAGGGGAGGAGAAACACAAGGGCCACAGGTGAACACAATCAGACAACGAGACACACCAGGGAAACTCACGACAGGAGGAAAAACACAGGGAAAAGGACCAGACAATAACCCAGGAGGAAAACATGACAAGGAGAACAGCAAAACACCCAAACCTAGACATAGAAACGTGACATGACATGAGAATCGTGACAGAACCCCCTCCTCAAGGGACGGATTCTAGACGTCCCTAAACACCAAAAAAAAAAATCCAACAACTCCGGAGGACGGGCCTTGGCTGTCAGCCAAGGCCCGGGCAGGGCATGGCAGAGGACCAGGAAGGGGTCCCGGGCGGACGGCCCGGGGGCAAGGCAGAGTCCGAGGAGGGGGTCCCGGGCGGACGGCCCGGGGGCAAGGCAGAGTTCGAGGAGGGGTTCTCGGGAGAACGGCCCGGGGGCAAGGCAGAGTTCGAGGAGGGGCGAAGACCACAGCGGGCGAACTTAGGGGGCCGGGCTCGAGGGCGAAGACCGGATAGATCCGGAGGCCGGGCAGGAGCTGGTGTCGACCGGACAGGATCCGGAGCCGGTGGGACAGTTGTCGGCAAGATCCCCCACGGAAGAGGACACAGGGCCGGCAGGACCCCCGGCAGGAGAGCAGTCGGCGGAACCTCCAACGGCGCAAGACATAGGGTTGGCAGGACCCCCGGCAGAAGAGTAGTCGGCGGGACCTCCAACGTCACAGGACATAGGGTTGGCAGGACCCCCGGCAGAGGAGTAGTCTGCGGGAGCTCCAACGGCACAGGACATAGGGTTGGCAGGACCCCCTGCAGAAGAGTAGTTGGCGGGACCTTCAACGGCACAGGACATAGGGTTGGCAGGACCCCCGGCAGGAGAGTAGTCGGCGGGACCTCCAACGGGACTGGACATGGAGCTGGCAGGACCCCCAGCATAACCTCCAACGGGACAGGACAGAAGGTTGGCAGGACCCCCGGCAGGAGAGTAGACGAAGGGACCGCCAACGGTACAGGACATGGAGTTGGCAGGACCCCCGGCAGGAGAGTAGTCGGCGGGAACCCCACCTCTAACTCCGAAAATCAATTGGAAACACAAAACTCTCCACGGTGAACTCATTCACCAACAAAAGACGAACCAACACTGAACACAGGAAGAGACAAGACTAAATACAGGGAGGGGTAATCACAAGACGAGAAACAGCCGGGCAGGGGAGGAGAAACACAAGGGCCACAGCTGAACACAATCAGACAACTAGACACACCAGAGAAACTAACGACAGGAGGAAAAACACAGGGAAAAGGACCAGACAATAACCCAGGAGGAAAACATGACAGGGAGAACAGCAAAACACCCAAACCTAGACTTAGAAACGTGACATGACATGAGAATCTTGACAAGCAGAGGCCGCAGCTCCGGAAAGACAGGGCGAATCCACCGAACCCTCGGAGGGCGTGCCGCGGGAGGGCCATGACATCTGATGCGTGGATAAGTCACGGAAGAAGCCGTCAGGTGTGCTTTTTGATGGACAAGCGCGACACCACGCTTTCCCCAGCATGATGTTCATTTTTTAAAGTATGGTCCCATTTAGAGGAAAATAGACGATAAAGCAGGTTATTCTTTAGGGCGTGGCTACGTTGTGATTGACAGATACAGATATTGTTTTAGATAACTTTGATCCTTTAATAGTGTGTTTTAAGTTCATGAAAGTTCATTGTGACGTGCAGTTGTACTTTATTCCACCCTCTTGTATAACCAAAATGCAACAAAAAACATCAATGAGAATGACCCATTTCAGAATCCAATGAATTATCTAAAGGTATTATAATTCTGTTGAAACTTTGAAATTTTGTAAGATATTCATTCACAAATGCTCAATGGATGTGCATAAAAACATTTTTAAAAGCTATTAATTCGCAAACATAAATCTAAAGAGAACTACAAAAGAAAAAAAACGTGTAAGACAGCAGAGTGAACAGCAACGCCCACTTTATAGTAGACCATCACTACATTTACAACATTTGCATTCATCAGACACTACAGAGTAAATAGAATATCTTGTACCAGTTGTTCACGAGTCTTCTGGATTAAAACCATCCATCCATCCATCCATCCATCCATCCATCTTCTCCCGCTTATCCGTGGTCGAGTCACGGAGGTAGCAGTTCCAGCAGAGAGCCCCAAACTTTCTTTTCCCTGGCCACATCAACCATCTCTGACTGGGGGATCCCAAGGCTCTCCCAGGCCAGCGAAGAGATATAATCCCTCCACCTGGTCCTATAGGTCTACCCCTTGGTCTCTTCCCAGCTGGACGTGCCTGGAACACCTCCCTAGGGAGGCGCCCAGGTGGCATCCTTACTAGGTGCCCGAACCACCTGAACTAGCTCCTTTCGACGTGAAGGAGGAGCGCTTCAACTCTGAGTCCCTCCCGTATTACTGAACTTCTCACCTTATCCCTAAGGGAGACGCCAGCCACCCTGCGGAGAAAACCCATCTCGGCCGCTTGTATCCGCGATCTCTTGTTGATCCTGTTTGTAATATACATGGATAGGATTTCGAGGCGTAGTCGTGGGGGAGGGGGTCTGCAGTTCGGTGGACTAAGGTTTGCACCACTGCTTTTTGCAGATTATGTGGTTCTAATGGCTTCATCGGTCTGCCACCTTCAGCACTCACTGGATCGGTTCACAACCGAGTGTGAAGCGGCTGGGATGAGGATCAGCACCTCCAAATATGAGGCCATGGTTCTCAGCAGGAAACCGATGGACTGTCCACTCCAAGTAGGGAGTGATTCCTTACCCCAAGTGAAGGAGCTCAAGTATCTCGGGGTCTTGTTCTCGAGTGAGGGAACAATGGAGCGGGAGATGGGCCGGAGAATCTGAGCAGCGGGAGCGGTACTGCAGTCGCTTTACCGCACCATTGTGACGAAAAGAGAGCTGAGCCAGAAGGCAAAGCTCTCTGTCTTCCGGGCCATTTTTGTAACCTCACCTATGGTCATGAAGGACCATGACCGAAAGAACGAGATTGCAGATACAAGCGGCCGAGATGGGATTAAAACCAAACATACCTATTATTATTAATTTTACATACAGGCGATATAAAACAATATATAGTCAAGTGTGTAAGCCCAAGTATGATCTGTGCATGCAGCAGCGGAACAAAAACAACATATTTTACTCTAACTTGTTCCTATAAATGGTCAAACTGATAGCTCTACAGTGGTCTCTGTATAATATACTCCTGCCCAGAAGGTAAACATGCATCATAGATCTACCCCCTGCCCATCATTCAAATTCTGGGCAGTGCAGCACACAGCTGAGCAAATTAAATGTTTAACCTGCAGAGATGGAGGAGTGTATTTCCAGTCCTTAGAAGTATATGTCTCTGAGCACATGATTGGCTGTTGAAGTGAAAGCAGCTGATGAAAAGTTAAGGTAGCAGGGAGCAGGGAGCAGTCCCCCCCCCCCCCCCCCCCCCCGGGCAGCGGTAATGACGGGGTTGGATACATGTTAGGAACCACCAGCAGGGGACTCCTCTCCCTGGGTATCCATCAGCTGTGTGGCCCTGGTGATGATGGGAAACTCCTTGAGCAGGTGACAGGGATTGATGTTCGATCTGGAGCAGCGTCACCTTGTATGGATTCTCTGCTGACCTTTTACTTCGGCTGTCGCAAGCTTTATGTCTTCTCCGACAAGCATTGAAACAATTGAGGGAGAGATTAAACTGCATGTATTTAACATTTTATGGTTACATTTAAATAAATTCAAATTCAGACCAGTTCAGAGCGAGCTCAGTCAAGCTCTGTTTATAAAAGCTTTTTTATTTTACTGATAATCTGAATACCATTAAAAAATATATAGGTGTAAATAAGATTGTAAACGTATTAACAGCTTCTTCTTGCAAGAAAAAAACCACACAATACCATGTGTGCTGGGACATACAATTCAGGTATTGCTCTTATTTTAGAACATTAAAGTTAAGTTATGTACTAAAGCCCCAGAAAACCTAGCTCGAAATCTGCAGTTGTTCTCTATCGGTAGATAAGCCACAACCAAGGTTACAATTTGGTTATACTATATCAATAGATTTTTTCATTTGTTTGACACTCAAAAACTCAGTTAATCTTCTTCATCAGGACTGTGTGGTTGTGGGTTGATCAGATACTGATGAAAGTACTGGGAAGAAAAACAAACAACCTACAACAGTAATCTCATTTAAATGTAAACAGCGCTTCCCCCTGATACCCTTCAGATAAGCACAGACTAATAAACACAAGAATTCAGTTATTTTAATTAGTGGTTCACCATTTGCATGGGTGCTGCCTTTGTTGTGTGAAGTCTGCTTCTTCATGAAGTCGGGGTAAATGGATTTTGTGCAAGTTTTCTAGCATGTCATTGTAATATCTCCAGTAGGAAATGTAAAAATTGTTATATTTGTTTTGAACGCAGCATATGAACAGCATCACATTCTGATAGTATAGCTAGTTTAATTGATTGGTTGTGCTGCTAAATACAGCTGATTTTAAGATAACTTAAAGAGATTATTTACCATAAGCAGTTTCCAAAAAACCTGAGTGACATATTTCGACAACAATTAACATGCAACAGATATTGAAGACTGTCTCTTCTGTGACATGTCTCCATGCTTTAGTTTTCAAAAAGCTCTTTATTTTTCTCACACTGCCTGCAGCCTGTGCTGCAGCACCTCTTTTCACCCTCTGTCTGAAACCAGAGCCCAGTCTGCTCTGATTGGTTAGCTGACGGACTCTGTTCAACTGTTTAAAGATGTCCCACCCCTTAGCCTATCACGTGCAATGTTTTTGAGTGCTAGCCGATAGAAGCACAAGTTTGGCATAGTGATTTCAATTTGTTACAGAAGTAAACAAAGGAGTCAAATTCAGGCAGGGGGGAGTGTGTGGGAGAGAAACTCACTCTGGAGGGAACTATGGGATTTTAGCTTTTGCAGAACATTTACATGCACAAAAACCGATATAACACACTGCAGGAAAGTGAAAACCCCAAAAAGCATAATGGGACCCCTTAAATATTTGATTCTTCCATGGAAGCTGTCACCAAACTAATTATGAGTCGCAATGTACTTTTTTTTGTTTGTATTTAAGTGTAAAGTTGTCTTGAATGCACCATGACTCTAGCACCACATAGCTGCTAGTGGGGTGTAGACTGCAGTTTAATGGATTGCTTGTACCATTACATACAGATCCAGCAGTAAAGTCATGATGAATCCTGCATCAAACCTCTAATAAGTACCTTCCACAGTCAAATGGACAAACTATACCTCTGAATTGTGAACCAGATAAAGTCACATCAACATGTTGATAAAGACCTCTCTCTGTGCTATCAGGCCTGTTTGCTTTTGCTCCCTTCACATAGAAATCAGTGTATATCATGTTAGCAGGAGACTTGGTAGGGAAAAACAGAAAAGCCTCAGCCTTGTGATAAAAATAATACAGATTACGTGAGAAGGTAGCCATGGATACAACATCCCTTGTCAATGCATATATGGAGAGATTTCTTGTGTTTCCACCTCAAGTATTTGTCTAAATGCTGTGTGTTGTCAGATAGCTGCAGTGTAGGTGGATCCTGACCCCAGGAAGTCACAACGTTACATAAGCCTGATGGATTTGAATCACAGCCTCCATTTCATAATTAACATTAATACTGTAAAGTTTCTCTTGGAAACTGCACCACAGCCCTGCTGATCAGTCATTTAAACATGATTAAATCATGGTTTTCACTCCTCACTTTCATGTTCGCACACAAATATTTCAAATATGAGATCAGAACTTATAAAAGTTGAAGAGTTTAAATGTTGTTTTAAAATGTAGGCACATTACTATGAAACGTTCAAGGACAGTTTAGTTTTTTACAACCTATTTCAACATTTATATCCCGTCTGAAAATGTTTTACTAGCCAAAGATGCTTCTGAAATCTCTCCCTCATTCCCTCATTCAATCACTAACCTTTACATAATGAACACTCAACAGTTCCTTAGTGGCCATCATCACTGAGAGGAAGTACATGTCAAGGACTCTTGTTTTTGAGGGTAGGCCTACTGTAGTGCTCAGAATACAGACACTCAAATAGAATGGACAGTATGTTTTGTATTTTCAGTTCTGTCCTTTGCTGAAAGATCTAACAAAGGGCATTGTAGCTTTTTTTCTTAGCATTTAAATAATAGATTAGTTCTAACACCCTTAGCATTAGCATTAGCATTTGGGTGCTTCCAGGGTTGCTTGTCTCAAAGTCAACAATTTTTTGAAATGTGGATTTTGTTAAATGTCTGAAATATTGTCTATGGTTTAGACAAGCTTAATAGAATTACAGGTTGTGTGCAATGACATAAAATATGTAATTAAATACCTCACTCATGAACGTCTAAAGCTTCTTTGTTTCCTCAAAACGCCAGTTCAATCAGGAGAGACGGTTTTGATGTAAGAATACATTTATTGCAAAGATACACAAATGAATGTAATGGTGATTTTGGCGATTAGGCCCCGTTGTGCAGGAAGTATCATTTGGGAGGGTAGAGCCGATCCGATGAAACCCCCCTGGGTCTAGACTGGTGGTGGTGAATGGATAGTTGGGTCGGTCTGAAGAGGAGTGGTTTAGCTTGACCCTGGATTCAGAGGGACGGGAGGTGAAAAGGGGTAGAGGAGGGTTGCGTGAAGTCACCTGAAATGACAGCTGTCAGAGGGGGGAGAGCAGACTTAAAAGGTTTGGCAGAGCGCTATGATAGGCTCTTGGGAATAGAGCGAAGTGATTGGTTAAGCTGGAGAGTGACACCCCCGATCACTTATTGAGAGGAGAGAGAGTCAATAGTATGAAGCTGCAGCGTCGGAGACTCCTGGGACCGATGTTTTGTAACATCGCCGCCTAGCGAATTGGATGCCCGCAAATGTACAACCAGCGAGTATTGAGTTCTGATTGAGTCTCATACAGCGAGACTCTTTAGACATTGTAATGCTTGTTATTAACGATCTAAAAATGCATGAAAATATGTTTTTCTTACAGAAATTAAATTATTATTATTAACAACAATTTGTTGTTATTATGTTTTTGTTTTTCAATAACAAATGTATTTTGTTTGTCAGATGTAAAAAGATAGTCTTTTATATTTGTCTTATCAAATTTGACATACAACGTCAATATATAGGTGTGCGGTCCCAGGACTGCGGTCCTGAAACTGCAGTCTCCGACGCTGCAGCTTCATGCTACTCGAGAGAGTAGTTAAATGGGAATAGTGAATAGACGGTCTTCCTGGTTGAACTTCATTTGCTGACAAGTATCCAAATGAGACTACTAAACGCCATAACATTAGCCGCCTTTAGCTTAGCGGTGGTGCGCAGCCATGCTACCTATGTAGTTTGTTCATAGCATAATGTTAGCATTTCACATCCGGTGATTGAATTTCCTCTTTAAAAATCATAAAGTGATGTTGATATGTGGAGATTATCCTGCTGAACATAACAGTTAAGTATTCTAAACGTTTGTTACCACAGAGTTTATTTTCTGCTCTTATCTAAAACCCTATGGAAAAAACCCATTGGCTCAATGGACTCTTGCGATACTTTCTTTCGCAAATACAGGAAATGTATTCTTAAATTGGCCTATTCTTTCTAAACTGTCTCTGCTTGATACCTGACAAGACTAAATCGATTTCAGTGTGTTATCGTGAGAAAGGCTGTGCAACAGATGCGTCCTTAGCCATCCTGTTGAGTCCACCTGACTACTACATTATATTAGGTCAGACAGTAAAGACTTTTGTAAGCGCTACATGGAAATCCTGGGGATTCAACTTTTGAGGATCCTGAAGGTCTAGACTTCATGATAATCCATCCAATAGTCGCCATATTTTACTCTGAACCAGAGTGCTCAGGGTAATGTTGCTCAAAATAAAAGAGGAAATATAAAGTCCTCTTTCAATGAAAAGTCAGCCACAGCTGTTCAGTGCTGCAGTAACTCTGAGCTGCCAGTGGAATCACTCTTTGGCGTCTGTGAAACGGCAGGCCAGAGGCAGCAATAACACACGACACCATGATGTACGATGCTATTACACTGCAGACAGAAGATCAGTCAGTATCCGGCTTCAGTCTCTGCTGCACCAAGCCTTTAACAAATGCAGCGCACGATGATTTCTACCATTAACACATTTCTTTAATGGAACCGTTCATACATGTCTAATAATATTCTGCTCATTATGTTTCTGTTGAGGGATGAGATCAAGCTGCAAGTTTCCTTTATACTGAAACAAGGAAGTGAGAAGAACCGATTAAAAGTACAACTCTGAGATCACCTATTGTACTTTCCATTTTACACAGCTTCACTTCTACCTTACTATATCTCAGGGGGATGTATTTTACTTTTTATTCCACTGCATTTGTCTGACAGCTTGAGTTACTTATTATATAAAAGCATATGATATGCTTACCTATCATATTACTATGCTACACAATATTCCAGTATAAAAATCTGAAAGATACAAAAGAAGTAAGAAATAAAAAAAGATACTGAAATACATACACTGTTAAAACAGAAATAATATAGTATTCTATTAAAATATAACACTGGATGATTCTCTGATCCTGTGATACTTCAATGTTTTCATTAATAATGAATAAGTATTTAAAAAATATTTTGCATTTCAACACTAGTTGCTGGATTAACATTATCAATGCGTAGTTATGAATTAAATGTAGCTTTATAAACTAGTTAAAATGAGCACTTCTATTAGCAGCTGCAACATACAAGTGATGAAAACATCAATGCATGCAATTCAAATCCAGCAATATAATGTCATGATTCTTAAATGGGCGATTCTGCTTGATTGCCTTACGGTATTTGAAGTAATTTCATGATAACTCTATTTTACTTTTACCTGAGCGAGAGGGAGAGTTTTACCTGTATCAAAATATTTTAAGTATATTAATATAGTAAAATATCCAAATATTTATTCAGTGGTGACAAATGGTGTAAGAAAATCTGTCCTTTTATAATTGCAGTTTTATGCCATGCCATGCCTCTGAAAAAGACATTTTGCCCCTGCTGCATTTGAAGCCATGAACAGATGGAGAGGTGACTTATTTGCCCTGATCTGAGTCTCGTAGGACTCTTTCCCTCCAGGCTCTGGAGCGCCTCCAGCAGCTAAATAAATGCTTTAGCCAGTCGAGGTTATCCATCAAGGGCCCCTTCACAACACTCATAGGCTTTCTAACTGCCCAAGTCAGGAGGAACTCGTGGCAGTGTCAGTCCCAGGTAACGATCAGGTATTTTTCCACCTCTTATTGTAGTACTTGGTAAGTTAACGTTAAGTTTGCACTCACGCCCTATTGTATAGGGAATAAAACTAAGTAATGTCTACAGGAGCAGTTTGAGCACCCAAAAGCTTTGCATGAATTCAGAGAAATATTCAATAAATAAATTAAAGCTTTTCACTAAGAGATCATTTAAATTAAATAAAAAGGCCCTACTTTGCTTTTTGGGGTTTTGTCTTCCCCGTAGTGTTATATAGGTTTGTTTGTTTGTTTGCGTGCCGAGCCGTGCGGGGCCTGTTTTTGGTTGCGCTTACACTTGGCCTAGTTCCGGCCCGGGGCTACTTTTTCACCTTTTTTCTGGCCCGACTAAATCGTGGTTCTATCGAGGCCAACAAACAGGGCTGAGTCAGGCTGAGTTTGCTAAACTAGAGAGAGAATCGCTGTCAAGGGGGCTACAACTACAACAAGATGAACATATTTTACCGTGATTTAATTGTAATACACGTTTCAAAATGATGCCGAAGTAACAACATACTGATACCGGTTAGTAAAAACCATGAGTTAATGCTTTGACAAGTCTGCAGACAGACGGCAGGCGAAAAACCTTTTAAAATGCTTTTTCTCTAAATGGAGCTTGGCTAAGCTAACGTTATATAGGCTCCGACCGTCCACACTCATAACAACAGCCTATATAGACATAAATAAACCAGCGACTGTATTCGCCATGACACAGGCAGTCTGTGGTTTGTACTTGTTTAACTTTTGTCTAGTTTCTGAACAGATATGAAGAGCTGTGAGCTCTGAGTGCTAAGAGCTAACGGCTGTGTTGTTTTTCTGGGGCGCTCACTGAAGATGACGTCACGGTTCCGCCTAGCCTGCGTTACTATAGATACTACCCCAGTTCCTAAACTGTAATGTGAGCGCAGCATTAAAGTGAGCCGGGCCTAATAAGGCCTAACCAAACCGAGCAAGGCCTGCAGTGTAAATGCGCCATTGTGACCTCGCTATGTTACACTTGTGCTTCTATTGGTTAGCTATCCAACAAATTGTATGTGATTGGCTAAGAGCCGGGACATCTCTAAATGGTTGACCAATCACAACAGAAGCGGCCAGCTAACCAATCAGAGCAGACTGGGCTCTGGTTTCAGACAGAGGGTGAAAAGAGCTGCTGCAGCACAGGCAGTATGAGAAAAATAAAGAGTTTTTTGAACATTAAAGCATGGAGACATGTCACAGTAGAGACACAACATACACATATAAACTTGAAAATGTGCATGACATGTCCTCTTTCAGTTTCAATTGAATAATTCCCAACTATGATAACTAAATAACCAAATCAGATTTTATGGCCATCACTTGTTTGTGTTGCCATAGCTGGATCACACCCTGATCCTTCTGGTGTCCTCTTTACATGTTATCTCCTATACGTTTATTTTAAATTAAGTGGACCTCCCTCAGTCTCTCTACCCATCTTGGCCTCTAAGACTAATCTTTGTGGTCAGCATTTATTTTTCTCCAGCCTGTCGTTTCTCGGACTGCCTCTGCAGGATGTATTGACAATAGATACACGGGTGTGTTGTGACAACAGTCTGTTCAGGGGGAGGTTAAGGACTGCAGCGAATCACGCAGGCGAGACTGACACGGCATGATCTGCTGATCTAATTTATAGCCGGATGGAGGCCTCAAAATGTTGCATAAACATTTAAATCAGTGGTGGAGGAGAAATTCAGAACCTTTACTGAAGTAAAATAAGGTAAGTGAAAATCCTTCATTGAAAATGTGAGAGTAACAGCCAAATGTACTTATTAATATTAAAAGTACCAATGCAGAAGAAAATGCCCCCAAAATGCCCCCAATTATGCATTGATAATTTTCATGCATTAATGTAAGAGCGGGATTTTCTTGAAGTAGTTGGTTGAGGTGTATAGCTTATTATGTTGTAGTCTAGGGGTATATGGTCTGAGGGCCACAACCGACTTCAAATCAAATCCGGTCAACCTGATGACATGTCATTTATTCCAACTTTACCACTGCTTTTTTTTAATTTGTCAACCAGGGTCAAGCTGTCTGAAAATGGGGGAAACAACACCACCTCCCTATAACTAAGTGACTTTTTGCTGAAATCCACCTCATCAACTTTACATGGTGACAATGGAGTGGTGCAGTCATTAATTAATTTCTGTAGGCAAACTGTTCATTAGTATCTCAAGGGGTCCCTCAACAAAAAGCAATGGGCTTTTGCCATTGGATTTCCAAACATTTCCAAAAATAAGCCCTGTGGCGCAAATACATTTATGATACTTACCAATTTTGTTCGGTAGGATAGTCTCTTTATAGAGACTTGCAATTGTGCAAGTCTCTATAAACCACTTGCAAACGTCAGAAGTAAAAAGCTATATTTTAGCTTTAAACATACTACCTCATGGTCTGATGCATTACCACTAAAGGTGGATAACTTTCTATTTAGTAGTCTCGTTTAGTCACTTGTTAGCAACAGGTGTTTTTATGACACATAGAGGCTTCAGACATTCACAAGTGGGGTATTTACTGACATATTTTATGCTGTAGAATAAATTGTTAAAATTTCTTCAGCTAGTGTTATCCATAAACCCTTGCAAAAAGTAATAGCAGGTTTAAGGACTCCTTCCTGCACTCTATAAGAACACAAATAGTGTTGCTTGTTTTGCTGCCAGAAGTGGCCAAAGACAGTTATTGCTTCACGCTCAGGTCTCATGTCTAATGCATTTACAGACATTTAGAGAGTTTCTTGGATGTTGGAATACCATTATCATGGAAAATACTTTAAGGCTTTCACAAATATTTGCTCTTTGATTAATTGCTGTTTGAATAATTAGAAAGAAAATAAATGGTTTCCTTTTATATGAATGTCAAGTCGCCATTAATGGTGAATGAAAATGTTGTAAAATGTTATCAGTGTGAGCATTTATTGATAGAAAAAGCCGAGTTATCCTACTTGTGAATCCCTGCCAGAGCAGAGTATACCAGGATGCATTGCATGCAAGCTTCTGATGCCCAGGGGGGCCCTCAGTCATGTGCTTTTGCGTGGCTAATACAGCTGCAGCCTTGGCTTCTCTCCGCTGCATTTTGTTATTGCTATTAAATAAATATAGCTGATTATCCAACTCATCCATAGCACTGTTAATATATTTTCATCCATAATATTTTCTTTCTTTTTTTAATTTTGGGATGCCATTTAAGCTGTTGGGAACATAAGTGAAGAGGACCAGGAAGGTCTGTTTTTAAGCAACATGTAAGTTAGAAACTAGGGAAGCATTCGGCAGCAGAAGAGCCACACGTTCCTCTCAGGATGAAATATAGATTTTGAAGCAGAAGAACTCAGGTGCACTAAATTATTATTGCTTCAATTGACTTCATTTACCAGCAACACTGACATTGTGTCCTCCCTATTTTTGAAACAATCCCTTTAAAAAACAATGCTTTTATAAAAAATTATAAATAAATGACACTAATAAACACGCTGTGTTAATATCTGTTTTGTATGTATGGTGTTTAACACAATTCTGCTGGAAATTGTATTCCACCATTTGAATTATTTTCATAACTCCTTTCAGAAAAAGGCTCAAATTGTTACATTAGTCTTACAGTATAAACTTCTAGGAGCATGGTTGATCGGTATGAAAATATTTTGCGTACCATGTGTAGAAACATTATTTAACAAAGATGACAGTATGTGCAGTTTGAGGTGCAAAGTACTGACACACAGTAAAGAAGAGCAGCTGTGATGAGTGATGGTTACTTTGGGAATCAGTAGCCCTCCTTCTTCTGCAGTCTCTGTACTGAAAGTGAGGCAGTGTACTGTGCTGTTAAATGGCAGCCTTAACCACCTCTCTGCCTCTGTCATTAGCATAGCGTAGGAGGCAGAGCTGATTGAGTGGCCAGTTGGCAGTCAGAGAGACATTTCTTTTCAGTTTCTTTGTTCATGTACCGCGTTTGGACAAACAAAAAAAATCACCACCAATGAGCACAAACAGTCTTTATCAAGGTACATCTTCATCTCTCACTGATAATGATGCAATCTCTGCTTTACGTAATACTCAAGCCTTATATCATATCAAAGGAGCAGTTTGTAGATTTTCATTAAAACAGCAGTTAAAACTTCCCAGCTAAAAATGTTAAATTAAATAAACCTCAAAATCACCTTTTAAGGGGAAAAAATAAAAAATCTTATATTTTTTAAATATTAAATTGATATAAAGATACATGATCAGGATCAGAGAATGGTTCAATACAGCGCCACTTAAGGCCAGTGCTTCTTGTTATATGAATCAGCTGAGATTCAATTTTACATTTTTTTCATTGGAATGTTGAATTTGTGTGTTTAAATTTTAACTGGCAGTAACAATTTTGAAAGAACCGTATCTAGACTTTGTCTATATAAAGGTCTTTGTGACCAAAACATATTTGTTAATGAATCAATGCAGACTTGATAAAAGTGTGGGAATTACCTTTTTTCTTTGATATTTTAAAATATATTGAAAGTTAGAAACGGAGATGGTTAGATAAAATGTGCAAGATAACTTTTATGTAGCATTTATTTATTGTCGAAATGATGACATTTCATAACGGGATCAAATCAAAGTGAATGGCCTGCTGCTGCTGAATGCATGGGGCAAGTGACTGGAAAACGTTTTTAAAGTTATTATATCGTTTCAGATAATAAATAATAATGGTAATTCATTCTATTTAGGGGCGCCTTTCAAAGCACCCAAGGACACCTTACAATTCATAACATAGTCCAAGGAAAGGTTTTAAGACAGTACAAAGAATGCAGTCCGGGTGATGTTTTTTATGTGGGGTGCAGATGAGAGGGAGCTTTCCAGAATGACACCAAGATGTTGTTTTTGAGTTCTTGATAAGCCATTAAAACAGTAAAATAAGTGTCTCCTGTGCACCAAAACATACCCATCTGTTATGGAAAAAGAAAGTATTCCAAAAGTATTCTAAAAGTAATCTGAATACATTTTTAAGACACGTAACTGTAACTGTATTCTGATTACTTTCAGAGCATGCATTCAGTATTCAGTAACTGATTACATTTACAAAGTAGCCCTCCCAACCCTGCCTAGAAGTGATCCTTCGTTTGCGTGAAGAGTCTGCTAAGCTTTATGCGGTCCGCAGTACCTGAGCATGCTCCACGCGGTGCCGTGAACGCAAAATCCCAGGAACTATCGGAACTATTCTTGGGAAAAGTACTCCGGTGTGAAAGCGCCTATACAGACAATCAGACACACCAGGGAAACTAACGACAGCAAGGCAAACACAGGAAGTAGGATCAGACAAGACACAAGGAGGAAAACATTTCAAAATAAAAGGTAGAAAATGAAAACATAAATCCAAAACCATGACAGTAACTAATTAACTGATAAGATACAAGTAGAGTTTAACATATTGCTAGAGATATAATTTCACATACTGCTATCAGAAATAATGTATTAATTTATTCAATTCTGGTCTTAATTCAACATCTTAACAGAGGACACATTTAGAACTTAGTTATAGTCAATTATCAAATACATTATATTTATATTTGTGTTTTATTTCCACAATGAACATATAAGAAGGGCAATGTCCAGGTACCCAGGTATGTCATATTGCAACAAATACATAAGCTGCTCAAAATCAAATTTGATGAATGTATTCTATCAATCACACAAACAAATATTTGAGCCATTTTACTTACTTGAATCTGACATATTATGGAGCTATTTCAGGGTCATAAGTTTTGATCCTTCAAAAAAATACAATTTATTTGAAAGTTCAAGTTTTATCCTGAACATTGAAAAATACAATGATGTATTCAAAATAAAAAAAAGTATTTGAAATAATTTTTCAGGTTGAATATTATTTTTGATTCAGTTCAGCAATTTTTTTGAATAATATATTTATTTTCAGATTTCACTTTTATACATATTTTGATATTTGAATCCTTGTTTTTTTTCAGCACAGATTTTTCGTTTTCAGATTGAAAACAATTATTTTTTCAGTTTCAAATCTTGTTTTTTCAGGTTTCACATGACTTTTCACCTTCAGATCGTTTTTCACTTTCAGATCTTTTTTTTCGCTTTCAGATCTTTTTTTTCGCTTTCAAACTTTTGGCCCTGATATTGCTTGGGGGGCGGGGCTTACCAAAGAGTAGTTTTGCACCCTGAGTGACAGGCCTCCCTCTGTCATGTTGTCTTCATGGATGTTAGAAAATTGAGACCAGCGTCAAAGTTCCGTTAAGCAAGCTGTTGAGCATCGTAGTTGGCAACAATCAAGTACAAATAAACTGTGTTAGAATGTGAAATTACGTATCCGCAACGAGCCAGCAGGTTGTTCTGTGGACCTGACGCCATCCCCCGCTGTCTCACGGAGAGATACCGCAGGTCCTTCCTTCCTGCAGCGGTCAGACTATACAACCAGCCCAGCCCCTAGTAGACCCCGCACAAAACAACACAGACTATAACACCTCTTGTTGATAAATACCAACTATGTGCAATATTTGCAGTATGTGCAATATATATATGCCGTTAAAAACTGTGCAATATATACCTGGCTGCTAAATCCGCAGAACTGTCAAAGGGTGTGTATTATGTAAAATGTGTAACTTTAAAAATATATATAATTTCTTTTTTAAATGTGTAATACTTTTTGTATGCATGCTTTAGTTTAGGTAACATTAAGCTGTCTTTGGCTCTTGTCTGCTTTGCAGTAACAATGTAAATGTATCCCCTGTGGCTGTGGGACTAATAAAGGTATTCTGATTCTGATCGCAAAAACCCAGCCAATACTATGCTGCGTTCATGGAACTACGTGGAAGTGGGGAAGGACAACGCTTGATTGCGGATACGTGATTTCAGATTACAGCACAGTTTTGCTGGTATCAGTTTTGTTTACCACCAATCACGGGAGTATTGTGTATAGAAAGTGTGTAGTTGTATTTCTTGCGCTACCTAACATCCATGAAGGCATCATGACAGAAGGAGGGCTGTCACTCGATGGGCCCTTCTCACTTCTCTTATTTTTCATTTCCTTGCTCCTCGATCTCGGTCTCACCGGAAGTTGATTTGTCTGCGCCATCTTGAGTAGCGTCCCAATGGCCTTATTTTTGCCGTAGGACCGAGGTTCGAGGAGCGAGGAGCGATAATGGAGGAGCGATAACCGAGGAACCATCAGACCATCCTCCGATGAAATCCTCAGACACTCGCCCAGCCCCTTACTGTGTATCGCTCACTGATTGGACGATGCAACGCATGCACTCATCTGATGCTTCTTGACATGAGAGCAGTTTCCCAGCGGAGTGAAGAAAATACATGAACCTCACAGGACTCACTCCTCAGTTTATACCTTGTTTTGTTTCAATTAATGTATCATTTAGTTATAAATATGTGATATATCTGAACAACAAAGTGGTCAAAAATCATTTTAGTATTTTTTTGGAAACATTTTCATGATCGCTTTTTTCGTTTTACATTTTCATTTATTGTCATTTCCATTCAGTCAGTGGGTAAGTGCTATTTAACATGTTCATTTGCTACATATCCAAACAAACAAAGTGTGCAATCCAATGAATGTTAATCTAACTGGGTTTTGATAGATAACATATCTCTTTTTCTTCTCTCAATTATTTTATTTATTTTGTGCACTCTAATCAATATTAATCAAACTATTGTTCGTTAATAAATTTTAAGAATGGCGTTTATCTTTTTTGAGAATTAGTTCTTATTTTATTTTATTTATTTGGGTCTACAACAGATGACACAAATCTTTGTGTCAGTAAATGTGTACTAACAGAGGCGGGGGTGTTTTTGAAAATAACGGGGACAGAGCTGGCTGCTGTCAGACGATCAGCTGTGCAGCGTCATCACAAACGGACGTCGCTCCGGAGGAAAGGACGTCCCATTGCTCTTAAAACTCATTTCCCTGCTTCTCGTGGTTTCCTTGCATCTCTCGATGCTTCCCTGGTGGGAGGGACTAGTCGCAGGGAAACGATGCAATTGAGGGACGCAAGGAATCCATTTAACCGAAGTAGGCTTGTTTGAGACGCGTTGCGGCTCGCCTCGAAAGTAGACGAGAATAGCCGATCGCAGCCGGGGGAGGTCTCAAAAAGTTTGCCTGAAGTCGGACAGCTCCGAGTCGGCTTCTTCTTCTTCTTCTTCTTCTTTTTCTTCTTCTTCTTTTTCTTCTTCTTCTTCTTCTCTCGGTTTTTTGGCGGATTGCAAACAACTTTAAGGTGCATACCGCCACCTCCGGAGTCGGCTTGACTCGGTTTGCATTTATAAAGAATGCACACATGTGTTTAATCGTTAATGTCAGATATGTACTAAGTAAATACATTTGTTCCTGCTCAAGATTAGATTCAACTTTATTTTTATTGCACAGATGACAGGTACTGAGACAAAGAAATGCAGTTTAGCTTCCAACCAGGAGTGCAACAAGCAGTAAAGTGAAAAGTAATGTACACAATCTACAGAATAAAATATAGAATGAATTGAATGATGAATAAACAGTGAGGGATATGAATATACACAGCAGCCTGTGAGCAGTATGAACAGTGTGTATGAATATGCTAAGATATATAAAGTATGAAAACGTAAGCAGTGCAAGTATAGTATAACATATATAGATATTAATTCCATGATGATAAACATTGTGGAACAATTATGAAAAATGTTAATGGAGGGGGCGACGTAAAACTGACAGAAAACAACAACAAACTTTTGCCGAGCCAATAGGCTTGTTTGAGACAAGCGAGACCTGCGCAGACCTGCGCAATTTCGATCAACGTCTTGCTAGTGCGTTGCATGATGGTTAGTCATTTTGTCCGACTTGCTCTGGAAGCTCGCCTACATGAGACGTTGAAATCTCGCGGGACAAAGACGCCCGCAGCCTTGAGAACGAGGCGCGGCGAGGCGGCGCAGTTCCTCTCCACGGGCTGCGGAAGTGAAATGCTTGATGGGAAAGGACCAACGACTCGCTGGTATCTCGAGCTGAGCGCTCATTGGTGGTTTTTACCACGTGCTGGTGATGAAACTCTCCAATTGGCTCGGCAAAAGTTTGTTGTCAGTTTTGTGTCAGTTTTACTGCACTTCCATTCACATTTTTCATCATTGTTCCACAATGTTTATCATCATGAAATTAATATCTATATATGTTATACTATATACTTGCACTGCTTAGCGTTTTCATACTTTATATATATTAGTATATTCATACACACTGTCGATACCTCTCACAGGCTGCTGTGTATATCTAGTGTATTCATACCCCTCACTGTTTATTCATCATTCAATTAATTCTATATTTTATTCTGTAGATTGTGTACATTACTTTTCACTTTACTGCTTGTTGCACTCCTGGTTAGAAGCTAAACTGCATTTCGTTGTCTTAGTACCTGTAATATGTGCAATAACAATAAAGTTGAATCTAATCTTGAGCAGGAACAAATGTATTTACTTATTACATATCTGACATTAACGATTAAACACATATGTGCATTCTTTATAAATGCAAACCAAGTCAAGCCGACTCCGGAGGTGGCGGTATGCACCTTAAAGTTGTTTGCAATCCGCCAAAAAACCGAGAGAAGACGAAGAAGAAGAAGCCGACTCCGAGCTGTCCGACTTCAGGCGAGCTTTTTGAGACCTCCCCCGGCTGCGATCGGCTATTCTCGTCTACTTTCGAGGCGAGCCGCAGCTCGTCTCAAACAAGCCTACTTGGAGAGTTTCATCAGCAGCACGGGGTAAAAACCACCAATGAGCGCTCAGCTCGAGATACCAGCGAGTCGTTTCCCATCAAGCATTTCGCTTCCGCAGCCCGTGGAGAGGAACTGCGCCGCCTCACCGCACCTTCGTCTCTGTCCCGCGACATTTCAACGTCTCATGTAGGCGAGCCTCCAGAGCAAGTCGGACAAAATGACTAACCATCATGCAACGCACTAGCAAGACGTTGATCGAAATTGCGCAGGTCTGCGCAGGTCTTGCTTGTCTCAAACAAGCCTAGTGAGAAGGGCCCAGGGTGCCAAACTACTCTTTGCTAAGCCCCGCCCCCCGAATCAATATCAGGGTCAAAAGTCTGAAAGGGAAAAAAAAAGATCTGAAAGCGAAAAACAAAGATCTGAAGGCGAAAAAAAGATTGAAACCTGAAAAAAAAGATTTGTAACTGAAAAAAAAATTGTCTTGAATCTGAAAACGTAAAATCTGAAACTGAAAAAAACAAGTATTCGAATATTAAATATGTATAAAAGTGAAATATGAAAAAATATATTTTATTAAAAAAAATTGCTGAACTGAATCAAAAATAATATTCAACCTGAACAATTATTTCAAATACTTTTTTTTGTTTTGAATACAACATTGTATTTTTCAAACTTCAGGATGAAAACTTGGACTTTCAAATAAATTGTATTTTTTTGAATGATCAAAACTTATGACCCTGAAATAACTCCATAACAAATCCAGTCCATTAAAACAAAGAGATGTTGCTCGTTTGAAGATTCTGAAGTTGTGTGAGTGTATGGCCAGAGGGCAGGACCTAACACATGTAATACCCAATAGCATTGTGAGGCCGAACAAAAATACCTTTTGACTATGTAAATGTAGTCTTTAAAAAAACAAAAAACATTTACTGGCTTTTTTAGGATAGCTTAAACTGTCATCGCTGTCTGAGCTTGCTGTTGTGTGCGCCATCGTGCTTTTGCATAAATTAGGGCGTGGTCACTTTGATGGACATGTACATGCCTCACTGTCAGCTAACAGCAACTTGTCCACTCTGCTAGGCTACAACCATAGAGGCTACAACGTTAGTTAGTTGTAGTTACTGTACTTGTACATGTATTTCATGTTAGCTTAGCTTCTTAGCCTGAGCTAGCTCTGTTTACTTCCAGTTCGGAGGCAGCAGGTCCCGCCTCTTTGCCCTTATTTGGAGCAGGCGGGATTAGACTCTGACGTCGCTGTCAAGCCGTTAGTGGCCGACTCCGCCTACTAAAGGGCTTCTCGGCAACTCTGCAGAATTCTATGGGTGACGTCACGGACACGACGTCCATTAATATATACAGTCTATGGTTTACATGCAGATGCTGGGATCCTGAACGGTGCAGCTGGAGCGCTGTGCCCACAATGACGTCACATATAATTTGGCGGGATTTGAAGAATCCCCGAGAAGATCCAGAAAATGGTCAACATTGAAGGGCAGATTAATGGTTATCAAAGTACAAATATCCAAAATCCGTTCAGTAACGGTTTTCAAGGGGACAATATTTGCTCACATTTATGGGTTTGGATGATGGGGGACACTCTCAATTTAGATATTGAAATATTATTATTATAAAAAATATTATGACTTAACATTTAATCTATTATATATATATATTTTTACTTGATTCTCAAAAATATTTTCTTACTAACAGTGAAATACAATGAGAGCATAGTATTTAATAATAAAAGAGAGACTGTCTCATAATTTGATTATTTGCAGTTGGCGGAAATGAGCCTCCATACATGATCCATAGGAGAATCAGATGTATTAATATACATTATGTTCTTCTTCCTCTTTAAGTAGACAGCTTTACTAGATGTTCTTCACCCCGAAGTTCTCAATAGCTAATAGCTCTGTTTGTGCCTGATTACCTAATTAATTCATAGATCCACCTTAAAAAAAATAGGGTAATCCCGGGCTGGTCCCTCCCTCTTTTGCGGTCTCCAGCACCAGCTCACTTCCCTCTCTCTCAGTTCCCCCGCCACCAGGAAAAGACGCTCACCCGGACTTTGGGTATTTTCTCCGGTCCCTTGTTTGTAGACGGACCCCTCCAGTCCCACCCACTGCTCTGCAAAACATCCTCACCCACTGCTCTTTGTTACCACAGCATTTGCCCCCTCCTCTGCTTTTATTCCACATGAGAAAGAGTTAATTTTCTTCCTTTCAGCGGATTGATTTCTGACTGCATCTGGATTGTTTTCCCTTCTTCGGGGGGGGGGGGGGGCTGTCGCTGCAGGACCAGAGCTTTATGCGTCCTCTAACGCAATTACTGCAAAGAAAACTGGTTTAAATGTCGGAACAAAAGGGACGTTGAAGATTTTTTTCTACACCCCCCCCCCCCCCCTCTTACCGGGTCTGTCAATCAATTTGCACCACTGCAGTTGTCAAGTTGGAGCCCTGCTGGGAAATGGACAAACCTGTGAACTGAAGACGCTGCTCTGCCTCACAAACTACCACAGCCAGGACGTGATTAGGACAGGATTCCCCGAGTGGAGGTAACGTAAATTCTCTATTTAAAAAAAACTTTATTGGCTAAAGTCCTGTTTCATTCAATTCACTTGTGGCTGGTGGCAAGACACACGCCGTGGTTTGTCTCCCAGTATCCATTAAAGTAATTTTCTAACGTGTTTTCTACTGTCGTGTCCCCAGTTGTCCGCACTGCTTAGCATCCGGGTAACGTGCTCAACCGCTGTTTCTTTACCTTGACACCCACTTATTAGCAACAAGAGGCACATTTGGGGTTTTCCACAGGTGTGAAAGCACAACTATCAGGCTCCAGGGATAATATACCTGCTATTGTATCGTATTTCCTTCGATATTTCCCCAAACAATGTCTCACAGACCCGCCGGGTCACGTTTTCTAACCTGTTTCTCCTCGTCAAACGTCCCGACAGTTAGCTAGGTTACAGCCCCGAGACGTGCCTCTGTAGTCTGCACTGGTCAATTCTGTCAAGTCTCCATTCAAAAAAATTGGACTTGTAAACGCCAACTTGCATCGCTTGAAGACTTATCAAAACACCTGTTAAATGATCTTTAAGACAATAATTCATCTGTAATAGATCGAATATAACTTAATTTCGACAAAATATCAACTTTTAGACATGTTACGCAGTGCTCCTTGCTAGTCCCTGTCGCCCACCTCGGTTTGTTTTACAGACAGGAGACCGTGAGTATCAGTTAGTAAAGTTATAATTTTAGTAACATATCATGTTTATAAGTGTACTGGAGTTATGCCGAATTGAACGGCTGTTTCTACTGATTCTTACGGGGGGGTTAAGATCTATAAAATCTTCACGTCCACCATTTAACGAGGAGGTTTATTTAAATGGTGAGTTTCTGAATGGTGCTGTTGTGGCGGGGTCTCCCCGGCGACAGAGCGGCACGTATCGACTGTTGCAATGGTTGCGAGGCAGGAATCAGACCGCCTGCGAGTGTCTGGAAACAGTTTGCTCATAGTCCCTGCCTACAGTGTTTTGTTTTCCGACCGATATTTCCCCTTGGTAACCAAAATAACCCTTTGCCATTAGTACATTACATTGTCTCTCGTAACTTCATTGAAAAAGGCGGTTTTTTTCAGCGAACACTGGTTGCTGCGGTCCTGTTTTGATATTAAAGGTAGCCTATGTCTTTATGGTAGGACTATCCTCGCACTGTCGTCATGAATGCGGCGCCTTCAGGGTGAGCTTGTTCAGCTTGTTGGAGTGGTTTGCCCACATTTACATTGTAAATAGCACTTCTGCCTTCCAGGCTGTCATAATGACGGGGAGGCTGTGAACGACGGTGGAGAAAAATAATCGTTACTGAGCTCGTTTTATTTTAACGTTTATTCAACGGGCGTTGAGCCCGCTAAGATCCGTCCTTACGTCATTCTGCAAAGATGGGCGGATGAGCACCAGTAGCAGCTCTGCTCCTTTTCACTCCTCATTTAATCCATATCATCATCATCATCATCATCATCATCATCATCGTTGTGAGAAACATCATCATCCTCCTCCTCCTCCTCCTCCTCCTCCTCCTCCTCCTCCTCCTCCTCCTCCTCTATCTGGGTGTGTCCTGCCTTATTGCGTTAGGAAGGAGAGGGGATCCCGCATCTTGGCTCATGGTGAATCCTCAGCTTGTGACCTCCAAACGAGGGCATAGCTCCTTCTGTTTTCCTCTGATGCTAATCCACCAAACAATGGAGCTCTTTGCAACATAAAATGAATTGCAAGGGCAACTTTCGTATCTTTCTATGGATATAGGTTACATTTTAGGGGGATTTTTCACGAGAGTAGTGGCAAGATGAGGTTTACTGCATCCCAAAAGACAAACAGGACTAGTTGATAACATTTCCCCATTTGTCACTGATGAATGCATCATATTTCACCCACTGAGTCCAGAGGTCTGACATGTGCTATGTTCTTTGAAAGCAGATCATTGGTAATGCATTGGACCAGCACGATAAGTGTACTTTGACCGCCTTTCTAGTCTTCAAACCACTTAAAGCAGTTTTACTCTACATGCCAACATTTTCCACTTAAACACACATTAATACACTGATGGCAGGGCTGCTATACAAGGTGCCAAACTGCTCATCATCTGATCTAATGCTGGTGCACTCTCACACACACCAATGGCGGTGCCTTCGGGAGCAATTCAGGTTTCAGTATCTTGCCCAAGGACACTTCGACATGCAGACTGGAGAAGCCAGGGATTTAACTTCCCTGACTCATTTACAAAACAATATAAATGTGACAAGAGTCTATACAAAGTCTTTTTGACAGGTGCATTGGATCAGAAACTCTCACTTTATTTGCTAGATGTCAGACCCCACACATTTATTATGTAATGATGTGATGATTAACAATGTTCAAGATTCTGAGGGAATTTCACAGGAGGTTATATTAAATGTGCAATCTGATGACTAGTATTCAGGGTTTTCCCCATGAAATGCTTCAGCTGAGGTGGTCCACCACACAGATCCTGACGCATATTATCTTGTGATGTTAACAGATGACGGCCTTAACAATTAGCTACTCTCCATATAATGACTTTGTTGTGAGAAATGGCACCTCTGCTCTTTTCCCCTTAGGGTTAATGTTGTAATTTTGAATTAAAGAGTAATTGTTATTTCATGACGTTAGCAGACGTGGTCTATGCTTCAGGCAAGGGTTTCTACATCTGCTATAACTAGAAGTGAAATGATTAGTTAATTAATTGATTAACTGACCAATAGTAATTTAAAAAAAACAAACACACAATTTCCAATTTGTCAAATCTTTTGAACATTTTAGCTTTTCTCTGATTTATATCACGATTAACTTATTTTGGTTTTGGCATATTGGTCAGACTCAAAAAATATCAACAGGACTAGTAGTGAAATTAATTATTGGTTGTAATCATTAGTCTTTGTAAATACACATAAGGAGGTGAACGTCTCCCAAATCTCAACAATGCAAAGTGCAGATTTATGTCTCAAGCGAGCTAATGGTTGATCAAATATCCTGTTGCACAGTTTTCTCTTTTGTTCCTGTCAGAGTGTGGGTTGCAGTTACATGTTGTTCTAATCTTCCAGCAGGGCAGCAAACTGAATATGTACTCAAGGCTTTTAGTATTGTTGCCCATATTGTCATTGTCCGATAAGAAAGCCATATTCAAGATCTTTCACTTTTTCACTGATGTACTTTTTTATTTTCTGATTGTTTTACGCTCTCGGAACATTTTGGTTTGCTAAACGTAGTAGGACCAACAGAATGTAGACTGTGTGGAAATGCCTGCCATCGGCCGCACATCATCGTAGGTATTGGTTTGACTTTCTATTGGATACTTGTTGCCCTCAATGTTCCAAAAGAAACACACGTGAACATGAGCGACAACCATTTATGTTTGCTAACCTGCGGCCTGAAGAAGCCAAATTCCAGCTTAGTGCACCTAAGAATGGGATTGGTTTCACTATATTCTTTCAGCTTTAATTGGTTGGCTCTTAATGTGGAAAATCAGCAGGAAATGCTTGATGTAATTGGTAGTAGCTTCACTTTAATTGAGAAATCACACCATGAAGAGACCGGGAATAGTTAGTGAATGGAAAAAGAAAATTACTTCAGCACAGAGTTTATTTGTTTTTGCTTTTATTTGAGACTTGAATTACTTTAACATTGTCTTTTATGTGAGACTTCACTGTACAAATATCAGCCCCACAATGACTAGTGACCTGCCCCGGTGTGTGATTGAATGCAGCCTCAGACTCCTTGCACAGGATGATAGATGCTTATAGATTATTGATGGATGGAGCCACTGGTGGTCCAACATTTCATTATCCTAATAAATAATGCCTGAAAATAATGCATGATGGATATTATCTGTCCAACCTCCATGCTGAGGTTTACCTGTATACGGAGGAGCGCTCCGTTTGTTTCTGGAGCTGCAGCTGCTGAGCTCCTGATGATGACCACAGGAAGTGACGGGGGCTGACTCAGTGGGCCTTTCTCATTTCACTAATTTCCCCTCCTCGACTCCTATCCTCGTGTCTTAGTCCCGCCCACAGGAGATGAGAGTGGAGGAGGGGAACCGAGGAGAGAGGAGGGGAAGCAGCAAACGGAAGAAATGAGAACTCCTCTCCTCTGAGCGGTCATTTTAAAGAGACGTCCATTAATGATGACAAGAGGCACAGCAGCCCTCTGTCTGATGGACAGATGCATGGACGCGGGAAGGAGGGTGCTGAGGGCGCTGCAGCACCCCCTAGCGGCAGGCAGGGGGTGCGGAGCTCCCCTGTCTGAATTATTATTTGACGGTTATTGCTGCGCCCGCTGTGCATAATCTGTGTAATATGTAGCCAATAAATTCCACATTGTTGGTAAAATAATATTTTGGCCTGCCCCGAATGTTTTTTCTGTAGCCCCGGACAATTCTACCTCAATATTATAATACATTAACCGTGCTTTACGTGAACCTCATCAAGACACTAGAGAGGACGGCAGGAATGTAATTTCCCGTGTTCAGTGAATGCAACAGAGGCAAGACACCGGGGCCCCGTCTCAGGTCGGTTAAATTAAATCCTTGCTTCCCTCACTTGCGTCGTTTCCCTGTGTTTAGTCCCTCCCTCCAGGGAAGCATGGAGGGACGCAAGGAAACCACGAGAAGAAGGGAAATGAGTTTTAAGAGCAATGGGACGTCCTTTCCTCCGGAGCGTCACGTGAAGCGACGTCCGTTTGTGATGACGCAGCACAGCTGTTCGTCTGACAGCAGCTCTGTCCCCGTTATTTTCACAAACACCCCTGCCACACATTTACTGACACAAACATTTGTATCATCTGTTGTAGACCCCAATAAATAAAATAAAATAAGAACTAATTCTCAAAAAAGATAAACGCCATTCTTAAAATGTATAAACGAACACTAGTTTGATTAATATTGATTAGAGTGCACAATAGAAATAAAATAATTGAGAGAAGAAAAATATATATATTATCTATCAAAACCCAGTTAGATTAACATTCATTGGATTGCAACCTTTGTTTGTTTGTGTGCATATGTAGCACATTAACATTTTAATAGCACTTAATGACTGACTGAATGGAAATGACAGTAAATGAAAATATAAAACGAAAAAAGCGATCATGAAAATGTTTCCAATAAATGAATAAAATGATTTTTGACCACTTTGTTGTTCAGATATATCACATATTTGTAACTAAATGATACATGAATTGAAACAAAACACAGTTTAAACTGAGGAGTGACTCTCGTGAGTTTCATTTATTTTCTTCACTCCGCTGGGGTACTGCTCTCATGTCAAGAACAAGAAGCATGAGATCAGTGCATGCACTGCATCGTCCAATCAGTGAGCGATACACAGTAAGGGCGCGGGGCGAGTATCTGAGGATTTCATCGGAGGATGGACTGGTGGTTCCTCGATTATTGCTCCTCCATTATCGCTCCTCACTCCTCGATCCTCGGTCCTCTGGCAGAAATAAGAGCCATGGGACGGTACTCAAGATGGCGCAGACAAATCAACTTCCGGTGAGACCGAGGAGCGAGGAAATGAAAATAGTCGACCTGAGACAGGGCCCAGACCAATCAGAGAGTTCCATGGAAATAAAAGTGTGCTTCTGTCATTCAAGCTTGGCTCTGTTACCTCATTCACACCAACGCAACTCCGGTTCAAGCTCCTTGCTAGAGCTTTTCAGGTTCAGAACCGGTTCTTCGGTTTAGCTCCGGCTCTTTTCACACTGCCCAGAGTCCGACTGGTGCTGCGTCATTGCGTCATCGTTTGCGTCATGACGTAACTGTTTGCGTGCCTGCTTCATAAAGCCAAACTGGCGGAAACCCCTCACAGCTGACACCGACAACAACAACAATGGCCGATTGTGCTCCAGCTTCCTCTGTACCTCTTCGGAAGACCAGATTCCCAGTAGGTAGCTGGTCTCTTCAGTGGACCACTGCTGCTTGTTAAGTTTCTCCATCGTTGTGTACAAACTGGATAAAACGCCGGCTTTTTGTTGTTGTTCAGGAGTTTCCGACGTACTAACGGACATACGGAGCTGTTTGTTCCACAACAAGCTGGAGGAGAGCTCTCCTCTCAGACTGAGAGGCTCAGGTGAGCTAAAAGACTGTTTAGATAGTTAACTTTAGTCTAAGTTTATCTCAGTGGGTCTCAAACGGTTTGGTCACAAATTATTCAAAAGATTATTTCCGCGGCACACCTTCATATGATCATTATAGTTATAAAAAAAATAAGAGAAAGGAAAAACAGTTATGAAATATTATATGGCACTAAAACAAGAATACAGTTTGAAAGGGGATTGATTTGTAAAATATCCATAAAGAAAAAGAACTCCGAGCCGGAGCTGAAAACGCGTTGGTGTGAAAGGGGCATTAGAGACAAAATGAGAAAAAAAAAATCCAGAAAATCACATTGTCTGATTTTTAAAGACTTTATTTGCAAATTATGGTGGAAAATACGTACTTGGTCAATAACAAAAGTTAATCTCAATACTTTGTTATATACCCTTTGTTGGCAATGACAGAGGTAAAACGTTTTCTGTAAGTCTTCACAAGGTTTTCACACACTTGCTGGTATTTTGGCCCATTCCTCCGTGCAGATCTCCTCTAGAGCAGTGATGTTTTGGGGCTGTCGCTGGGCAACACAGACTTTCAACTCCCTCCAAAGATTTTCTATGGGGTTGAGATCTGGAGACTGGCTAGGCCACTCCAGGACCTTGAAATGCTTCTTACGAAGCCACTCCTTCGTTGCCCGGGCGGTGTGTTTGGGATCATTGTCATGCTGAAAGACCCAGCCACGTTTTATCTTCAATGCCCTTGCTGATGGAAGGAGGTTGTCACTCAAAATCTCACGATACATGGCCCCATTCATTCTTTCCTTTACACGGATCAGTCGTCCTGGTCCCTTTGCAGAAAAACAGCCCCAAAGCATGATATTTCCACCCCCATGTTTCACAGTAGGTATGGTGTTCTTTGGATGCAACTCAGCATTCTTTCTCCTCCAAACACGTCTAATTGAGTTTTTACCAAAAAGTTCTATTTTGGTTTCATCTGACCATATGACATTCTCCCAATCCTCTTCTGGATCATCTAAATGCTCTCTAGCAAACTTCAGACGGGCCTGGACATGTGCTGGTTTAAGCAGGGGGACACGTCTGGCACTGCTGGATTTGAGTCCTTGCCGGCGTAGTGTGTTTCTCATGGTAGCCTTTGTTACTTTGGTCCCAGCTCTCTGCAGGTCATTGATTAGGTCCCCCCGTGTGGTTCTGGGATTTTTGCTCACCGTTCTTGTGATCATTTTGACCCCACGGGGTGAGATCTTGCGTGGAGCCCCAGATCGAGGGAGATTATCAGTGGTCTTGTATGTTCTCCATTTTCTAATAATTGCTCCCACAGTTGATTTCTTCACACCAAGCTGCTTACCTATTGCAGACTCAGTCTTCCCAGCCTGGTACAGGTCTACAATTTTGTTTCTGGTGTCCTTTGACAGCTCTTTGGTCTTGGCCATAGTGGAGTTTGGAGTGTGACTGTTTGAGGTTGTGGACAGGTGTCTTTTATACTGATAACAAGTTCAAACAGGTGCCATTAATACAGTTAACGATTGGAGGACAGAGGAGGCTTTTAAAGAAGAAGTTACAGGTCTGTGAGAGCCAGAAATCTTGTTTGTTTGTAGGTGACCAAATACTTATTTTACACCATAATTTGCAAATAAATTCTTTAAAAATAAGACAATGTGATTTTCTGGATTTTTTTTTTTTTTTCTTCTCTTTTTGTCTCTCATAGTTGAGGTATACCTAGGATGAACATTACAGGCGTCTCTCATCTTTTTAAGTGGGAGAACTTTCACAATTGGTGGCTGACTAAATACTTTTTTGCCCCACTGTATATATATTTATATAAATATATACAATTTCAGAATCAAACAAGTAGGAGGGCACTCACAGCATAATAACGTAACACTGTCAGAGACTGGTCGCTACAATGAGGAAATGAAATTACGGGCCAAAAGTTGTATTTACAAGTATTAAAAGTAAGCATAGGACACCAAACCAACTGAGACTGTTCGCTGCATCTACGCACACACATACACACTAGGGCTGCACGATATTGAAAAAAACTGACATTGCGATATGTTTTTTTCCCCTTCGATATATATTGCGTTTTTTTTAACTATATTTAACCGGATGAAGGATTTTATTCACGGACGTCTGGATCTTAACTGGTTGACTCATCATACCTTAAGTCATGATAATGCATGTTGCTTACCCTCAAATAAGGGGGTTCACCTGTGAATGAAGAAGAGAAGAACCTTTTTGTATCCGAAATAGTTCCAGATGGCAGATGTTGCTTTTCTTTTTGGAAGTAAATCTTCATTCTTGCCGGTATTGTCCTCCTGTTCCTCTCTCATTGGAGAGAAAACTAGCGGGGCGGGGCCTGCTGTGATCTGATCAAGAATGATTGTGATTGGTGGTTTGCTGTGCATGCAGAGCCTGCATGTCACTCACTCAAGTACCCCTGTCATGAGAGCCGCGCAAGTTTTCCTTTTGTAGCAAGCAGCAAAATAATTGTAACATGACGTGTTTTAGTTAATTTACCTACTTAAAATCGCACGGCCCTGCGATGTGAATATCGCGGTTATCGCTATGACACCATATATCGTTCAGCCCTAATACACACAGGCAGGCACGCACGCACGCACGCATGCACGCACGCACACACACACACAGCTCCTAAAGCATATAATATCAGGCTACAGCCGTTGTGTATTTTATTATGTGAAGCACTAAATGGTTTTAGAAAAATATCGACTCTTTGTTTGTAGATATTACATTACCTTGCATTTAGATATCTACTAAACTAAAGCAAATAAAGAGAGTAGTGTAGGCCTGTTGTACTGAGTGATATTATACACACTGCTCTGCTTTCTGCACAGACCTCACAGCTGTTCTCACTGTAAACATTGCGTTGCGATGAAAGCAGTTAATAAAATAATATCCAGGGGATGCACGCAGAGCTGTCATTGGCTGAGATAAGTCTGGCCGTGCGTCACGACTCTTTTAAACATCACTGTTGTCGGAAATGCATCCGCGTTTTGTCTTTGGAATTGTTTTTTCCCAGTTCGTACAGTGTAATGTTGAAGTGTGTTTTGAGATTTTCCTCTGTTTTACTTCTTTAAATGAAAGAATGAAGGAACCTTTAGTCGCTCGTAAAAGGATTTGGTCACATCATGTTCCTACCGCTTAATCAAACTCACCCCCATCCTTGCCTCCTACACCCGGGTATGAACAGAACCCTGTCTATGCAAATAATATAATGTTTCTTGCATGATCAGGGTATTTTTCACTCAGCACAAGTACTGTTAGGGTATGCAGGATTATCCCAATGATGGGACTTGACACTATGAATCTGTGGTAAAATCCTCTATCTATAATTACAAACTGATGCTCCTCTGAACTGTTACACTTCGGAAAAAGCAGATGATATAATGTGTGGCTGTGTTACGTCCCCAGCTCGCTTAGGGTAAAAGGGAATCAACATGAAACCAGGTGTTCTTGGTAAGAGATTGATTTTAATTATAAACTCAAAATAAAGATGATATAACCAAAAATACAGGCTCTTAAAACCAGCTATCTGTTCACAATAACACTACAGAAAACGAAGGCCACAGATTATCACAGTCATAGCACACTATGGGCACTTAAGGCTAAAATAGTGAGGCGTCTCGCACAAGTTCGACGCCGTCACAAATCAAAGAATACACACAAAACACACTTAAGCACACACCCTAACTAACCACTGTAGCAGAACTAGCACAGAGCTACACAGAACTGACACAGAACGTAAAGAGAGCACCGAGAGACGTCTGACACAGATTCAGACCTCTCCTGTCTAACTGATATGCACACACTCTTGTAAGAGTCCCCGGAAGGTGTGGACAGGGACTGGTGAGTCGGGCCCGACCTGCTCCAATCCAGATCTTCGGTCACGCCTACCGGAGGAGGGACAGGAAACTGGCATCCAATGGCGTCCGGGCAACGGCTCATCTCAATAATAATATAATATATAATATACACAGCTGAAAACAATCCCAGACAGGTTAACGAGCAGACAGCAGCAGCAGCAGCAGCAGCCGTGACACCCCCCCCTTAAGACACAAACTCACAGTTTTGTTAACCATGCCTGCTACTAAACCTACCTAATAATTCTGAAGGACTCTAAAAGACTCGAAGGAAATCTCTTCACACAATACACATAATGACCAGGGTCTTAACAGGCTGCACTGAATTGTGGGTTGCAAGCAGTTTTTCCGCCAGACCAGGGCTGAGAGAGCGGGAGGTGTGACGTCACGTTGTGTCACGTGACTTGAATTTTGAATTGAGCTGTCCCTTTATAGATACTATCTCTTCACGTATTAGTGATGGGAATTCCTGCTCTTTTTAGTGAGCCGGATCATCATGGATGATGGATTTCTCCCTGTGTGATTGTCTAATGTTGGTTTTCAAAATGGTGGCTTTATAAAATTCTCTTTCTCTTTGACTCTAAATCTGCCATCCTGGAGTTATAAAATGCAATGTTCATACTACTTTGCACTATTGGATCGAGGCTTTACCACCGCTTTGTTTTCGCCCGTGTGGTTTCTGGTGGAGGTGGATTTGAAATGTGTCAGACCAACCTGCTACTCTGACATTGAGGCTGTGATATGGGATCTCAGATGTTCAGACTTGTAGACCACAGAATGAGTCTGAACCACGTGGCACTTACAGATCGAATCGGTTCCTCCCTTGCTGCTGTCGGGTCTTCAGTCAGTTTGTGACTTTCTAACTGTTTTATGATGATATTCATAATGCAGTTCATACTCAGACACAAATATTGCTACATGACTGCTGTCTGAAAAGTTGCAAAGAAACTAAAGTAATGAAAAAAGAGGCATTGCACCACACTGGCTCATGTTTCAGGTCATATTAATAATTTAATAGTGACATCAGCGTTTCCGCCAGGGGGACGTCTTGCCGTCATTTGACGCCCTTATTCAGCTCGGGACGCCCTGAACGCGAGCCGAGGGCGTCCAAAAATATTAATAATTCGAGAGAAGATCGAGAGCTTTTAACGCTTGAATTGACAAAAAGGAAAAAGGACAAGGACACCCCTCTGTTGGAGGGGCAAAGGAGTCTGGTAGGATTATTTTCGGAGTATTGAAGATCGTTTCCCCGACATCGAAGGTGCCTGCTACAGGACAACACGGAACGTGCGCGATTTGGACGCGATGAGTGGGGGGGCAGTTTTTATCGGAGCACGCTCATGAGCTGCGCCTCGCAGCGGCGAAACTGAGGCTCCGTGGTAAACTGTGGTAACATGAAGAGCCGTTTGGGAGCCGAAACAGCCGGCGCTTTAAGAGAGCCGAGCCAAATGATCCGGCTCACTAACGTAAAAAGACAGTATCTATAAGGGATGGCTCAAGTCAAAATTCCCGCTCTCTGGGTGGACGCCCTCTCTGCCCTGGTCTGGCGGAAACACTGTCTGAGAAATACAGAATATGTAATCTAAAATGTTTTTTTACAGTTCAAACGACAAAAATGTACTTTACATTGGTTGAGCGTAGTAAACTCTGTCTATGATTGAATCCTGTAGCTTTATAAAATATTATAAGATATGACGAGAATCATGTCTGTTGCTCGGCAGATTTTCACATTCAATGAATTCTCCTTGGTATTCAGGTACAGTACATGACAACTGAATAATACAAATACTAGAATCACTTAACCTTAGCCATACATGTTATTTTGTATTACATCACAAGAGGATGCAAATCCTTTTTTTAATGATCAATCTTTGAACAATGAGATTAATCGAATAGAAATTCAAAAAAATAACTTATTAATGTTTTTGATCAATATTCGTGATATAATCTGTATATCTTCCCATGGCTAGTCTTGTTAGCAAGTGAATCCAGTCTAGAAGCTTCTCTCTACTCTGATGAAAATGCGGACGATGTGTGTAAATGATAACCTCCGTCACTGAGTCAACACCACCTACAGAGAGTCATGCTCCCATAGCAGCAGAGTGGATATCGTTCACAGCTGAGTGGATTGACCAAACACACTAGACCAGAGGTGCCCAGTACGTCGACCGCGGTCAACCGGTCGACCGCGGGGGCAATGCTGGTAGATCGCGAGTCATTCATAAAAAAAAAAAAAATCCAGCTCCGTTAAAATAGACAAAACAGGTTTTGATCCCTCCTCCCTTGGCCTCCCTGCCACTTAATTCAGGAGTTGACTTGATTGACAGAAAAAGCGACCTATTGCTTTCCAGTCTGTTAACCCAGAATGCAAAGCGATACAAAATCAGTCAAGTGCCGGGAGAGACAAACAACAAAATGAGTGCGGGAACGAGCAAACAGCTAAAGACATACCACTTCCACACAGAATGGGAAGGAGAATCTTTTTGGTGATGTCACATTCAAAGGTTATTTGCCTTATTTGTAAAGCAAGCGTCGCTCTGCCAAAGAAAGGTAACGTGGAGAAGCATTATCGGAGTGTTCACAAGGCATATGACAGCGACTTCCCTCCGAGTAGCGAGTTGAGAAAGAGAAAGGTCATGTATTATTGCTACACAAACATTATCTCTTAGTCTTAGTGTCGCCAACTCGTTTCTAACATGCAAAAAGACAAACAAATGCGTCTATGGTCGGTGTATTTTCTATCTTTCCAATCCAGAAGAGATCTCTCTCTCCCCCGTCTGTTTGCAAGGGGGCGGGGCAGTTTACACACACGCATCTGCTACATGCAGCAACACACGGAGGAGATGGTGGAGAGAAGCGCTCCAAGGTGTGGTTACATGTTACCCGTCTTGAGGTGGACAATGCTCGTCACCAAAAGTGTTTAGCATGTAAGGGCGGTAACACGAGCAATTTGTCTAAACATTTAGCAAAAGTGCACCACATTCAGACGGAGGAATGCACCGGGTTCGACTATCTTTCTAGTAGCTCTGTGGCCCCATCCACGAGTAACGTTTCCACGTCAGGTGTTATGTATGCTAGCAGCAACACACGGAGTTAACTACATTATACAAACATGGGTTAATGATTAGAGGTAACTGAGTTATTTATTTTGTTAAAGTTTCAGCTATTCTGTTTCCAGTTCTGTCATAAGATTATTTAATAAGATTTGTTAAAACATTGTTGTTTCTTTTGATGTGAAATATTATTTATTTAATTCAAATAAAAAGCAATGTTAATTTTGTTCACAATTTGTTAAGTTAATTTAATAATATATGTATTTTTGAATCAAGTTTTCATCTTTATTGTCTTCATTGTTAGTTTCCACATGCCTAAAACAACCTCAAACTAAATCTAAAAGTTGATGGCTAAATAAGAGCGTTTGAGAAATTGTGCAAGGCACACAGTAGTAGTCCGAATAGTCGATTAATCGTTTCATTAATCTATAGATTAATCGATAATCAAATTAGTCGTTTGTTGCAGCCCTATTGTAGTTATCCCATGTAAAAATAAAACGTGTTATTCAGCAACCCTTGCAATTTGGGATTTTATTTTTGGTTGGTAGACCTCGGTTAGCTGGTCATTTCAAAAGTAGCTCACCAGCCAAAAAAGTGTGGGCACCCCTGCACTAGACGTTACGCTGATGTGGACAGAGGTTTTTTTTAAAATGTGGAAACCCCTCTGCAGAAGGAATCCCTGCCTGTGAACCGCATCCTGCAGCGCACACTTAGTCTCTTATGCAAGTCCACATAAATTATGAATGGCCCAGCCCTACATTTAAGATATGGAAGCTCTCCTCAATATACAGTATGTGCTTATAAAAGAGCTGTTGGCCTTTATCTTTCTTTTATTACCCTCTTGGCAGAAAAGGGTTCACCCCAATTCAATGGAGACCAACTGAAATATGATCTTGTCTAATGTTTTATTCATTAAGCTTTTTTTAAATGGTTATCTTACATTTTGAAAGCCTCATTTGGAATAAAAACCCGTTTTTGGCTGCAACGAGAAGCTCCATAGCTCTGTCTGTTGGTCGGTCCAAAAAGAAATCACAACTGTTTTGGGGGCCTTCTGAGGCAGAAATATGGCATTTGTTAGAGATTGTGTAGAATGTATTAATATATATGAATGTTTATGCGCACGTAGTTGCAGATATTTAACTAAACATTCATAGCAGACTGGGCTCTGGTTTCAGACAGAGGGTGAAAAAAGGTGCTGCAGCACAGGGAGTATGAGAACAAGAAATATCTTCTTTGAACATCATAGCATGGATACATGTCACAGTAGGGCACAAAATACAAATATAAACCTGAGAATGAGCATAATAATCAGGTTAGCAGTCTTTAATGTCAGGTATATAAAACATAGAATAAATATACAGGGTTAGAACAGTCTTGAAAGTTACAAAACAGCTACATTTTTAACAGTTATGTTGTAAATGTTAGGTATATGATTGAGTTCGAATACATTCCTTAAAAAATGATATAATTCACATTAATAACATAATTCGTTTTTTGTAAATGTGATAAAAGATTATAATCTGTGTGGAATTGTTTGGTTAAGGTGCCTTGAATGTGCTTGAAAATGTCTCTAATTTGACAATTTTCAACATACCAAACTCTGAAAATAAAAATAAATCCCCCCTGGTAATAATAAACCGATCCTTTAGACTTTGTTGTACGTCATCTCACATGCATCAGAGGGATGTGCAACATGTGTCCAGCGCTGCACAACGTATCTTAAAGTGCAGGTAACCATAGCAACAGTACTGATGCTTCAGGCTGGTGAAAAAAAACCTAACCGTGGGTTGAGCTGCCTACAAACACATGATTTAAAGACAAAACGACAAAGAATCCTACATAGAGACGATAATAGAAGCGGTGTTGGAGCTACAGGTTGTTAACGATAATTAGGCCAATTGTAAAAAAATGCTAATGTCTCTGGATTCTCAGCCAACAGAAGTGATTACAGATATCCTCATGACAGTTTTTGCACTGAGACCCCTTGTTGCTGATTTTTCACCCTGCACCTGCTTTTTACGGAAATATCCACACAGATGACATGGAGGCGTCAGCAGGATTGCTGATTGTGTCAATCTGAGAATGCTCTCATCCTAACACACACTTACATAACGCATGTGTGTTTGTGTGTAGGTGGCAGATGTTAAGTGGGTGGGAATGTCGAAGTGTGTGTGTGTGTCATTGAAGATTTCTGCAGCAGGATGAACTTTCAATAACAGCTTTTTCCTCGACACAGTTTAAAAAAAGACAAATTCAGATAAAGATTTATGTCTTCCTACCTATAGGGTATTTAACAGAGGTGGGGACTCGAGTCGAGTCCGACTTGACTCGCATATTTTTGGACTTGAGACTTGCTAGACTAACATTGATAAAAGATTTGACTTGATTTTGACTTGGTATTCATGACTTGAGACTTGACTTAAGCTTGAGACAGATGACTTGAAACGACTTGACTTTTTAAAATTAAATATTTGCGTTTGTTTTTGTGTTGAGATATTACATTTAGTTTTTTCAAAACGTGATTGCGTGATTATAGCGCCGTGCGCACAAACCTGACAACCCACTAGAAGGCAGGAGTGTCAGTTAACATGGCAGCGGCTAGCTTTACTCCAAAAATAGTCAAGTTTGGATTCAAGGATTATGTTGTCGATGACGCTAATAAGAAGAGAACAGCGGTATGCAGGGTCTGCAGCATAAAGGTCAGTGACACGACCACCACAACATCCAACTTCATTCGTCACTACAAAAAAACCTACAGAGAAAGTTACGTGCATGTGTTGTGTTAGCTAGAAAGCTAACGTTAAGTTTAAGCTACGTTAGACTTGGTTTCAAATCGATTAAGCATTGCAAAGAGAAGAAAAAACGGTAAATTAACATTACAACCGCCAAGGGATTAATTTTGACTAACCCTGATACTGACGGGCTGTCAGAGGGAGAGAGAGAGAGAGAGGAAAATAGATGCCTCGTTTATTTTCAGAAGTTACTGTAAACTTTTGAATAATGTAGTTCATCTACTTTTAGTAGTTTGTTTAATTGTTTTAATGATGTTGTTTTTGTTTGTAGAAGTGCATCATTCCTTGAATTATTGTACAAATGAATCTGAACTTTTCGACCAGTTATGATGATAAACTGAAGCGATTTCAAAATTAACCCAATTAAGTGAGTTTTAAATCGTCCTTCTTAGTTTATAAGGAAATTATGAAGAGGAACAAATGAAATGATTTGAAAATGATATCTGTAGGTGCTGATGCTGTTGGCGGTTCTAGTGTTAACAGAAATTTAAATTAAATATGTGTAATGGAAAATGCCATATATGATTTTCTTACCTGGAATTCTGCCTTTTTGAACAGACTTTTTGATTGAGTCCTAGCTATATTGTCTGCAGTTCTAGGGTTAGTATTGATCTAATATGATTGTCATCGTTCTAAATTAGATTTCAAATGATTAACTGTGTATGTAATGAAGATCATAGTGTGGGTTGAATCCATTTTCATAACCACTGTCTTTTAACTGATTTAAATGCGGAAACTGGGCTTATTCATCAGAGTTTTGTATGACTTGACTTGACTTGCTTGACCTGAGCAATGACTTGACTTGACTTGCTTGACTCTCACCACAGTGACTTGGGACTTGCTTGATACTTGTAGGTCAAGACTTGAGACTTGCTCATGACTTGCACATGTAGGACTTACTCCCACCTCTGGTATTTATTTAATCAATCGAATTATCAAATCGAATTATGTTAAGCTTGCATCAGTAAGTAACTACATTTTTTAAATAACTCAAAGATTCAATTTAGACTCAAAGGGTCCCATTTATGTCACAAGAGGAACAGTAGAGGCATAAACTACAAATATAAACCTGATTAGCATAATAATGTCCCTTTTTTAAAGTAAAAAAAAAACACACACCATAAGTTCATGTTATTTACCGTCCTTAGACCAACATCTGGATTTCTTTTTAGCTCGACACAAGCAGCACGTGCTGATTTGTGTACCACATTCAAATGAGGTAGAAACAAATCCAACAGACAGACTGCTAAGCATACAGGAAGCTTGAGGATGTCATAAAGCTAAAAGAGAAAACTAATACATCTTCAATAAACAATCAAAAAAGTAATATTAATAATGTAATGCAGCTGTGAGTATAAAGATGTAGTAAGTAGGGGTGTAACGGTTCACAAACATTTCGGTTCGGTGCGTACCTCGGTTTTTAGGTCACGGTTCGGTACGTTTTCGGTACAGCAGAAAAAATGATCACAAAATATAAAATATCTTTTGGGTTTTTTAAAATTATTATTAAACTGTGAATAATGTATTCACTCAAATAAATACAAAATATAATAAAATAAACATTAAGGTGCAGCATTTTGACTAACTGAAAGAATCTGTACTTGAACTTTACTGTACTAGTACTCGCAAAACATAAACTATTAGTTTTGGGCTTTTAATTATTATTAAACTCTGAATATTCACTCAAATAAATACAAAATATAATAAAATAAACATTAAGGTGCAGCATTTCGATGAACTGAAATTATCTGTATTTGAACCGTACTTTAATAGTAACTAAGCAGCCAGCTTGACATTAGGCTTGTCATTGTATTTTCATGTTTTTTTTTAATGCTGTCAAAATTATCGCGTTAACGGCGGTAATTAATTTTTGGAATTAATTGCGTTAAAATATTTTATGCATTTAACGCATGTGCAGAATGGCCCGCCCCATACATCCCACCAGTGGCAGCACCAGAGTATGGCTGGGGTAGGCTACACCCATACCAAGACATGGCTTTGCCCCACCATGAAAAATGATGTTAAAGTAAGCTAAATAAAGTCCACCAACTCGCGCCGAGAGTTGCACAGACAGCAGTTAGTAAGATTGATTACAGTAGCCACTTGTCTGGGAATACCGAAGACCAGAAACGGTTTTGAAAACTGTTGTCACGTAGTGATCGTATTCTCAATAGAACATCTTTGATAATCTCTTCTGGCCAATCAGAATCAAGATAAGGGCGTGGTGTTGTTGCAGGAAGTCCCGACGGATAATACTTTTGCTGTAGTACAGGGGTGCACATAACTGGTACGTGCGGGAACAATCTGAAATGCGTACCGTCACTTGTGTCACAAAGAGCATTTGTGCACAGACAGGGCTGCTGTTAACGTCGGTCTGTACAACGGAATTGTGCCAAAACTAAGCCAACCGGCTGCGAACTGCGCTAAAACAGCTGATCACAACGTTCACGCTCTGTGGTCATGAAGTACTCTACTAGCCCCCCCCCCCCCGTGTTGATTAAAATCAACACGTAATGAATTAAGACCCCACAGTTTGATGATTGATAGGTGTGTGGGCTGTCTTTCATTTTGACACACAGAACAATGTTATAATAAACATACATGCATACTGTATGTTAAATGGATATATCCGCCTTCTTTCATTTATCTTTCCATTCCCACAACAATATACATAAAGAAAGGGCATATTTTGGACATAGTTCGAATGGTGATTAATCATGATTAAATAATTTTTAGGCTGTCATTAATCTGATTAAAATTTGTAATCGTTTGACAGCCCTAGTTTTTTTTATTAAGAAAAATTACCTTGTCCACATATCGCTTGCCAAAAGGGCAGATCTGCTGCTGGCACTAACAATGTCTCCTACTGTGGAGAACACCCTCTCGCTAGGGACAGAGGTAGCAGATACAGCCAGGTAGCGCTTAGCTAAAATGGCAACATAAGGATATTTGGCGTTTGTAATAGCTTTGGCTTGGTCTAAACTTGTTGCGAGTGGTGGAGGCTTAAATGCTAGCGGGAGTTGGGTTTGCACTTCAGTAATTTTTTGTTTGGTACCGGTGATATTCACGTTCGGGTGATGCCTTTTCAAATTAGTTTGCAAGTTTGATGTATTGCCAGCCGCGTAACCAATTTTAGTTGAATAATGCCGACAAACAGCTTTGGTTCGGTCCACCTGTCTTTGTCCGTCATCCTTGTACGTAACTACGAAACCAAAATGTTCCCGAACCGGAGACTTCAATGATGCTGGAGGATTTTCGAGCTCAACTTTATCTGCGTTCGCCATTTCGACAGTTCCTCAAATTACTGACTAAATTTGAACGCATCCCTGTGACCAGCTCTCATAGTATGCCTCTCGTCCACTGAAATGACTTGGTCGCTCTATGACGCGTTGAACCCAATGTGAGCAAATTACACTGAACGCTGCGACGCAGCACCTGAGATTACTTCTAAAAAGTTGTTCACGTTCACATTTTTTTACATTTAATGTTATATTCGTTCGGTACACCGAAGGGCCCATACCGAATAATTTTGGTACGTATACCGTTACACCCCTAGTAGTAAGGGGGCGGTTGTTTCCTGGCTGCATGCATCCTCCCTTCTACATATGTGAAATAATGATCTGGTTAAAAGTAAAATCGAGATTATCAAATAATACAAAATATAAAACAAAATGATGTGTGTCGTGTTCATGCATCTTTAAATTGATGATTTGAAAAAGAGGATTTTCGAGAAGTGGCTGTTTCATTTTTCCCTCTTGTCGCTATAACTTTCCTCACCTCCTGAAGGTGAAGGTGTGTGTGTGTGTGTGTGTGTGTGTGTGTGTGTGTGTGTGTGTGTGTGTGTGTGTGTGTGTGTGTGTGTGTGTGTGTGTGTGTGTGTGTGTGTGTGTGTGTGTGTGTGTGTGTGTGTGTGTGTGTGTGTGTGTGTGTGTGTGTGTGTGTGTGTGTGTGTGTGTGTGTGTGTGTGTGTGTGTGTGTGTGTGTGTGTGTGTGTGTGTGTGTGTGTGTGTGTGTGTGTGTGTGTGGATGAAGAAAGGTGTTAACGCTTTTTGTGAATTTGATGAGCTAAGGTGTTTGTGGGACGTTGTGTGTGTGGGAGAATGTTACATGCGACTGGATTTATTTTTCCACTGTATTTATGTTATGCTCAATGGTTCTTTTTCTGTGAGCTTTCTCAGCTGATACTCAGTCACAACATATTGATATGTCTGTAATTGATCTGGTGGTGAGCCTGAGTAATCCTTAACGTTTTTTTCGATTTTCTGAATATGCACTTGACGTGTATTTTAAGTAAAATACAATGGTCGATTCTACCTGTTGGAGTTACTCTCCGTAACACGTAGAGACGGCAAGGAAACTGATTGGATGCTTTAGTTTTTTTCAACAAATGTGTAAAGCTGCAAAGAATCATCCGAGTTAAGAAAACGTGAAGCAGCAAGTGAACTTACTGTTTCCTTCCAGAGACAGATACTCTTAAGGCCCCTCACACCAAAGAACACGTCCCGACGGAACACGACTGTTGTGTCGCCTCACGTCTCCTGCGTTTTGGCCATGTGTCGCACTGGAACGCACCGCAAAGACTTCAGCCGACGGCCAAGTTGCACTTACGAACTGCGCATGCGTGAGTGGCAATAACTCTCCTTACCAGCAGGCGGCGGTAGTGTGTATTCGTCATTCAAAAGAGGCAACCGGAAGACAGACTGCGTGATATATACAAATAGCTACATTCTACAGCTCGAGCCAAGCAGCACGGTTATGGCTAGAAAAGATCCGTCTTGTGTAAATATGACGTCACTTTCTCGTTGTAACTCTCGTTGGAGCGGCTCGGAAACACATCTACAGCAGTAACATGCAACATACACATTAATGCAGCAGGATAATAGTAAAACACTGAAAGGGAACATTTTATTGCACCAAGAGCTATCTTGGGACCTTTACTGCGACAACGTTGACTTGCCTATGAATAAAAAATAACTGATCTACAGTGATCTACAGTGTTGTCATTCTTCTTTGAACAGCAAAACCGCTAACACCCTATTTCAACAATCACACTCCCTGTCATTGACATAATTAATAGATAGTTTAGCTTCTCACCATAATTTGCTTGATTTCAGGGCTAATGGGGAACCGGTGGAACTAAGTAGCAGGACAAACAATCAAAACAGGTGGGAAAACACGAAAAGACAGGAATTTAAAACAGACATGATGTCAATATAAAACGGGAAACAGATAAACTAAAAAAACTAGGACCATTACAACTTGTTCCTTTCCCTACAGACTGCTGATTTTCACCGACTGTACTCATCACAGGGTTTTTGTTCAGGTTATCTTTTGGTGAAGAAGTACCTTTATACGGACACTAGTTAAAGGTGGAGTAGGTCATTTTGGAGAAACCAGCTCGAGTGCGCTAGAATTTGAAAATACACAGCCGGAAAAAATCTGCCACTTCCTTACAGAGCCTCTCCTCAAACACACACAACGCGCACATGACCAATGAGGGCACAAGATACGTTTGTGCACAGACGGAAGGCTGACAGGCAGGTAGGCAATCCAGTTATTTTAGCCGGGCCGGCTAAAATGATTGGTCGTGCTTTTTACAGTACTACGGCTTCCACCGATGACATTTTTTTATGGATTTATTGTCAAAGCACTTAAGATATTCATTGCTATCGGGATGTTAAGAGCATTCCATGGAATATAACAAAAAGTGTAGCTCGAGCCGGTTTCTCAAACTTACATACCCCACCTTTAAATCACCCTTCATTATACTTAATTATCTTTTCAACCTTATTTATTCCAAAAAAATGCAAAACAAGTTCACATCAGGGTACCAAAATTAAAAATAAACAAAAATGTAAAAAATACAAATTATAATATTCCAAATCAAATTTTTGAAATGCATAGTTTGACCATATTTCTATAATTATAGGTCAAATGGTGCAACATTTAGTTGGAGTTAGTCCATCTCTTATTATACTATAAATACAATTAATGACATAGTTTCTTCTTGTAAATTACAGGAAGTACGAGACTGTTAAATAACATTTTCAAGTATGATTTTTGCAGGGTATTTTGTATGTAACATTTTGAAAGAGACTTCAACCCTGTTATTGATCAAAGATGTGCTTCCAACTCGCCATATTTCTATGCAATTGATTTCTCAACGAATGAAAGCCTAGAACAGGCCTATTCAACTGGCGGCCCGCGGGCCAGATGCGGCCCAGAACCAACTCCCGAGTGGCCCAGCCTCCCGTAGCCAAATTCCTCCACTAGTACAGACCATGAACGCAACACTCCGCGTTGCATACGGTTGCATAGAAACCACCAAACCACAACGCAGCACGTTTTTTGAAAGTGCATCTACTGGTGCTAGTAACGGTGGTCCTATGATAGCAACTCTAAAACATGTCTCTCTCAACTCTGAAGCGTAAACAGAGACAAAACGGTCATTGATCTTGTGGAGCAGATCCAAGTCAAGCTGGACCTTTTCGCGACCGACTTGAGCACGGGTCGGATGCTGCATTTTCCGACGCTCCCCAAACACATCACATCTCCGGCACAAATCACGGATGTAATGACAGATTTCATTGCGAGGTTGAAAGAGAACTTTGCCGGTCGATTGGATAGACTTGCTCTGCCCACAGACAGAGGTGATGGGCTTTGCCAGAGACCCCTTCACTGTTGCAATAGAGGGGGACGTATCAACCAGAGCAAAGGAAGTGGTCCCCTGCATCGACAAGGGGAAATATACACTGGAACTTATTGACATGCAACGGGCCAGCGAAGTTTTGGAGTGATGTCGAAAAACAGCAGTTCCCTAACGTTCAGAAAGTATCGATCTGTCTGCTCAGTATGTTTGGATCAACATACACATTTGAATCAAGCTTTTCACACATAAACTCAATCAAAAGTAGCACTCGCTGCTCCCTGACTGACAGCACTCTTCACCAATGTCATAGGATTGCATTGACATCCTATGAGCCAAAAATCACTGCTCTTGTTCAAAACAAAAAATGTCCCTTCTCCCACTGAGAAAATCAGCGATGACAAATCACAAATGAGGGGATAGTAAGCACCTAATTTACTATAGTAGATGTGTAGTGTAGTATTCATTCATATGTTAGTTACCCGTATCCCTTGTTATGGGTTTGTGCACTGAAGGGTTTGACAGTTCTTTCTGTATTCATTTAAATGCACTTTGTAATGTGTCTGGGTCAAATGTGACCAAAACGTTTGTTATTACTTGAAAAGTGAAAATAGTATTGCTACAGTACTACCTCTTTGCGTTACATTGGAGCTCTTTAGCTGTTTTTTTTGTATGTGAGGACATTTATTAAGACTGCTATTATTGTATTCAGTAAATGCACTTTGTGATGTGCCTGGTTAAAAAAAAAGTAACCTCAATATTTGACTTCTAAAGCAAACAAATGTAATGCTACAACTGTGCACTTTTTTTCAGATTCTGTTAAATGAATGCTAATTTGTTGTGTTTTTATGCACTTTTTGACGTAGCCTACCTTTGTTAGATGAACAATGAATACAAATTGCATGTTTTACATCGCAGTAATATGTGTTGGTTTAAAATGTGTCACTACCCGCTTTTTAAAACTGAAACTGAAACTCGACCAACAGCCAATCAAATAAACCCCCCCCGGACACACAAGCACGCGGTTTGATTGGCTAGCTAGAGCTTGTACTGGCATATGATTGGATTGGCTGACGCTTCCGCCGAAGCTTCAAAAGTTGAACATTGCTCAACCTTTGCAGCGAGCAACGCTTTTGAAGCTACGCTTCGCTCCCACAATGCAGTTCAGCGAAACGTGACGTCACCCAATTCAAAGTGAATGGGCAGAAGCGTTGAAGCTTCAACGCACGCCGACCCAGAAATCTGTCCGCTCCTCGCAGCAGCGGCAAGAAGAAGCAACGAGCCTCGCAACGTCCCAACCAATCGGAGCACACTGGGCTCATAGGGAGGGGGGGGGGGGGGGGCAGGAGCTCCAACAAGCCGTTTAGGAAAGAGTGAATACATATACTATACAGAGATGCTGTGTGAGAAACCAATGTGATTTTGGAAAATTGCACAATGTAAGTCTATTTTAGTAGACCTCAACAATAGAAATATGATCAGTAGAAATGGCCATGACATGGGACCTTTTAATGTCAAACCTTATATATTATTCATTAAACAGACTGCAGCAAACTAAGTCAGCTCCAGGACTGAGCAGCTGTTTAATTCAGACCTGTGTGTGTGTGTGTGTGTGTGTGTGTGTGTGTGTGTGTGTGTGTGTGTGTGTGTGTGTGTGTGTGTGTGTGTGTGTGTGTGTGTGTGTGTGTGTGTGTGTGTGTGTGTGTGTGTGTGTGTGTGTGTGTGTGTGTGTGTGTGTGTGTGTGTGTGTGTGTGTGTGTGTGTGTGTGTGTGTGTGTGTGTGTGTGTGTGTGTGTGTGTGTGTGTGTGTGTGTGTGTGTGTGTGTGTGTGTGTGTGTGTGTGTGTGTGTGTGTGTGTGTTCAAAGCTGGCAGCTTACTTGGCATCCCTCTGCAGCATGTTAACAACTGATAAAGATGAGAGAATAAAGAGAGCGATGCTGCAGGAAAGAGAGAGTATCAGAGCAGAGAGGCTTTTACTGATAGGCCTGCTGAACTGAAACACGCTGAACGAACATTTTTTGAAATACAGCATCTCAATTTGCCATAACTGTGTGTTTATGCGGTAGCCATTAATGTTTTATTTAAATTAGCTTTATCTTTGGAAGTTACTTTATCTGTGATCTAATAATGAAATGATGGCTGACGTCTCACTCTCATCACAAACTGTATGTAGCTCAAGGTAACTAGCAGCTGAAGAATACTGTCTGTAGTAACCTTGCATGGCAGCTGGATTCTTGCAAAATGACAAGGCAGAATGACGTATCACACAAAAATGTAACTTGTCAGGCTTCAATGGACTTGTTTGTAGCTAAAGGTGTGATTTAGGTGCGTTGAAAGAATAAAAAAACAATGGCATGCGGCTCCTAAAGAGGTTAGTGTAGATGCTATAATAGCATCAGTTATATTTACTAGGTGTATATCTTAATTTAAAGAAGAGCAAATAATCGAACTTGTGTTTTTTTTTAATCGAACTTATATTTTTTCCCGATCTTGTTCCGACTGGCCTTGGAAAGAGTTGGATTAACAGATTGTTCATGAAATCAGCATCCAAAGTATTTTACAATGTTTACCATGGCTTGTTCTGTGTAAACAAACCATTGGTGCATTGGGTTATGTCTTTGTCCTAATTGTAGTATATAAGGATTTAAAAAAAAAAGAAAAGGGATTGGATATTAAAATAAAAATGTTATCACAAATGAAGCCATCATTAGGATTAAGTCCATATCACATTATTCTGAATTGTATCAATATTTTGTTATATAGTTAATATTCTGGAAAGCTAGTTCAGAATCTGACGAAAAGGTTTTCTCAATCCAGCTAATTGATTGTCAAACATTATTTACAATCTATAATCGGAGACAATAAAGGGACAACAGCAGAACCACCATGGTACATTTACTTTCAGTCAGGGGTTCAATGATCTACGATTTTATGTAAAGAGTGTGTGTTGGTGATTTGTACCCTCTCAGAGATATTCAGACAAAGGTTTCGGTCAGAGGAGGAAGTGAGCAGATGGAGGGCCAAAAGGAAGTGCAGGCTTGATGGTTTCCTCATGTTGTGTTGGCAACCATCAGGATTTCACTTCCCTCTTCTAAACACAGCCAACAGGTGTTGTTTATGTGTGTGAATATGTGTATCTTTGTCACTTTTTAGTCCAACACTGGTATCTTTTTCACCTTTTTAAATACCCTTTTTAAACAATTAAAGTGCAAGTTCATTGGTTAAAGATCATATGAAGATATATTAAACACTACTTCCTAGTTTTTTGTTTGTACTAATTCTGACTTGTGTCACACTGCAATTTAAAATCATCTTATAATCCCGGTTTGATTGATGGTTCAATGCTGCACAGTTGACCGGTATTCAGAGGCACTAGGGTCAAAATATTCCAATATGAATATTTTTCCAAGATATTGGCAAAGTATCTTATTATGTTGGTGCCCTACTAACATTTTTAGAAATAATCAAATTGTAATGAAAAAAAAACTTCAGTAAACATGAGCACGCTGTACCACACCACGCTGTACAGGCCACCAGTTACATACACCATCATTTTGTAACCACTGATAGCACATAGTATATTTATTTCCATATTCATAGTGTGTAGTGATTTAAAAATAAGAGAATAAAGTAAACAGGTATACAATACTAATATGACAGTAAAAAAAAGTTGTTATTAATAAACAAGAATACAGTTAAAAAGGGAAGTGATTTGTAAAATATCCATAAAGAAAAAAATCTGTTTACAGTTCTGTTTCATATGGGTGTTGAGAGATGTATCCATAGATCTCTTCATGTTGCTCTCAAAGTGCACCAGATTGATGCTTTTAACTTCAACATTTAAAACAAATCTTCCTGGTGGTGCATGCCCCCAAACCCCCCTAGATGAGGTTAGATTCGCCCCCCCACACACTTAAATCATGTCCACATTGATATGAAACTAAATACATTTGCACACATCTTGTGTCCATATCTTTCTGTTTTGGTGGTCATTCCACGGTGCATGAATGCTCGGGTCATGGTCAAATATCTGGATTAAGAGGTTGCTTTTTCTTTGCACAGCATGAAAGAAACGCGAAATGAATGGGCTGTGATATGAGTTTTTTAAGCAGACGTTGAGTTCAATAATTTGTACGGCCCTCGAAGGATGTTGTAAAAATTGAAATGGCCCTTGAGAGGAAAAAGGTTCCCCACCCCTGCTCTAAACGCTCAAGTTTCACCGCGGCTGCGAGCTGTGTTTACTCACATCATTCAAACAAGACGCGCTGGCTTGGGAGCTACAACTACAACAAAATGAACATATTTTACCATGATTAAATTGTAAAGCACGTCTCTGAATGATGCCCAAGTAACAACATACTAATACCCTAGTAAAAACCATGAATTAATGCTTGACAAGTCAGCAGACAAGACGGAAGGCGAAAAACCTTTTTAAAATGCTTGTTTTCTGAATGAAGATCGGGTCCACCAGGCTAAGCTAACGTTGCATATGCTCATTCCACACTCATAACAACGGCCTACAGACATAAATAAACCAGCGACTGTATTCGCCATGACACAGACATTCTGTGGTTTGTAACTTTTGTCCAGTTTCTGAACAGATTGGCTTCCGCGAGAACAGGTCACGTGAATTTGACGCTGGAGTTGAAAAAATTGAACTCTTGCGTTTGACGCGGCACCGTTCAATTGCCTCAATCGCGTGATTCGCGCCGCGTTCACCGCTTCATGCTCGCCGTCGGAGCGAATTTGCGTCTGTCCGCGTCTCTGCATTGACTTTACATGTAATCGCGCCGCCCCCAAACATTGCATCGCGTTCTGTGTGAACACAGCATAAGTGGGGCTGTAGTCTGCCACAAAAGCAGAATCAGCCCTTGCAAAAACAGGGCTGGAAAAGAAAAATAGAGCGAAATGAGGCATTGCTAAATGCATGATCTGTTTGGTATTTTGAAAAAAAAAACTTCACAGACATGTTTTATATAGGTATGGCCCCACAATATATGTTTCAAATATAGCATGATAGGTCCACTTTAACTCCAGCTCTCGACACAGGTTCGGGAAAGCCCCATGAGCTTCTCGTTGTAGAGTGAAAATGGAACACACACGCTATTTGTTGTTTGTTTATATCACACAGTCTGTTCTCCTTCTCTTGGTGTATCACGCAGTCCGTCTTCCGGTTGTTGCCTCTTTTGAATCACGAATACACACTACCGCCACCTGCTGGTAAGGAGAGTTATTGCCACTCACGCATGCACAGTTCGTACGTGCAACTTGGCCGTCGGCTGAAGTCTTCGCGTTGTGTTCCAGTGCGACACATTGCCAAAACGCAGAGGCGCGAGGCGACGCAACAGTCGGGGTCCGTCTGTGTTAGTTCTTTGGTGTCAGCTTGGTGTGTCCGGGCCTTAAGATCTATGTTAAATTGCATCAAATGAAACACATTCAAATACATGACATTGTAAACCCACTGCCAGTCATTAATCAGAGAAGCATGTGGCAGTGTCAGTACAGATTAACTGATACAAGAGTTGCTAGTTTGATTACACCTATACATACCCACAGATTTCACCTGCATCATGTGCAAAATTCAGTGTACTGATGGCACTACCAATTTATAGTTACACTTAACCCAATGCACTTCTAGCTATTTCTAACTGCTCCTGCTTGTAACTGATTTTCTTTCGAAGGACACTGTGTCTCCTAAGTGTTGTTCCTGAAATTAAAGTTAAAATAGACGACCATTTAGCATCTTAAAATGCATCCCTGTTCGTATTGTGTGGAGGGAATGTCAAGGAATGTCCATTCACGCTGAATAATAATAATGCGCACTATAAATTAATTGGCTTTGAAATGAAGGCCGTCATAGCGTTAAGTATCAGCATTGCATTGCTGACCAGACGCATATCAACGAAAAGTGGATCCTCCCATGTCAGAAGTAGATTATTTTCAAATAAAAAAACAAATGTATTTGATTGTTTAAGCAGTGCTGCCATGGTTTCCGTTTTTGTTTTTTTAAACATCACCTTGGCAGGTCAAGGGACAGATGAGTCAGGATGTGTGATAGTTTTGTGGGGAATCCCTGCTGACACTCAGTCCTGGTTCCTGCTCAGACTGCAGACGCTGCACAGAGTCCCTGCTGGTTTGTTTCCTGTTTTCCTGTCAGTGTGATGTCGGGCTTTCAACCCGGAGCCCAGCCAACAGGGAACTCTGCAACACACACACTCACCCACACATAGTGTCCATCCGCCAGGTCTGAATCCTGTTGGTCCTGATTTCCGGTGTGTGTGTACTGGGCTTGTTGGTATGCAATGTTTGTGTTGTAGAGCTGGGCATGGCTCTCTGTTGTTCCATGGTGACTGCACACAATCAGCACCAGCCGTTCATCACAGAAACACACACACTCTGCTGCCACAGCCCAGATGCTCCAAAACTGGGACAATCTGTTAATACATAAAACACATCAGAAAGGAGCAGGGACCTGCTTGCTCCTCTGTTGTTTGGGGGGGGAAACTACTTTTGTATAAAGTTTATTTTATACTCTGAAAGTCGTTTTAACTTCAGATCTGGAGGTTTGATCTGTGACCTGGGGTCGTGTTTTTCACAGTTCAGATCCTTGAGCCGCGGCGCTGTGAGATCATGTGCTTAAAGAAACTGAAGTGGCTTTTCATTTCAAAGTTCACTAGGAAAAAAAGGGCACGTGAGAGTGTGTATGTGGTTGCACATAGAGCATTTTGTCATGTGACTTTTTATGACGATCTGATGAGTTCGGCTTTCAGCTTTAAAGGTAGACATTATGCTACGTCTAAACAAAAGTTTGACCTTGAACAAGACAGTGAGCAGTCAATTGTTCCTGATGTGTATTGGTAGGAAAATACATGTTAGTGGTTCTCGATAAAAGTGTTTCTGGCCTTGAAAACATATTTATGTTGTAGTAAAATCTGGAGCTGAAGCACTGTAAAAAGTTGTGGCAGGTGAGGTTAGTGTCAGAAATAGTTGAGGGCAAAAGTTCAAATTGTCCAGGAATGAGGGATTATTGCCCCATTAAGGGGACACATCATAATTTGTAGTTATTTACCTATTCCTGCGTTTTACTTGCACTGTAATGCTTTTTGCAGTATTACATTTCAAGTTTTTATTTGTATTATACTTTATTTTGCATTGTTAGAGGAGCCTGGGACTTGTTATTTGTATTGCCGAAACAATTTTATGCTCTTTGAATCATTCTGTCAGGTACCTGCAGGACTCTGACATGTCATCATGTCTACGGTGCTGTAGATCCTCTTACTGACCACAGAGAAAAATGTGTCCGTTATCGCCTCCTTCATCACATTCCTCCCCTGAATAAGACCCTGTCACACTCAGCTGATCTCTGATTGGCCAGTTAGATACGCCTCCTCCCATCCATCCACATGAATGGCAGCTTGTGTTTTCTGCCACGCTCTATGACAGCCCGAACGGTTATTTGTCATAAAAAAAAACAGGAATGTTTGGTGTTACATTGTCCAACAAACAGCAGACTGTGAGGCTTTTCCCCCTCTCTGCCTCTCGGTCACAAGATGCTCCAACAACAACAGTCATCTGAGGCTGAGTAATGTGCTGTCTCACCGCTCAGGGCTGGAACAGGCTCTTGGGTGTTGTGGAGTGTTTCACTGCACAGTAGGATGTGCACAACAGAGTGTGTTTTGACTCCAGGAAGTGCAACAGTCAGATTAGGTTGTCTTGGTTTCACTGTCGTAAAACAACAACCTTTAGTCCTTACCTTCATGTGTTTTTTTTGTTTTTTAAGATGTCTTCCTTTTTTGTTGTTGGTCATGTAATAAAAAAAAAAGGTTTGGTGTAGGACTGTAACTAATGATACTTTCATAATCAATTAGTTTGTGGATTTAGAATAATTCGATCGTTTTAACAAATTCAAAGGCCAAACATTTTGAAAAATGTTAATTCAATTTCCTCAAGCCTCATAGGAACATTTTTAAATGTTTTGGTTTTGTTCAGTCCAAAAACAACACGATATTCAGATATAAAACAGATATATTTGCATAAAAAATGTATCTTGGTTATAACGTGAGGCAAAGATACTGCGTGAATGTAACAGAACAGGAAGTAAGATATTAAATAGTTTAAACCGGTCAACAATTGCAAAAGCGTGTTGATGGTACTTTAAAACACTTGAGGATGATTGCTGCTATTGATGTCAACATCTGTGAAATCTGATGCACAAAGCAGAGTTCCGTTCGAAGATTTCTTTGCCGGTCAACATGTCCGTTAAAGTTGAAATCTTCCGGACAAAATTAGAAAAGTGCCGGTCAAAGGTCTTCTTTGTTATTTATTGAGCGTTAAAACCAATTGATATGATTCGATATTAAACAAACTAATTATAGTAGATTAACTACATTATTCAACAGTGTAGAGTAATTTGTAATAACATGGGATAAACGGAGCACTCTCTCCTTCTCCTGACAGCCCGTCAGTATCATGCAGCTCGCGTATCCAGTAATGAGTGACCCGACAGTAAAACTTAGCATATCTATAACTAGTTTAGGTAGTTTGAGAGGTAATTAAAATAGCTAAGCGTGATTTTCTAACCTGAAGTGTGTGTTTTGTCCGCTCACCGCTGCATGTGATCATGCAGAGCTGCGTGTCGACTCGTCAGCAGCAGCTGATCTCTCTCTCCCGTCAGATTAGACTTTACTCGCGTTTATGTCCATATCAATCTAGCTAGTTCTAGCTAATGAAAGGACTACCTGCTTATTAAAAGACACCTAAACAATAAGCGTCGCTATGCAACCGGGTGAGGCCGCAAAGTATAGTGCAGCATTATGCATTTGTTTACATGCCCACCAGAGGCATTACCAACAGATCAACTCACAATCAACCCATACAGGACATCTCTTTCTCCACATTTAGTGTTAGACATTAGAATTGACTATTCTTGTCTGTCACATACTATTCTTGTCTGTCACATAAGTGGCGCAACTGATGCGGTATTGCGCTAAGGGGAAATGATTTTGACCGGAGAGATTTAGATTTGCCGGTCTTCAGCATATTTTACCGGTCATAGTCTAGTAATTACCGGCTAACGGGAACTCTGACACAAAGACAGGAAGTGCATAAATTAACATTGAGTTTGACTTAAAATGTGACCCGCTCTATCGAAATCAGTCGGAAGTCGCAACGGCTCATTTCAAAATAAACGTGGATTTGAGTAAAAAACTAGTTTTTCGGGGTTTTGGTGTTTTGTTTGATTTCAAATAAACAACGTCTTGGCTTTCAGAATCTGAAACTTTTATTTCCAAAATCAAACGATAAATACATGTTTGAAGCTTGTAATGGGAAGATGACAGCTCTCACGCTGCTCTTCCGCAGCGCTGCCCCCCCTCCCTCCGGCTGACATTATGAAGGAAAAGCGTATAGTAATCATAAATAACACGGCAGAGTCCGTGATAGTTTATTTTCATCTGATTTCAAATAAACAAAGTCTTGGCTTTCAGAATATTAAACTTGTTTTGCCAAATTCAGATGATAAATACAACTTTGAAGCTTGTAAAGGCATCATTACGAGCGGAGAACGGAGTAACGTAACGTCACAGCTGGCATAACAACAGCCGGTGTTTCTTGTGAGGGTTTTCCCCGGGAAACCAACACAATACACACAAACGCAAAATACACAAACACACACACACACACACTATATAAACCAACATTATTCCTCGCGACCTTCACCCAGTAAAACGAAAATATTTTTCCTCCGTACTTTGACAATTTATTAGCCGCTAATCAGATCGATGGATTCAAGAGAAGATCAAATCGCAAGACTGTTGAACTCCAACATTGTGAGAGGGACAGCCTCTGATGAGCAATGGGTTCAGCTGATCACTGATTACTTTTTGACGGCACCGGTTGAAGTTTCCCCGTTATCCGGCTCCGATTTAGAGTCAGACAGCCCTGACACTGACAGCAGCCCTCAGACCACGGATGCTGAAGAGGATGAGGACACCACAGAGGAACAACCACTGCTGAACGACCCGGTGGCTGAGACACTTCAGTCCGTACGGCATTATGTGAGCGAGGACAGCGCTCAAGAGATTGAGAGGGCCCATGACTACAGGTGTAGCTGTACATTTAATGATGGAGTTCCCTGTTACACCCGTTACACCCCTGAGGAGATGGTCAAGAGACGAGACCAAATGAATGAAATGACTAATGGTAAGTAACGTTATAACGTTATATTATTTAAATACCTTTGACTGTGGTAACGATGTGTGTGTGAGTATGGGTTAGTGTTAAAAACATAACAACAATTAAAATAATGCTCACATAACCACCTACAACTTAAAGTTGGCTAATACTCATTGAAAAATTATTGTGGTGAACATTTTCATAAATGTTTCAACCCTACATTTTATCCACATGGGGAGACATATTTTTTTGGCTACCCCTTAAATCACATGTGGCCCCAGCCTAATTATCTAAAGATGTGCAGAGATAGGCAGCTACAAATGTATTATCTCATGTGAGAGCAGTTTACTCTGGAGTCACTGCCAGACTAGCCTGTACTTATTATTACCCTTTATAATAGATAGAATATGTGTGTATGGGAGTGTGTTTAACATAATACTATAGGCAATGTGTGGGGGGTGGGCCTGTGTGTTCTGTTACACGTTAAAGATTTAAGTTGTGTGTGATGAGTGATTGACACAACACATTATGTAATGTTATATGATTTTCCAGGTGAAAAGCATTTGGTGCTACTTGGAAAGATAAGCTCCAACATAAACCTCTCCAAAGAGACCGCTTGTGCAAAGAGAGGACACCAAAAGGAGCGGAAACAGCAGAGAACGTCCTATTTCTTAGATGGGCACAAAATCTGCCGGGAGACTTTCAAGTTTCTACATGGGTGAGTTTGATTTTGAAAAGGCTACTTCACTTTTGGTAGTGTTACTATTTTCAAATGAAGTGGTAATAAGCCATGCATGAGTTGAACTGAGTTTGACAATAACTGAATAGAAGCAGAATTTACAGCAATAGTAATACATAAATAAATAAATATATATATATATACATGCTTTTACATAATGAAAAAATACAACGACAATGTATATACTACAATGCATACATTAAATAAAGCCATAAAAAACAATCAAAGACTGATGTTTTAAACCATTCCAGAATTTCTCAAGACAAGCTGACAGGTATCATCAAGTTCTTCAAGGAACATGGCTTGGCCTCAAGGATAAGACGTGGTGGTCGTGTGGTGACCAAAAGGGTGTTGTCCTTTGAAGACATCCAGCGAATTGTACGGTTCATTACCAACTTTGCAGATGTCTTTGCCATGCCACTTCCTGGACGGATTCCAGGGTTTAAGAGGACGGACATCAGTGTTCTACCAACAACTGAGACCAAGTCCTCTGTGTGGCGGAAATACAAGGTTCAGATGCAGGAGAAGGGTGGGTATTTTCTTATATTTTAATCTTGTTTTTTGGGGGTTTTTTTACACGAGGAAACCTCAATGGAAAACTAATGATGAGTAATCTAACAATGCTATCTTTGTCTTTAATCACCTTTCCAGGTCACCGTGCTGCTGGCAACAGCACATTTAGGAAGCTGTGGAAGGAGCTGACTCCCAGTGTCATTATTGGGAGGCCGATGACAGACCTATGTTGGTTCTGTCAGAAAAACAACATTGCCATCTACCGCAGCTCCAACTTTCCCGACTGTGTCAAGTCAGCGAAGCTCAGGAAGCAGGAAGAACACCTCCGCACCGTGGGGGTGGAGCGTCAGGCTTACCAGGAAATGGTCGCCAGCTGTAAAGAAACAGCTAGAGAGCTGGGTGTCAAATTAGGACCCAACCAACCCTGTAGCAGAGACATCACCATCCACTACAGCTTTGACTATGCACAGCAGGTGAGGTGTGTGAATGTGATGAATGCTGTGATAATCCAGAATGTTTGGAATGTAACAATATGAATATTCACACATTTTTAGAATTAGAGTATAGATCACTCATTAGTTAATTCATCTGTTGGTCTGGTGTTACAGGTTCACTACCCCAGTGACCCTCTCCAGCCCGGGCCCATTTACTTTATGGTTCCCAGGAAGTGTGGACTGTTTGGTGTCTGCTGTGAAGGTGTTCCTCAGCAGGTAAACTACCTCATAGATGAGGCTCATTGCAGCAGCAAGGGTTCCAATGCTGTCATTGCCTACCTCCACCACTTCTTCTCTCAGTATGGGCTTGGGGAGAAACATGTTCACCTGCACTGTGACAACTGCTCTGGTCAGAACAAAAACAGATACCTCCTCTGGTACCTTGCTTGGCGGTGCATGGTGGGACTCCATGAAGATATCTCCCTCAACTTTCTTATTGCTGGCCACACCAAATTTGCACCTGACTGGTGCTTTGGCCTGTTTAAGCAGCAGTTCCGCCGCACACCAGTGTCCTGCCTGAAGGACATCAGCCAGGCTGTCAGGTCCAGTACCGTCACTGGAGTCAACATCCCCCAGCTGGTTGGCAATGAGTCAGGGGAGACCTTCGTCAAAACAGACGACTGGCACAACTTCCTTGCCCCCAGCTTCAGACCGCTTCCAGGTATCAAGAGGTACCATCACCTACGCTTCACCAGTGCCGAGCCTGGAGTGGTCTACGCCAAGGAGTTTGAACGTAAAGAAGAAGAATCCTTCAAGCTGCTACGCACAGGGTGCTTTACTGACCAGGAGGCACGTCCCACTGAACTGACTCCCCCTGGGCTTGATGAAAAACGGCAGTGGTATCTTTTTGAGAAGATCAGAGAGTTCTGCACTGAGGAAACCAAAGACATCACCTGCCCCAAACCCTTAACACCTCATCCTTAATGAGTGAGAGTGCATAATACATCAACACTATGTAATTCTTCTATAAATGCTGTAAATATATATTTCAAATTGGTTTTAAGTACTGTTAGCTACTCTGTTGATTGTTTGCTATTTTTATATTGTGTAGTATATTTATCTGTTCTGTTGCTTGCTTCTTTCTCTAAATTAGCTTTTGTGCCAAATGATTCTAATGTTGTTAGAGGTTAACATGCAATCAGTTCATTTAAGTATTTATTCATAGTGTTTTTCATAAAAATTGTATATTGATGATTCTGCACGGGGGTATGGGTGTGCACGTGAGTACGGGCGTGCACGTGAGTACGGGTGTGCATGTGGTCTGGGTGTGCACATGGCCATGTACATGGGAATAGATGTGTGCGCATAAGCATGTGCTCAAACATGACCAAAATACATACATAAATTGATGAACGTGCACGTGAGTTCGGGAGTGTACGGGAGTGCACGTTGGTACGGCGTGCATGTGTATGTGAGTGCCTTTGTTCCATGTATTGATGTATGAAAGTGACAACAAGAGAACAGTATATTGTGTGTGTGTGTGTGTGTGTGTGTGTGTGTGTGTGTGTGTGTGTGTGTGTGTGTGTGTGTGTGTGTGTGTGTGTGTGTGTGTGTGTGTGTGTGTGTGTGTGTGTGTGTGTGTGTGTGTGTGTGTGTGTGTGTGTGTGTGTGTGTGTGTGTGTGTGTGTGTGTGTGTGTGTGTGTGTGTGTGTGTGTGTGTGTGTGTGTGTGTGTGTTTTTGTGCAAACAGCTCTAGATGAATTCGTTTTATGGTATGGTTCATTTGAATAAATACCTAAGAAAGTACTGCAAACTTTGAAGGCCTTTTTCTCAAAATCATGGTTCGATGACATTCATTATGTAAAGTGATGTATTTTGCTTAATATTTGGAGGACAAAAACAATATTGATATCATTAGAAAGCTAAGAATCTCATCTTTCCAACAGTGTATCAAACTCAAAATGTGTTTCAGGGTCAATGTGACTGAAAATGATAGAGCAGGTCACAAATGTTCAGAGGAAATTCTTCTCTCTGAACGTCAAATGAATGACCATGAATCTGCTTGGAAATCATAGGAAAAGACATGATATACATATAATTAGGATTTTTGTGACATGCACTTTCTGAGGAAACTGTTCTCCCTTAACTCCATGGCAATAAATACCTTGGAAATTGTAAAAAAACAAAACATGTTATACATATTTATAGATCAGTGTGACATACACTTTCTGAGGAAGTAGTTCTCTTAAGTCCATGGGAAATAAAAGCCTATAAATAACATTGGAAATCATTAAAAAAAATACATGAGATACATATTACATTGTATCTCATGTACATTCTCTTAAGAAAAATCTCTGAAGTCCAAAAAGGTCTGGTCATCTTGTCTGTAGTCATGAGTGCATTTCAGAGAGAAACTGCTCATACCTTATTCAGCATTTGTCTTGGTGCCAATTTGCCAGAATGTTAACACAAGCTGACAGATATTACACTATGTTCCTGCATTAGAGGAGAGCTGATAAAGACCAGGGGTTCCAAAGATCAAGTTCCCCTTGATAGTGAAAGAGGTGTGTTTTTCTGCCTGAATCTCCCAGTTTGGCTCCTGCTGGTCTGTAAGGACATTTAACTCAAAGAGTCTGCAGCATGAGTCTTCAGCAGAAATCAATCTGTTGGACAGGGGGACTCTCCTGAGACAGCCCGTCATCTTACGGATGAATAATGGTCATCATAATGACTCCTGCTCTATGATGTAGACCTGACCTCCTCTGCTGATGGTCACATTGATTTTTTCCTCTTTTCTTACTGGCTCTTTCATTTATTCCTTTGATTGACAGGATAAATGTAGCTTCTATATATTTTTCAACAGCCTGTCCTGGGGCTCTGTGTTTTTGTTGCTTCCTGCGATGTACCATCATTGATTAGTCCTCCAGCCCAACGGAGAACAACCTGCTGCTGCCTGGTTGCTGGGTAACAACAAAACAGCCCCCTGAATATCGTTAAATACAGTTCGAAGAGAGATCCCTGTGATGCGGGAGCCTTTCAGGAAGATTTCCTGCATTGTTTAACAAGAATGGACTTATCTCCGATTTACATCAGATATGAGATCAGTCGTTGGTCAGCTCCAAGAAAAGTAAAAAGTACCTCCATAAGGAGTTCAAGAAGGAATCTGTTAGTTTATTCCATTGTGTACCAAGAGCTAGAACTGCAGTAACAGCAACGTAGTTTACTGTAAAATGACGGCGGCACTGATCGAGGTTTTCTGTAACTGTCCAAGTCTGTTCACATTTGCTTTTCCATGAACCCGAGCCCATACCGTGTCCCTGTTACCGTTTACTTCCCTTCTGTCTTCTTCTGTTGATTTCCCTGATGCCCAGCACTCTCTAATTCTCTTTTTACTTTTCTTTACTGGGGACAGTTTAGCAATCATGAATCCACAGTCTCATGCTCTCACAAATATAAAAGTAGATATTCATAAAGTATTCCATGTTGTTTTTCTGATGGAGGAAACTAATGTTTGTTGTCCAAAGCTGACTTTAAATGAACAAGTACTACTACTTTCTGCTGATTGATATGACTTCCCGCTGTCCTTTGATCCTCCTTAGCAATGGTCTGTTCTCCTTAGCAGCAGCAGTATTTTAGCGAAAATGAGCTGACTTCTGGAATTTCCATATTGACCAATAAGACTTGAGCATTCAACTAAGCTTTTAATTAGTGGTGGGCATAGATTAATTTTTTTAATCTAGATTAATCTCACTGTATTCTTGGAATTAATCTAGATTAATCTAGATTAAAATGGCTCATTTGAATTCTGCCGAAGGCATTCAGAATATGTGTGCTACCCAAATAATGACTAAAAGTAAGTCTTTGAGAACGGGTTTCTCAAGCCAGGTGGTGCATTAGACCAGGGGCTCATCTCCAGTTTCCAAAATGCATCACAAACTGCTTGAGAAAGCTGTTCTATGATAATTGGTGATGAAAATAAATCAATGACAATGAGATGTACTTGTGTTTATTAACTGTTTATTTTTAGTTGAACAGTAGGCCTATATAACAGGTTGTAATGAACTGTTTACAGTCAGTAGCTTTGTGTCAGTCAAAGCTCTATTTCTCCTTCTTCCACCAGTCACTCAGGCAGACCAGTTTGTTCACATTTTCTGGTGACAAACAAGCTCTCCTCTTCTGCACAATATGGCCTGCTAAAGAAAAAAGTCTCTCGCATGGGACAGTTGTGGCAGGAGTCCCCAAGTATTTACGGGCAATTTGGGCCATCTTACCATAGACAGCAGTGTGCTCTGACCACCACTTCAGTGGACACTGATCTAGACTGGCACTGGGCTCTACCTTGTACCTCTCCACTGTACTATCTTCTGGTGTCTCCTCATCTGATTCTGAGTCGGATCCCATCAGTAGCAGGGCTGTTTTCTTCTTGGGTGGCTCAGGGTTCTCCTCCCTGAGTGGCTGCAGAGCAGGTTCTTCTCCCTTCATCAACTCACTTAGCTTTGCCCACACTGGCTCCCTCTCTGCTCTGGGCAAGCACTTGAGGTCCTTAAATCGTGGATCTAGAGCAGTCGCCACCTTTGATGAATAAAAAATAATAATTATTGATTGATGAAAATGTCACTTTCCAAATCCAACCTCCATATTTCTTCATGACTTATTCATCTGGCTTTACAGTCTATTATGGTCATACAATGTAGTTATCTTCTGGTCACTCTGACATACCTTAAGCCATTCCAGGTTTATTTTCTCCCTCCGCTGGTTGAGGTCCTTGATGAAGGCAGCCTTGAATCGCACAATATAGGCAGGATCATCATCTGAGATGTTCATCGCGTGCTGTAGGTGGCACAGGGCAGGTAGAACCACAGAGCAGGATACATACTTATCTCCACCAAGGAGCTCAGTGATGTACCTACAGACAGACAGACAGACAGACAGACAGACAGACAGAAAAAAATTATTAGTGACAGATTAATTTAACTCAGATTACACATTTAAGGGCAGGTGTTTCTTACATACAAAGTGACATTTAAAAACTTGTATGCCAATTCATGAACACACTATCTTTTTAGACCATACCTGCATGGCTCCAGCAGTTTCTCTAGCTTTGCCAACTTCTCATAATCCGCATTTGTTGGGAGGGCCAGGTTGTGCTTCTGCAGCGACAGCGTTGTGTGCAGTGCGTCTCTGTTGCGCCTCACGCGCTTTATCATCTCAAGAGTGGAATTCCAACGTGTTGGAACATCTTGCACGAGTGACTCCTTAACTTGTCCAAGGGAGGATTGTTGGACATTTAGCTCGTCTGAGTTGGCCGGACTGTGTTTGAAATGTCCGACCACTTTACGGCACTTGGCCAGTGCACCATCAAAACCACCTTCCCGAAATGACACTACAATAGCTCTCTGTACAACATGCGCAACACAGGGCAAGTGCTCGAATGGAAGTATCCTCCCTGCTGCCACCATATTAGGAGCGCTATCTGTTCCAATAGTGCTTATTTTGTCAGTTATCCCCCACTGATTAGCGACGTCGAGGAACTGCCTTGCACACGCTTCTGCAAAGTGACGCTCCTCTGTTTTCATCACACCTAACGGACAGACAAAGTAAATTAGAATAATTTCACTACTAGTAGTAAACAACTAGCAATTATCAAGAAGCAAACATAACGTGGTGGTAATTAAAAGGCTACGAAATTAAATTATGTAATTTAAAAATGACATAACGTAGCATACCTAAAGCGAAGGAGTGAAGTTCCCAGCTAGCATCGATGAGGTGTACTGTAACGCCGAGGTAGTTGTCGTTGTTAACGGACGTCCAATGGTCCCCAGTCAGTGCTACAGACCTCGTCTCTACCATCTTCTCAACTTTCGTAGCTTTCTCTTCTGCGTGCTGGTCATGTATTCTCCTCATGATAGTTCGCCTCGCAGGTAGTTTGTAAGATGGGTCACCTGTGGCCGCCTGGAGAACAAGCTCGAGCCCGTCATCTTCAACCACGCTAATGGGCCTGCAGCTGGTGGCAATCCACTGAGCGAGGAGACTAGTTAGCTTGACTGATAGAGCTGTGCTGACGGGCTTGCCTCGGTTGCACTCAAAGATAGTTGTTTGACGACGAGTCTTCCCCCGCGCTACATCAGTGCTCGGCCCGGCATCTTCCGCATTAGCTAAGGGATGCTTTGCGTTTAGGTGGTACTTGAGACTGGATGAACTCCTACAGTAAACTAATTCCGCATTGCACAAGGTGCAAACAACCTTATTTTTGTCGAGGTTTCCATCGGGAAGCTTCTTAAAAATAAATTTCCCCTGAAGCAAACCCCGCGGCTTCATTCCTGCTGTATCCATGTTAGCATGTCACGTTTAATGTGGCTGATTTGACCGGGGTCAGATCCATAGACCGTAGAAGAAACACAGGTCAAAGACTCGATCTCGCCCCCTACAGTGCAATTCGGCTAGGTATACATCCGCGCTAAATTATCAAGGTGAAAGTCATCATCGCTTGCGTAGTATAGACCCAGCTCCCAACCCAACTTTGAGAATAGATTAACGGCGATATTTTTTTTTATCGCCGACAAGAGTCTCACGTTAACGCAGCACGTTAACGCCGATAACGGCCCACCACTACTTTTAATAAATACCATTAACGCTAACGTAAGCACGCAGTGTTACAGGAGTAAACAGGGAGGCAAATAAAGTTGACTTTCGTTTTTTTTATATCAATCAATTATACGTTGATGTACATTTGGAAGCCATTAGATTAGATTTAGCAAGTTTTGCCAGCAATCTTAATTCAGTCTATAAAAGATCAGTGTTCATGTCAGGCGACCTGTAGCTGTATAAAGCACACAGTTCAACAAGATCAGGTGTCAGCAGGAACAACGTCATCAGCTTATCAGACCCGGACAACTGTGAATGGAATTATCATTATTTTGTATTGCATCACACATAGGAAACACATTTTGAATTTATCATCCTTTTTTAATTATTATTAGTATAATTTCTTTAATGTATTATTTTGTGAATTATATTTGATCCCCCTGCTTAAATAAATAATTTAAAAAGTCGAAAAAAAAGGCTTCCCATCTCTAATTATTACATGCTGTTTGAGAGGCCCTGAGCTCTGAACAATAACCTACTTTTTAAATATGATGACTGTTTTAGGTCAACAGGCTCACTATGGGGGTTAACCAGGGCTCGATATTAAGGACTAACCGATGGCCCGGGGCCATCTAGTATTTAGCTCGGGCAATGAAGCCTCACCTGCTGGTTGCCCGATCGGGCAATCTATTATGCCAGTATCATGCAGCTCGCGGATCCAGTAATGAGTTACCCGACAGTAAAACTAAACATATCTATAACTAGTTACGGTAGTTTGAGAGGTAATTAAAATATCTACGAGTGATATTCTAACCTGAAGTGTGTGTTTTGTTCCGCTCACCGCTGCATGTGATCATGCAGAGCTGCGTGTCGACTCGTCAGCAGCAGCTGATCTCTCTCTCCCGTCAGATTAGACTTCACTCGCGTTTATGTCCATATCGATCAGATCCAGCTAGTTCTAGCTAATGATATGAATACCTGCTTATTAAAAGACACCTAAACAATAAGTGTCGCTATGCAACCGGGTGAGGCCACAAAGTATAGTGCAGCATTATGCATTTGTTTACATGCCCACCAGAACCCCGAGGCATTACCAACAGATCAACGCACAATCAACCCAGACAGGACATCTCTTTCTCCACATTAAAGAGCAACTTCCAGGTTAAAGAAACCTGTGAATAAATGTGTAGGAAAATGATGAATACACTAGATTTTCAAAAAAATATACAGAAATATACACTACAGTGACATCTAGCGTCGTTTTTGTAAGAAATGTTCACTTCCGCATAAAAAAGCCTCGGCACGTGACCTCCCGCGTGTGACGTAACACGGGGGACACAAGGGGGAGAGCGGCAGGTGTAACGTATTAATAAACATGGGTCCCAATGCTAGTTTCGACACAGAAGAAGTTGAACATGAATATTCAAATGCATATGACGGACCACAACCTTATAATTATGAGCCTGCAAGGCGTCCAAGAGACCAGGAGCAGCCAAGGATTAGAAGAAATAACGGCAAAAACGGGAAATTGAGCTGTGGTGTGAGGAGAACCAGAGGAGAACTTAGCAGCTATCTTGGTGAGTGACCGGCGTTAGCTACAGAATGTTAGCTAATGTCACATCACAACATTGTGAAGTTAGCTATCATATATCAGGCTATAACTAAAGTAGTATTGATAATATAGTAACGTTACTGGCAGGACTGTTGATACTGATCCATAACAGAAACTAATGCGCAAGTATCAGCCGTATCTTGCGTTACCTAATGCAACTCCATACTACGGTGCTGTGTACCGGAGAAGAGACGCGAGATACGGCTGAGACTTGACGATCTGGCGGAGAAAGGTCGTGGAGCCTCCGTTGATATGCCGTTGTAAATGGCTTGATGGAAAGCAGGTGTGTAGTCGGGGAGGGTGTGCAGCTGATTGCAGCAGGTGAGTGGAGGTTGAGCCGGGAGCCAGGAGTGACAGCCACCACGCACACACAAACAACACAGACAGGGGAAAACAAACAAACACAAAGGAGACGGCTGGAGCAGTACAGCCACCACAGCGTTACCTAATGCAATGTCTTACGGTGCCGTTTACCGGAGGGGAGAGAGAGCAGCGAAGGGGGTGAGAGAGAAGTAATACGGTTTCCTGATAAAGCTGTATGTGCTGCAGGGAGGTGGATGCACAACGCACCCAGGAACGAACTCTAGCTCCGGTCCTTTTTACTGTGGACTCGATGTCCTGACAGGCTGGTATTTGTGCAACCTGCACAAACACAATACTGCACCATGATTACAAATGGTGAAATACAATGTAAAACTACCGAAAAATACCAGCTCCTTAAAACACAACCGCTCTATTCAACGCAACTCTACTATACCCGCGGTCAGAGAGCGGAGATGTGTCCCCTGCGTGATGTAATATGACGCGTTTGACGTATGACCTTAAAAAAAAGCAGTTTTTAAGAGCAGAGCTCAAAATTGCTCCTTTCCCTCTGAATGCCTGCCCTTATGTCTCGTAAAACATATCAAATCCTGCATTCACTATTTTAATTGTAATTTTCAAGCAAGTTTAAGCATAAATGTAGAATAAATAAAAACCTGCAAGATGCTCTTTAAGTGTTAGACATTAGAATTGACTATTATTGTCTGTCACATACTCTTCTTCTCTGTCACATAAGTGGCGCAACTGAAGCGGTATTGCGCTAAAGGGAAATTATTTTGACCGAAGAGATTTAGATTTGCCGGCTAACGGGAACTCCAACGTCACCATTTTGTGTGCTTCGCGGATTCGCTCGGCTCCTCTCGACTGCTGCTCGGGTCTGCTCGGTCAGCTTCCGGATGAGGAAGCATTCATTCGACCAACTTACAGTAGATAACATTACAAACATTTTTAACAGGAGCCATAATAGTGTAAATAATGTTTGGAAGTTAGAACTGAATGTAATCTTTTCTACTTTTTTACATCTGGGAAGGAGGAAAGTGTTTTGACCAACAACTTAAGTATTTCTTATAGCTATGCAGGGCATGAAAGCGAGCAAACAAGAACAAACAAACAAGTGAAATGAAGAATAAAATTGAAATTGTACAATATAATATTGTGGTGGTTCATCTTATAATCAGTCTAGAGAATGCACCAGACATCTACAGTAAGACCTGGAAAAATCTAAATGTTCTAGGGGGAGTCCCCCCAAACCCTTCGTGCCATTTCGTCCGCGCGCATTTTTCAGGGCAATCTCTATTGGGCTCAGGGCCATCTGTATATTAGCTTAGATGGCCAACAGGGCCATCTCCCAAAATCCTTAATGTCATGCACTGGGTTAACGCAGGTACAGTCCAAATGAGGAGGTGCAGCACCTGAATGAATGAATGAGTGTGAGTCATTGAGCTGCTTCACATGTGATCTGCAGCTCTGGTTTTAACAACAGGGCAAACGTCAGTGATTTATAAACAGCTGTGGGAAGCAGCTTATCTCAATCTTTAAAGAGCAGCCCTATTAGCCTGACAACTTCCCCAAACATATACGACCCCCACTCCCCTGCAACTGTAGAAGCTTCCGTCTCCAAATCAGCACTCACTGTTTCTGCTGCTGTTTATCAAGAAGGAAATGTCGAGCAACAATCGGCTTCTTTTCCTTCCCTCTCAGCTTTTTCATGTTTCACAAGCTGCCATTTCTCTCATGTACAGTCCCTCCCTTTTTATAATCTGTTATTTATTACACAGCCGGCAGTTTGTACAAACAGAAACAGTCCTGAAACCTGAGTCATAGCATTCAGCAGCACTACCAACTGCAGCCAACAGCCTGAGAGGTTAGACATGTAGCTGCAGCAGGAGAAAGGAGCATCTCATGGCTCTGATGGGGGGTCGTAAATATTCAAAAGTCAAACTAAACGTATCGGAAAGGTCTTCAAATCACACATTGGCAAGCTGCAAACACATCTGTGCATGCATCTAGCATTCACACACACACACTCAAAAACATTTGACCTCCATGCCAAATTTCTCGGTTCTTTGACGCAAATCTCAGAAATAAATGTGTGTAGAGACCTATGGTAGAGACCGACAGCAGATTATAGAGCAGCTGGTCGCAGCAAATAAGATAAGAAAAAACATAATCAAAGTACAGTGCATTTGAATGAACCAAGAGAAAAACTGCTAACAACAGTAACTTCTGAGTCCTAATTTGGTTGTTTCATTTCCTCTTTGAGTTCATTGCCAGCAGTATGTGGAGGGAAAACAAAGGATGAGTCACTGGAAAATCTGACTTTTCAGAAAGACATAGTGATCGGTGTGATAGTGTTTGATTAAAGGGTTTTTATTGTGCATGGGGCTCCACCTGTCAGCTGACTCTGAACCCAGCTGCAGGTACTTCACCTGGGCCACATCAAAGCTGGGACCCCGCCCTGTGGCCCCATGGAGCTCGTTACAGTGGCAGATAATTGGGAAGGTCTCCTCTGCACAGATGCTGACGCACTTCAAAGGAGATCCCCTTCAAAGAGCACGCAGGTTAGAGTGGGAATAGGAGGAGGAACATGAATATTCTGCACAAAGAGTTTGAATCCTGAGGTAGAGAAGAACATGGAGAGGAAGGGCCCGTCTCCACAGCACCCTTTTTTCCATTGATTCCAATGAGGAGAGAGCGCACGCCAACCCTGCATTTTTTTTTTTGCTTTACGCCATTTGTGTTGCGGCCGCTCTGAGCACTTCGAATTTGAAAGGGTTTCAACTTCCTCAGAAATTGCTGGGGACGTCACTGTTGTAATTGGAGGAGAAGCTTGTTTTTGACTGTGCCTTTCAGACAAAATCTATCAAAACAAATATCAAAAACCTGTTTATTTGAGCAGATCGGCCGGCAGGTGTTGTACTTTTATCTCTGTACCAACTCTACACTTGTCCGACTGAGCAGTGAACCTCGTTTATACAAAGTGTGAGAGCCAGAATCTTCCGGTGGGTGATCTTGGTTTATGTCAAATAAATACGTGGTAACCCTAACAGATGATAAAACCCATGAGGGCAAGCGATATCTCAACACCATATCACCATGCGATATGGTATTGAGATATTGTTGTCGTAGAAACAATAAAAAAGCTTGTGGACACAGGGTTTGGGAGTGAATTATTGTAGGGAAATTATGCAGATCTGCAGATCCCAATTGTATGGATGGGGTTGAGGTCAGGCTTTTGTGTATAACAGTCAAGTACTTCCTCACTAAAATTGGTATACCTTTTTTTCCCTTATTGTGCTGGCTTTGTCCACAGCGGGCGTTTTCATGTTGAAACCGGAAAGGGCTAAACACAAACTTGGACATTGGAAGAACATTTCATTTCCTGCTGCAATATTAAAGTCACAGGGAAACGGCATTTTGTGCATCTTTATCTCCTTTCATGTGAAGTGTATCTGACTGAAACATAATCTGTGGGCGGTGTGTTTCATTGCATTTAATTGAACTGCTCAAAACTGGGCGTGGCCACAGCCTGTCAAAAGTTTAAAGAGATACAAAGCTGGGGAGGAATGTTGGCTTCAACCCATCACCCCGATTTTAGATCTGTAGGTGAAGCACAATCATTATATAATTCACGTTTAGTTTCTGTGTGTTGCTCAGCCTGCATGTCTTCCAGCTGTGTTTACTGTTGAACATGAACACAAACACACATTCACTCACATTACTATACAGGGCTCGACATCATAAATGGCCCGCTGGCCCGGAAGCACTATTTAGACACCCCGGGAATTTTACCCTTAATGTCTACCCCTGCTATACATTTTTAACACACTTCATCAATCACTGCACTTGTGGAGGACCTCATCTCCCACACACTCATCAATTTAGCAACTTTAACAGAAAATACTCATTACATTTCAAAAAAGGAATGGTTTGCAGTGCGTCTAATGTTGCCAGTATCTAAATGTTGTGGCGTTTGTTGCTGCAAAGCTGAGCAGCGTTTACAGTAAACGTTCCTCTGGTGGTGAGTTCAGAACTGGGAACTCCTGCTGAGTCATCGTAGTCATTGAAAACAAACAATTAACCTGTTTTTGCTCAAGATAGCATCTGGATCATCAGTTTTTTCCCACCGTTTCCTACACGGAACGTCCATTCATTTTCCCCTCAGTCTCCAATCGGACATATTGTCTGTTTTAATATGTTTTAATGTGCCAATTCACAAGTCCAAGTCACTCGAGTCACCACTCTTCGAGTCCAAGTCCGAGTCACCTAGAGAGAGTCGTAGTCGAGTCCAATGAGTGTCTGAGTCGAGTCCGAGTCATCATTACCTGTGTTCAAGTCCGAGTCACCCAAGGAGTGTCCGAGTCGAGTCCGAGTCATCATTACCTGTGTCCGAGTCCTAGTCCGAGTCACCCAAGAAGAGTCCAAGTCAAGTCCGAGTCACAAGTCTTTATGTATTAACCTTCGTGGATATATGTGTTGAAATGTAGCTGCTCCTCTACATTCCTTTTATCCTGTGATGTTATTATAATGTGGCTATTGAACTGCTGTAAAGCAAGTTTGGCTACAATTCTTGTAATAGGTGCTATACAAACATAAAGCTTATTACTAATATTATTATTATTATTTTTATTATTGTAAATTACCTTTAATATGTCTAACTATATTTAAGGCGAGACACGGCAGGCAAAAACATCGTTTTTCAAGCACTGGTCAATTTTGAGATTTTGTGCTATTTTGATTCTATAACATGTTTTCTTTCAGGCTTTTGGAAGGAAAACGTACAAAATACACATTTAAGTGTTTATTTTACTATAGTTTGTCTATTTGCGTCAGTAGATTTCTCCTAAATTCACCAAAAGTTAGCATTCTAACGTAACATAAAGTACCGCGACCGCTGTGTGCACCATGTCATCAGAGATATCGTTGGAAAGCTGTGTCTCTCCTGCACAATCTCATCGGATCCAAATATGGTATTTTCCTTTGTATCAGCAACCAATCGTGAAAGTACAAAGGGGTCTTAAACCAAGAAACAAAATCTCATTGGCTGGTGTCAATTTCTGACAACGTGATTCGTTCAGATACGTCACGTGGTGTGCTAAAACACTTCCTGGTTAGCTTTCCGCTAGAAATTGAAATCTCAAAATGGACAAAAGAACGGCGAAAAAAACGTTTACAGAGAAGACGACAACAATTGTCACTTGCACGAAGCAAGTTTATACAAAAAACAAATGACCCCAAACATGAAATACCTTCACGGAGTGCGTCGATGCGCAAGCTGTCATCCAAAGAACAGGAGGGTTTAGCTAGCGCCTCACGGCAATCTTTAAAGGTCGTTTTCTTAAAATGAGTTTTTTCTCCTACTCTGAGTTCGAAATGTCAACTTCAGTAGCACGTAGATACACAAAACCTTCCAGTTATATTCCTATCAATATTATGAAGGCTTTTACCGAAGGGTTTGTTCATATATCATTCATAGCCTGAATTATACAACATTGTATACCTAAAAACATGGCGAAAATTGATATTTTAGGGCTGTTGACAGTATTTTCTGATTTATGGAGTGATAAAAAGAGATATCCAATATCCCTTCTGTAAAAGCCTTAGATACTAATATAAATACAAAATGAAACAAGAATTTTGAACCTGGCTTTATCCAAAGTTCAGATTTCGATTCCTGAAATGTGTTAAAATATGCACACATTTAATGAGATAATGGCTAATTTGCCTATTTAACCATGCTATTTCAGAAAACCTGTGATACAAAAAACAATTGCCTTATTGTAAGTAATTAACTGGAGATATTTCTAGCTGATACCTTTAAGTTAAAAACAATTACCCTATTACCCATCACTTAGAGAGTCTGACCATCATTCAGCCGGGGACGCCCCAGAAAGCACATGGCTACTTAGCATGCAAAATGATGACATTCTGCATGTTAAGTAGCCATGTGTGAATCTTTATTTATTGAGTAGATCACGTTACTCTGATGATAGTATTCAAGACAGCCTATATATCTGAACTCGATCCTTAGAGTAATGTGTTACGGAGCCTTCTCTTCAATATTTTTTCCACATAACGAGCATTTTGCGCTGCTCTTCCCCAATGTGGAAGCAGAATGTGTGAAAGCATACAGCACGATGTGGGGTGTGTCTCTAGACATCTTTAGACTGGAATAGCGGGGCCCAGTACATGAACTCGCCTCGCAGGTGCACACGCCAGGTTAGAGAACATCAGACTCCAGAGAAAACATGCTCGAGTCCAAGTCAGAGCGTCAATGTACAAGACGAGTCCGAGTCATCGTGGGGGGAAAAATTCACGAGTCAGATTCGAAGTCATCGTGCTCGAGAATTCACAAGTCCAAGTCCAAGTCATCGTGCTCGAGAATTCACAAGTCCGAGTCCAAGTCATCGTGCTCGAGAATTCACAAGTCCAAGTCATAGTGCACGAGAATTCACTAGTCCGAGTCGCGTAAATCAGTGCGAAAGGTCGAGTCACGAGTCTCGAAAATCGGCACTCGAATCCGACTCATCGTACTCCATCTCTGGTCTCTAACCAATAAGCAGCGATTTATCGTCAATGTTATGTCATTTTCAGGATTTTTTAGTTAGCATAGGTTTGTAGCTTATATCTCATAAATAAGACGATTCCGTTTTGATGTCCTGTAAAGCTGCAGCCATCTCAACTACACTTTCACTCCAAAGTTAATTATTATTATTATTTTGAATAATGTTTAATCAATTTTAAATCACAGCAGAAAAATTCATAGTTTTGATTTTGAAAATGAATTACTGACTATGGTCATTACAAAAATAAAAATTCAGCCACACCTAATGGCTTCCCTCAGTGGACGAAGTTTGCTCAGTTGATATGGTGGTGGTTCAGTGGTTGTTAAATGACCGAAGTATGGTATTTTGGTAATAACAGGTGTTTATATATTTAAGTAAGAGCTCATGAAATCCCATGGTATGATTATCTCACAGTTAAGAGGCCTTTATTAGGTCGATGCAAATGTAATTTGGTTTGCATCAAGTCAACAAAAATCCAGTTGCATTACCATTATTTGATAATAATCAGTATTATCACCAGACATGGACATATTCTGCACTATTTGTCCAGTGGAGGAGTTTACATATTGCAGAAGGCAATATAACAAACAGTAACAGCCACAGTGAGATGAAAATGGCTTTAGGCTCCAACTTTTATTTGTGACTAGAAAACCTCCATCCCATCATTGAGATAAAGTACTTGGCTCGACTGCAGCGTGACTACCTCCCCTACTATAGAAAACCCTAATGCACAATACTGTTCAATGAAAAGCACAAACATTAAAGGGACACGGGGCTCTAAATCTTTCCGTCCCGCTGTGAGTTTTCCTTCATCTGCTGCGACAATGGAGGCTTTATCTGACTGCTCCTCCTGAACATTCACACCTGGGGACTGACCAGTGTCTGATGTGCCTGCCCAACACACACAATCACTCACACAAAGAGGTCTTTTTCAGTGCATTTGTATGATCAGTATGGATCAGGATTCTGCAGTGAAGGCTTAGCTTCAGGCTGTAAATAGGATTATTAAATCTCTGGACGTCCTCCAGATGTTGCTGCTCTGCTCCGTTCGGATCTGTCTTCTCCCCGATGCTTTTCTTTGGTTTAATACGACATGAAGGACGCGTCCTCTATGCCGCCGTCTCCTATGTCCTTCTGAGTTTATTAGCAATTCTCCACCTCTTTGTCTCGATGCCTTCAGCCATTCCACTTTATCTGATAAAGGGAATCGCTGTAAACAGGCACTCAAGTGCCTAACAAATACTTTCATCATCTACTAATTTGATGATGACTTTCTTTATTAATCAAGTCATCATTTGATCTTTAAAATCCAAGATAAATTGTGAAAATGTTAATTACAAATTTGCCAAACTCTAGTTGACATATTATAATGTATAGCTTTGTCCAACACAAAGTCCAAAACCCAAGGTTATTCAGTTTCCTGAAATATAAAAACAAGAATACCAGCACCAACTAGTTTAGAATATTGGTGATATATGACTCTACTTCTAGTGTTGACTGATATTTGGAATGGTTGACAATTATTTATTTCTGCCATTTTTCTTATCGATTAATACATCTTTTCAGCTCTCAGTTATATTGCTTTGTTTTAAATGTCAAAATATGCCATTTTAAAATGTTAAAAAGTGCGCTCAATATTGTAATGCATCCCACGCTGTGAGCATTCCCCATTTCTATGTTCCTATGTACCCCAGTCAGACTGCTACTTCCATTACTTGTATTGTTAAATCCTTAAAATATAGGATAGCGACTAGATACTCCCACAGAAGCTTCAGGGGAAATACACGGTTTAAACTAGACTCACTTAATGGTAAACGAGTAAGTTGATTTTTGAAAACACTGGCGAAGGAAGTAAATTCCACTAGTCAAAACAGGATGGGCTTGGTAGTGCCAGTGCAAACCTCAAGGACTTGATATAATCTCAATGAGACCAAGATATTTGCCTTACTTTACTACTTACTTTTACCTTTTTATATTGACTATTTCTTCTGTGGCAACGTTTTTCATAGGTATTTACAATTACATTTTAGCAACCATTTGTTTAAGTGTTTTGGGTATGCTTTTTGTTTCCTGAAGCTGTCTAACCCTTATCTTTCATGCATGTGTTTTCATGGGTACAGCATTAGAAGCCCTATTCACATTTCTGAGTGTATCTTGAACATTGATTTTCTGCCTAGGCGTTTTCACACGTTCTTGGCGTGTCCAACTGGTGCGGTCATGAAGTTTAGTATGTGGACTGTGCGTGCGGACATGAGCAGATGAATGAATGTGTTACTCTTGGACTGGGATTCGTTCATATGCTTTTAATGTCTGAAGACAGAGCTTGCCGTAGTTTGATGCTCTGAGCAGGAATGGGAAAAGACTAAAGAATAGAGGACTAACACACACACACACACACACACACACACACACACACACACACACACACACACACACACACACACACACACACACACACACACACACACACACACACACACACACACACACACACACACACACGTACAATGGACTGTGGGGCCTCAGGTTGTGTAAACTGTCCAGTCATCCAGCCAGTCAGACAGGAATCCCAGGTATGAGCTTTCAACATGGAACCAAAGACTGAGTGGACCGTGTTTTAACACAGCAATGAGGACATCTGTTTTTAGATGCCTGTCACTTGTCTGTCAATTCTGTTTTTGCAGTTTAATCCATTTGGAAAGGTGATAGTGATGATGATGGTCTTGCTGTTAGTTTGCACACCCCACTGGTAGTTTAAAGCATTGGATTTATGTTCTGCCTAACTCGATGTTTGCTGTTGTCGTAGGGTAAAAATTACCGTTGTTGTTCAGTTGGTAAAGCCCACCCCTTCTCACCTCTGATTGGACAGTAGATGCGGTGATGAAAAGCATTTATCTGCTTGAAGATCAATTCTGTGCTCACAATGCAAAAGCCCAAAAATGATTGAAACCCAAAGAAAACACAGAAAGGTTTGGAGCCTTTGAGTTGATACTATAAGTTTGACTGATGATGGAAAATGAAGAGTTCTTGTGCAAAAATAGATAAAAGACATTCTGAAAATACATTTACCTAGCAGTTTGATTAATATTACCTGAATTCAGTAAATCCTGTTTTGGCAAAAAACCCGCTTCAAACGGTCTTTAAGCTCAAACCTTAATACCTAATGTACAAATCTCTGCTCATATTTGCTTTTGTGTAAGCACTCAGACGAGTATTTGCATATATTTGCAACCTTCAGTTCATGTTTGCAGACATCAGGTGGAGAGATTTAATAATTCACACAGCTCTCACTTTCATCACTCATCATCAGTATTGTGTATCCCAGTGAGAGCGCTTGACGAAACATTAATTGTTGACACCAGCTGAACCCTGATCAACAGCAGCTCCTCAGTGTTCAGTAATGTTCAGGTTATCAACCAATCAGGATGCAAAGAGTCTTTGATATATCACCAAAATGAGCTCACGCCTGATCCAAAGTGGATCACACGCTCCCACCTATTTTTCATTTACATAACATATTCAACATCAATGTCATTTAATCCCATACAGACGGTTAATTTGTTAGATTGTACAAGTTATCTTTATTTCGTATCTTATCTTGGATCTTAGAAATAGACTATATGACTAGGGATGTCCCGATCACCTTTTTTTGCTCCCGATCCGATTCCGATTACTTGATTTTGACAATTTGCCGATACCGATTTTTCCCGATCCGATCTTTATGCAATGCATTAAGAGAAAAAAAAGTATTCAAGTTGTCCCTTAAGGTTATTTTTAATTTAAATTGGATATTCTATCCAACATGGATATTGCTTCTTTCTTTCACAGCAGCATTGGATCAGTTCAGTTGTGCAGCATTGGATCAAAACAAAATAAAGCTTTCAGTACTCGTTAGCTTACTGCTACAATTAGACACTGCGCCCTGCCCACTCTGTTGCCAGATTTGAGAGAAATAAGCAACCAGGTCTATGAAGACAAGCCCCAAAGAAGCAACACATACATGATGTTCTGTAATTTGAAACCAAAACTAAGGCCTCAGGATGACTTTAAGACTTGAACATGGTCATTTTGTTTTGTAACATTGAATAAAAATTTTTTTTAGAAGTATTAAAAAAAAAATAATAATAAAAAAAAAATCCCGATCCCCGATTTTTTTTCTCCCGATTCCGATCTTTTGAAAATCACGTGATCGGCTCCGATCCCCGATCACGTGATCGGATCGGGACATCTCTATATATGACATCTTAGTTTCATTGAGCCATTCCAAGACACGTATCTATTCGAATATTCAGATCCACACATTCAGACCAATTTATTTTGCGGGTTGTAAACCTTGCCATCCATATTATTATTTTTTAATAAAGTTCTCTGGGTTTGGATGGAGTTTGAAAAAAAAAAACAGCTGCACTACGTGCCCAGTGAGGGTTAAGGGGCTAAGAGAACGGGTTACATTTAACAAAGAGACAAACAGGAAACTGGCAGCGAGTCCACACTAGTACTGTTTCCTGCGATGACGTGTGTGTGTGTGTGTGTGTGTGTGTGTGTGTGTGTGTGTGTGTGTGTGTGTGTGTGTGTGTGTGTGTGTGTGTGTGTGTGTGTGTGTGTGTGTGTGTGTGTGTGTGTGTGTGTGTGTGTGTGTGTGTGTGTGTGTGTGTGTGTGTGTGTGTGTGTGTGTGTGTGTGTGTGTGTGTGTGTGTGTGTGTGTGTGTGTGTGTGTGTGTGTGTGTGTGTGTGTGTGTGTGTGGTTGCATACCAGACCTCAGCCTCTCTCTGCAGTGTGGGGATTTCCTTTTTCCACCCTGGTCACATGACTGCAGATATGGGTGTGGTCTCCTGCATTCCTGGCCCCTCTCGCTCTCTTGTTACTCTGTCTGGCGTGCTGCGACACTTTCTCTCTCTCACACAGTCACTTACACACACACACACAGACACACACACATACACACCGTTGTCTAGACCAAAACACACTCACCAGCTCGATGTTGGGTGTTTGACGTGCCCTGTGTGTGTGTGTGTGTGTGTGTGTGTGTGTGTGTGTGTGTGTGTGTGTGTGTGTGTGTGTGTGTGTGTGTGTGTGTGTGTGTGTGTGTGTGTGTGTGTGTGTGTGTGTGTGTGTGTGTGTGTGTGTGTGTGTGTGTGTGTGTGTGTGTGTGTGTGTGTGTGTGTGTGTGTTCTATTACTGGGTGCAACAAGAAAGAAAAAAGTTCCTCTCCATGGGGAAGGTGTGGTCAGCAGAAAGTTTGCATATTGAGTGAGTGTGTGTTTCTGTGTAGGAGGAGGGAGGTGCAGGCTGCTGCTTTAGTATGCAGAGCAGGTGTGTCTGCAGAGGCAGAGAGGAGGGAGGAGAACAGCAGCTGAAAAGGGGACGGTCTGATGGAAGATAATGAAGAACAAAACCTTTTCATGAACTGAAACTGATTGTGATTTTTGTCATTCATGTTTAAAAGAAAAAAATGAGTCTGAGACAAGAACATGTCACTGGCTGCAGACAAAATATTATCTTTGTTCCGATCAATATTCAAAAGTTATAGTTACCACAAAATGAAAAGGACTAGAAAAGGGCCATTGAAATTAAACTGCACATAGATAAGTCTGATAGAATTTCCTAAAGTCTTAACCTGGCAGGAGGAGGGAGTGACCTCGTTTAGAAAGATTGTTTGTTCATGTGCCTGTTTTATAACCGCATGATGACATAGAACACGCCACTGAAGGTAGGACGCTGATTGTAAAGACAGTGATTAGTGACAGTCGAGTGTTTGACAAGAGGCAGTATGTTTTACAACCCTATGGAATGCTATTGTTAGCCTGAACGCTAGCTCACATAGTTACAACCCCAACCAGCCTGAACCCGTGACCCTGCACCAAACAACATTAACTGCGGTCCCACATACTTTACAAAATAAAATGTCAAACTGATCAGCTCTTTTTTTTTTTATCAGATTACCAAATAGTGCCGACCTGGTGGTCGGTCAGTGGATTGGTTGGTCAAAATTGCTGGTGTTACGTTTGTAAGGCCATGCATCCCTAAGCCCATTTTATTGTTGAATATCCCAGTCGCTTGGTTTTTTGGTGCACTGTTTTCTTCAGTGGCTTTGGATGTCTGCTTGCTGTATACAGAATATTCTCCATCGTAAAAGGTTCTGTTTAAGGTAGAGTACATAATATGGCTCTGGATGCAGGGAAGTCTGAACCACATATAGAGAACTGACGGTCGGCCCTTCTACAAAACAGTAGTAGGGCTGAACGATTAATCGATTTTAAATCGAAATCGCGATTTTAAATGATGCAATCATCAAATCACAAAGCCTGCGATTTTTTTTGTTCTTCTTGTGTGTCAGTCATCCACACCAATCAGAAGTGCTGTGCTCCACATGTACCAGTCATTGTTAACCAATCCAAAGTGGCCCATGATAGAAGGTGATAGACAGATTGCTCCAATCACCTGCCAAGTACTTTTGAACTACTTTTCCAAATGGCTTCCAATGGAGCTTTCCTAGATGGTTTGGTGAAACAAACCATCTGAGTCAGGTTAGTAATGCTCCATCACATGTTTTACATCTATTACAGGGTGAATCTTAAACTGAAGCTCTACTTTAAAGCCACCCAACGGAAGTTTCATGTAAGTTTAGTTCTTTCACTCTAGCTCACCCGCAGGGGTGCTAGAGACGGGAGGATGTTGATACGACCTTCCTAGCCGGAGTTATGGCCGCATTTTACAATAAACTTCCGTTGGGTCGCTTAAAAAAATATATATCGCAAATCGAATCGCAATATCTGTCAGAAAAATCGCAATTAGATTATTTCCCCAAATCGTGCAGCCCTAAACAGTAGTATTGAGTTTCCCTCCGTTGTTGTTAATGTTTAGATCTGCTTGTGTTGGTTGGTCTTTTTGGTTTTTTCGCCACCCTTGATGAAATAATCGCAATTAGTTATTTTTTTCCAAATCCTGCAACCATGGTTTGAACCAAATATGAAAAACCTTCGACCCTCAGTTGAAATACACTGCTCTCCGATTGCCAATTATTAAAATTAACACATAAAATGGAACGGACTCAGCTGTTATGAAGTGTGGAGCTCCAGTCACATGATAACTGGAGGGGGATATTGACTCAGGTCTCTACTCTAAGATGCTATTGGATGGATCCGTTTTTAATATTGGATTATGATAACAGCTGATTGATACTGTCCATGAGAGAATTTTGGCACTGTTAATGAAAGCAAAACCCCTTTTTAAAATGTTTTTATGAAGCTAATGCTGCTGTGTTTATACTTTATGCATCAGATTGCCTAATATTAACAACATGATGGATGTGATGGTGGCAAGTGTGAGTCACTGTGCTTCTTGGTTTAGTTTAAGCAAATGTAATCCTTGAAAGCAAACCCTGCACTCTGCCAAAACACACATCAGTTCCTTACTAAGGCGGATTATTCATTACGTGCCTTTCTCCGATCTATTTAAAGGTGTTTTTCAAAAGATTTATATCGCAAGTGAAACACCAAAACACTTAAATGTAATATCTTCTTCTCCTTCGACTTTACCGCCAGCCTCTGCTCAGCGTTTATGTTGCAGCATGGAAGGAAAATCCAAGGACAATAAACATCCACAACTCATAAACATGGGGATCTTTCCATTTCTACATGATATGATCACAGCATGAGACGGGGTGTCTGTGGGTTTTGTTGTAAAACAAAATGTGAAATGTTTAAACCACACAACACAAATGATGTTGAAAATAAATCTGTTCCGCTCGGCCTTTTTTATTGGCCATTTTCTGCACACACACTCATTGGATGGGCTCTTGTATCCCCCACACACACAAATACACAATCAAGTGGCTGGGAACATGGTAGCTACAGCATAATTTCATCTGGATTCAATAACAAACAGATAAAACGGACAAAGAACAGACACACTGGCTCTCAGGCACTCAGACGCATACACTGAAACTCTGCTCGCCTTATGGCACAGATGCCCCATCTATATATAGAGGCAGCTAAAGACATGACATCACTTCCTGTCTGGCTTATGTAACTCTGAACAGTTTCTCATTAAGGCTTTCTTTAAGGTATCTCTGAACGAATGGTGCTGATGATGTGGCTCCAACTTGCTGATACGATAATACTTTATTGTCAATTTCGTAAACTATTTAAGAAAATAAATAATCAAACAGACATTGAACATAACATCACCATCCCTGCAGACTGTATTTACGAGACCCTTTAACAATCATTTCATCTTTTTTTATATTTAGGATTCAACTTATGATTAACTGCAGTGTTGAACACAATGACATCCAGAATTGTTGTTCTTCACCAGTGAGATTCCAATTAGTAATGATGTTTTTTTTAAATTAAAAAATATATATTTGAACACACATTTGAAAATCAGGGCCTTAATTGATAGAGACAGACACATCTCAAACAGAGATTTACAGGTGCCCTTGTATGCTTTTGGCGGTTTTCCCTTTTCTGTAGTGGGTTATATAGGTCTTTTTGTGCATGTAAATGGTCTGCTAAGGTTAGAAGAGGCGCTGCAGCACAGGCAGTAGGAGAAAAATAAAGCAGTTTTTAAACATTTAAGCATGTCACAGTAGAGGCACAAAATGTAAATGTAAACCTGTACATTTGCATAATAAAGCCCCTTTTAATATTACAATAAAATCCCATCTATACATTTTAACATATATATTTTGATCTAGGATTGAAGTCCTTTTTTTAATTGACATAGCATTTTACCTATATTAAAATCCATAACATCCTACAAACTATTTTTTTAGTTGACTCAGCTCCCAACATGAACATTTTAAGGAGATTTCTTTTTAAATAGGTAATTATTTAACAGCATGTTAGCCTGACTGAGTTAACTCTCATTTGAAAAATGTGTCCTTTATCTAAGTGACTGTAATGCAGCTGGATGACAGCACCATCAACGCTAGTGTTTACAGGATTACAAACCCAGTTTTACAGCAAAAGAGTTTAAAGATGGAAAACGATTAAACAGGAAGCAGCTTCTTCAGTATGCGATTAAGATCAGCTGTCTCGTGCCTTTACAAATAAATTCCCCTCTTTCTCTATTGAACATGCATTATATCTTCTTCTAATGCTACGTGTCAAGCAAAGTGCTTTGTAACTGGCAGAGTCAGTGGAGCATGTTATGAGTGTGTGTGTGCGTGTGTTCTCATTATTCTGCGTTAATCAAACATTTGCTCGTTAAACAGCCATTGAGCCGTGTGTGTGTGTGTGTGTGTGTGTGTGTGTGTGTGTGTGTGATCAGGTGTGTGATCAGGTGTGTCATCAAGGTCTAAAGCTAGGAATGCTAACCTTTGGACTAAAGTAGGTGTGGTGGTTAAGAAACTAAGTGTGTGTGGGGATTATGTTGTAATACTCCACCCAATACATGCAACTTGTGTCGTTCTTTCTTCCATAATCCTCCCAACTTCTTCTTCTACACTTCTTCTCACAGCTCACAGTAGGTATAAGATTTTAATATTGCGGTCCATAAATATCACGGTGAATGGTCATATTACTATTAAACAATGACATACAACTATTGCATAAAGGTTAGATATATAATATTATTGTCCAACTTAGTAGAAATGTGTCTTTCACTTCTCCCAAGTACAGTAAAAGTACATACAATACACCATTAAAATAAACAGTAACACAGAGGTTAGTTTATTAGTTCATAATTAATTTATTATGAATTATACCAGCTTCATCAGGAATGTGACAAAGTGCTTCAGAAGCAAGCAAGGCCATAAAAATGAAACAAACAATAAAATATACCAGACCTTTAAGGGGCCCGAAAATGCTTATTTTCAGGTTCATATTTGTATGTTGTTCCTCTACTGTGACATGCCTCCATTCTTTAATGTTCAAAAACCAGAGCCCAGGCTGCTCTGATTGGTTAGCTGGCCAGCTCTGTTGTAATTGGTCAACTGCTTAGAGATGTCCCGTCCCTTAGCTTATCACGTACAATGTGTTGGAGCGCTAGCCAATAGAAGCAGGAGTGTTACATAGTGATGTCACCATGTTCCAGAAGTAAACAAAGGAGTCCAATGGAGGTGTTGTTAGGCAGGTGGGGGAGTGTGTGGGAGAGGAACTCCCTCTGGAGGGAACACAGGGATGTTAGCCTTTGCAGACCATTTACATTTACACTTAAACCTATTATATATAACACATTACAGGAAAGGGAAAAGCCCAAAAAGCAGAATGGAGCCTCTTTAAAATATGAAAGTGAGCTGCTTGTTTAAAGCTCAACAGAGATTGAAGATTTTTTAAAGATTTTTCTGATATATATATATATATATATTCATATTCTGACGTGTTTTGGGTGGTAATAGCTGCTTAAGAACCAGACAATCCGGCACACTCATACTTACTTCATTAAGCAGAGGACATGGATTAAATGATACTGCTCAGAGTTTATGATCCACTCCATATCAACATCTTAAAGTGCTTTCTGTCAGGTATTAATAAGGAAGAAGACAGAACGTTAAAACATTCCTAGCAATGGACCTCAGCACAGTTCTCCTCAGCTCTTACAAGCTACTAGAACCACTCACCCGTCTCCACGTTACCATCAACATGACCACAGCCAGGGTTTAGTGCTGACCCCGGAGCAACGATGTTAAGTCAGGTCATGTCATTGTCAGTCATGTATAATGCATTTCCTCTCACTTTACGTTACGACTGAGCACCCGTACAGTAGCCTCGCTTCAGTAGGTCGACTACAACTTCTTACTGTGACGTACTCCAAAACAGTTTTGCTCTATTATCTATCGTCCTTTTTTAAATGTTATCAAATGTTTTAAATCTCAAACATTTTATTCTTCTGATATGTTTTTGTTTGAAAGCTTTCTTGCCTCATCTAGTATTCGATCAGTCAAGGCAAGAGTAGATACAGCTAAACCAACAGTCAGATTTTCTACTTCTATAGCGACTACTTTGTCCTTTTTGTTCGGTAGAAAGGCATCTTGAACTGGCCTTAGCAAAATACAACTACTGAAGAGCAGGAGCACCGTGTTGTGTTGGCGCAATTCAGTATTACAGTATACAGTAGATAGCTGTGTTCATTAAAGCTGCAAACTGGTACAGTATTCTATTATTTAATACTAAAACAAATGTGTTGGATTAGGTCGTATGATATTTGCTTCCAAAATGTAGTGGAGTAGGAGTAAAAATATTTCATTTACTAAAAATGTACTCCACTACTCAAATTGTTCTTAATAAGTAGACTACTAATATTCTACTTCTAAACTTGAACATTAGCACATAAGTGTTGGTTTTTCAGTTTAATAATTTCAGAAAAAATGTGTTAAAAGAAGGCAAAATAAATCAGATGAAACAGCTGTTAAGTTCTTATTTAATTATTAGTATTCACACAGTACAATCAATATTCCCATTAATGATAACCTAACCAATTATGTTGCCTTAATGTTAATCCCATTCATTGATGTAGAAATATGTACTTTTTTTAATGAAATGTTTGCACACTCCATGCAAATAATTCGTAGTTAAATATTTTTACAATCAAGCAATCTCATTATCTATAATTAAGAAGATTCATTTCAACGACATCACCAACTATCTGTGTAAAATAACTTACAAAAGACATTAACGTGGTGATGTCTGTGGGCAATGTATTTCTGTCATAGTAATGAATCCACTTCTGATCAATGAACATGCCCATAATTAGTGAACACTGAGACGGCATTTGTTGTCCTGCTCTGTAAAAGATCACACACACACACACACACACACACACACACACATACACATACACATACACATACACATACACATACACATACACACACACAATCATAACAACAACAAATATAAAAGACAGACTCTCTGCCGAAGTTGGCTCTTCATGGCTATTTTTCAAATCACCAGAACCCTGTTTAGGGTCTTTAACAGAAAACAATCGTAAATTATTAAAGAAACAATAAATCTGCTGTTATGGAAAAACTGACACTAAATGATCCTGTGCTGAATTTACCTGATTATCACTGAAAAAGCAAACACGCATGTGCTGAATGGACATTCAGTTCCTGCGTTTATGTCTTGTTTATCGAGTCTATTTAATGAAAAGTTAATGAGTCCTGATTGTAGTTCCTGATTTAGTTCTGGGGTTTAGTTCCTGAGGGAGATACAGCAGACTGTCTCCCAGACACATGGAGGCTCTGAGACGGAAACAGTGGAACAAACCAACAAAACCCATTAGTGATTAAAGTGACGGCCCCGGATGATTTCTGATTAATAATATATACTTTTAAGTTGCTTGCCTGTATTTCCACAAGTGTCAATATCTGTGAATTAATAATTTGAGTGCCAGGTTTCAGAGGAAATGAATACCACATTATAGGACTGGACAACAGAGTTACTGAATCCTGTACTGCGTTTTATCAATCTAGAATGTTTTGATTTGAGTTTCCGAGTGTTGGAGATGTTTTCCACAGAGATTTCTGCCTTCTCTCAAATATAACCGAACTAGATGGCACTCCACTTGGGTTGGGATGAAAAATACTTTTACATAGCTGTCTCTTTCCAAAAGTCATGACCCGGCTACTTCTGGGTTACTTCTCACCAGTTTCCTACGACCACATTGATGTCTCAGCATTGCTGGGGCGGTTGGAACAGATGAATAAGGACATGTGCTGTGTGGAAAAAACGCTCGAAGCTCAAACTGATGCCTGTGAGGGTCTGCGGGTGACGGCCATGGCCATCGATGACCGGGTGTCCGCAATTGAGAAGCCCTGTGGATATACCAGCGTTGACCCAGGGGCAGGGTATGTGAGGCCATGCAATCAAGCGCAGCCAGCAGCTGTGTGTGCTGACCAGGAGGTAACAGTGGTTGGAGGAGGCTCCAGCAGCTCTGTGGGATTCGTGTCCACACCACAGCCACCAAAAGTCTCCTTTGTGGTCCCGTGTTGTGAAGGAGGGTGACACCAGATCATAAGCGAGCAGCAAGACAACGGGGAATGCAAGCGCCACTGAAACGGGAGAGGAAGAAAACGGGTATAGTTGAAACTGGCCCATTGAGTTCTAACGTACAAGTTGTGATCACAAAGATGGTGAGTGTGTTTGCCACTAAGTTTGCCCCTCAACTGGAAGCTAACATGCTAACTGAGTATCTGAGTGAGAAACTTGGCCGAGCAGTTACTTGTCGGAAGATCGAGTCGGCACAGAGCAGGTTCAGCTCATTTCACGTCACTGCCGAATGCACGGAAGTGGCAGAAATGTATGACCCAGAGCTGTGGCCAGCTGGCACCTTTGTCCGACGCTATTATGAGCCAATACGGCCTGCTGGTGGGCTGCTTGCGAGTGATAGCACTACTACAAACAATGTGGTCGCTCCTGTACAACACGGGAATCATGCATCCGCTGATGTAAATGACTGTAGTACATAAACAATAGGATGCGGGTGGTGTCATATAACACGCGTGGCCTACGTGTGGGGCACAGTGCTGGTGATAAAGCGAGGCGGCCTGTTGTTGATAAACTGTTGGAGGAATGTGATAGTCTACGCTTACAAGAGACATGGTTACCTAAGCAAGATCTGGAAAGGCTGAATACACTACATGCTAATTTTCATGGAGTTGGTGAGTCAACTACTGATCTCTGTGATAAAATTGCCCATGGCAGGACACCTGTCGGTGTGGCGATTCTCTGGAACAGTAAATATGATCCTTTGGTTACAGTGGTAAGATTGGACGTGGACTAGGCCATTGGTATAGAGATCAAGTATGAAAATAGGTCATTTATTATCGTAAATATATACAGACCTTATGAATCATATGAAAATGAAGATGAATATCGTAATAGAATGGCATTTGTTAACGCATTCATTAAGGATAATGCCACAACCTGTGTGTATGTAATGGGGGACTTGAATGCTGACATTTCGGATGATAAATCTCTGTTTGGCAAATGTTTACGGCATTTTTGAAATGATAATAATCTCATACTGTCAAGTAAATCTCTTCTACCTGAGAAAAGCTTTACATATATTAGTGAAGCTTGGCATACTGTGTCATGGCTAGATCACTGTATATGCACAGCTGATGCACACGCTTCTCTGGACAACATTGACATTTGTTATGAGTTGGCCACTACAGATCATATTCCTTTTGTATTGACCCTAAATGTTGAAAATATTCCGGTGCTATCTGTTAATGACAATAAAACGTACACAGGGAGGCTGGATTGGTCAAAGTTAAGTGAGAAGGATATTAATCACTATACCTCACTCACTGACAAATCATTAGACTTGGTTGTAATTCCTAGAGAAGCAATGCTGTGCAGTGACACCAACTGTAAAAATACGCAGCATGGTAGTGATCTATGTTTTACATATGATCTTATTATTGATGTGTTAAATGCCTCAAGTAAGGGTTTTTACAACAGTAAGAAAAAGGAGCATAGTATAAAACCTGGACGGAATGAACATGTGACTGAGCTACACACTGCTGCTAGAGATGCTTTTAAATTGTGGGCCAAATGAGGAAGGCCGAGACAGGGGTCTTTGTTTGAACATAAACAGTCTACTAATGCCAAATATAAGTATGCTGTCCGCTTCATTAAAACAAATGAGGACACAATGAGGGCTGACTCACTTGCCAGAAAGCTGCGCAACAATAGTTGCTATGATTTCTGGAAAGAGGTCGAAGTCATAAACAGCTGTAAGACTCCCTTACCGTCTTCCATTGAAGGAGTGTGTGGGTCAGACAACATTGCTGAACTGTGGCGACAACACTATCATGAGTTGTTCAACTGTGTTAAGAGTAATGCATTTGTGGTTGAAAAGGTTGACTCCACTGAAAATGTTACAGTTAGATCAGAGGAAGTCTACAACACTATAATGAATCTAGAAAATAACAAAGCTTGTGGCCCTGATCTCATCTCAGCTGAACACTTGAAACATGCCATTCTTAAGCTTGCTCCTCTTCTTGCTCTGTGTCTTACTGGTTTCCTTAATCATGGTGTCTTACCAGATTCCATGTTATCTGTGCTACTTGTGCCAGTCATCAAGGATAAAGCTGGGAAGATTAATGGCATTGATAATTACAGACCCATTGCTTTAGCTAGCATTCTCTCCAAAGTGTTGAAGAAAATTATGTTGGATAGGCTGGAAAGGTATATTACCACAGCTGACAACCAGTTTGGTTTTAAAAGAAAACATGGCACAGATATGTGTATTTTTGCTTTGAAAGACATTATAGCAAAAATATAGAAGCCATAATTCCACCATGTTTCTGTGTTTTATTGATGCTTCCAAGGCATTTGACAGACTGAATCATTTCAAATTATTTGACAAAATGTGCCAGAGAGGGGTACCCAAGTACATAATAAGGATCTTAGCACATCAGACATGCAGGTGAATTGGGGCAATACTGTGTCTGAACATTTTTATGTTGGTAATGGGGTCAAGCAAGGTGGGATTTGATCTCCTTTGTTGTTTAACCTGTACATGGATGATCTGTCTAGGAAACTGAACTTGTGTAAAAATGGATGTGTCATCGGTGCTACTGTTGTCAACCACCTTATGTATGCTGATGATTTAATCATCTTCTCCCCATGCAGTGCTGGCTTACAACAGCTTCTGAGGACTTGTTCCCAGTATGGCATTGATTTTAATATTAAGTATAACGCCAAGAAGAGTAGCATCATGATTGTGCGAAGTAAAGAGGATAAAAAGGCTGTATTCCCTCATTGTATTCTCAGTAGCAACATTCTTCTTGTGTGCAGTGAGATGAAGTACCTTGGTCATTATATTTCTGATGATCTCATAGATGACAAAGACATTCATAGACAACGCTGCAAACTGTATACCCAGGCAAACATATTAATGCGGAAATTTCACAAGTGCTCTGTAGATGTCAAGGTATCACTTTTTAAAGCTTTCTGTACACCATTGTACACGGCTCACCTGTGGAGTAACTACAAGGCTAGAAGCATACACAAACTAAAAGTTACATACAATGATGCTTTACGGTTGCTGCTTAGGGTACCAAGATGGCACAGTGCCAGCCAGCTGTTTGTTAACTTGGGGGTACCTACTTGTCAAGCCCTCTTAAGAAAGTTAATGTACAAATTCATGTGTCGCCTAGAAGACTCGGACAATCATGTCATCTCGATTTTAATTAACCCTGTGAAGAGTTCTACTCGGTTCTCTTCCATGATTTGGAGACATTGGCGCAAGAGCCTATACTGACAGTGAGCATGTGTGGCTGGCTGTGATTGGTCTGATTTTATGTTTTTTATCTGTTTGTTTTTATCTGTTTTGGGTTTAGCTTTTTATCTTATTTATTGATGTGTGTATTGTCTTTTTATATGTGATATGGACCTTGAGTCTGAAATAAAGATTGAAATATAATCTACAGATCTTTTTGGAGCAGTTTAATGAATTTAGAACTTTCTTAAACTTTCTTTCTACTTTACTGATGGACAACAGACTTTTGACAGCCCCAGATGTGGATATTAATAATGTCCTTTGTCATTACCATCTGGTTCCATTATACTTAAGATAAGACAGACATATGTACGGAGGATATCTCTAGCAATCTGCAAGTTCAACCAAAAAAAATAATCTAGATTGATTGCTAGTACAGTACAGTATCTAACAGGGAGAGATATATTTCAGATGTTGGTGTCACTGTCTCTTTCAATGCTTAAAAAAAAGAAACCAGCCATGTTTCGTATTCAATGTTTTCCACTTTATTGGCTCTCAAAGTGTGTGTGTGTGTGTGTGTGTGTGTGTGTGTGTGTGTGTGTGTGTGTGTGTGTGTGTGTGTGTGTGTGTGTGTGTGTGTGTGTGTGTGTGTGTGTGTGTGTGTGTGTGTGTGTGTGTGTGTGTGTGTGTGTGTGTGTGTGTGTGTGTGTGTGTGTGTGTGTGTGTAAACAGTGAGAAATGGAGGACAGCCTTTGATGTGCACTAACATAATCCGTGCTGATGGGTTGGAATGTCACACTTTGGCCACACACACACACACACACACACACACACACTGACCCACTGGAATCCCCCCTTTCATTCATGTATTGCCTCTGCTTGATGTTGATGGGCTCTCTGAATCGCAGTTTGTTTATTATCAGGACAAATGAATCCAATTTCCTTGTACTGTACGCGTTAATAGGTTTCATTCTAGCAACTAGTTGTCGTCTGATCACTGTAATTGATTTGAATTCACAGACTTCCAGTCATGAGTTTATACCTCCTTTCTTCAACCTTTTTTATTTAAAGTGTGTTCAACCCGCTTTACAGAAAAAAAAAATGCTTGAAAGGACCTTTATGTTTTCTGCGTTTCATGTTTCTGTGGTTGTTTACTGTCTATCTGCAAAGAGACAACAAATGCAAATTAGATGCACACTATGTTACAAAAAGGGTCGATGAAAAAACTAGGAAATTAAATAAGATGGCTAGAGTCACAAAAAAATTATCCTCAAGTGCTTTTATTAACAGCCAAAATGCTGAAAGAACACAAAGTAACAAGGATCTACAGTCCAAAATAGAAAGAAAAACAAATCTCAATATATATGTACAGGTCGACGAAATATAACTGGTACCTCTCTGCTCTACAGCTACAGTCAGACTAACTCCCAAACACTTGTGGCCAGAGGTTTATATATGTTAAGCCCCTCCCCATAGGACAATCCACTATTTATACCCTTAATTACTGTTATTCTTATCATCTACAAACATATTCAAAATGTAGTTCAAATTAATTAAACACAATAAATCAAATAGGTCAACATATTCTACATTTCTGACCGCAGAAGCCTTAAACAATAACACTTTTACACTTGGAAAAAAATGGTCACTCGTGCCCATGCACTACATGGTATGCTCCAATTGAGCACAGGTGTTTCCACTGATTGAGCCTCTACTTAAGGCTGCAGTTTCCTGTTGTTCTGTTTGGACTCCACAACCTTGAACGAGAGGGGAAGCACTGCAGGTTACTTTGGCACAGCATTGTTATGTATGACTTAAAATAAAGCTGTCTTGAACAAATAATGACTTGGGTTTTATTTTACCAATGTCCAGCAAAGTTATTAATGTGTTTCCCTCAGTGTGCCTTTTACCATGCCCCTATGCCAACTGTGATGAAGGCGTCTTCTTCACATACTAACTCTGTTGCAGTAACTTTTAATTGTGCTTTGTCCCTGAAACAATAAGAAGTAAAAAATATATAAAATACATACATAAACATGACTGTCATTAGATTTACTGAGTTTGGGATTCAGAACTGTCCAGCAGGTTTATTTGTTGGGTACATTAGGTTGTCAATTGTTTTATATTATTTGTCTTTTCTTTGCAAAAATGTGACTTTAAAAAAAAACCATTTTGATAAAAGTGGTAATGGGAGTATTAAAAGGTTGAATAAAAGTGTTTGTTTCTGTTTTTTTTCGGTAATGCCCTGGATAAAATACTGTTCTTTCTACGTCAGAGTCAAAAAACCTCAGAGCAGAAGGTATCTCAAAGGAGCAGCACGGCAATAATCAGTTTATATCTTAACGACCTCAGTGATTCAGCGGACTCCTTTAATAATCTGCGATGAAAAACTCTCCTCTAATTGGCTATAATTGGCCTCTGCGCTATTAATTAGTAAAAACCAAACTGATCTGTCTGCTGGTGATGATGTTGGGACTGTTTCCTGTCTGGATCTGGTTTATAAAACCTTGTCTTTCTGTTTCCTCTGCAGCGTCAAAAATGATGTTTACTCCCTTGTTTCCGTGGTAACCAGAGAGGAGCATGCACGACCTGGTCAGGAGTTAACCTCAACGTTCATCTCCACCTGCCTCCTGTGAAAACTACACTACCCACAATACCTGGGAACTGACGACCCAGTCTGACATTTAGAACACTTTAAAGACACTCAAGAGGAACAAAACTACAAAGAAGAAGTACCAATATGGCCAACAACACAGCGGAGCACCCTCCGGGGAATTCGGTTGCAGAGGGCAACCATGACGGGGACTTTGGGGTGACGGTGATGGACCTGAGGGAGCTGATGGAGCTGCGGAGCGCCGAGGGTGTCAGCAAGATCCAGGACACGCATGGAGACGTGCAGGGCCTCTGCCGCCGTCTGAAGACATCTGCCATCGAAGGTGAGATGCATGAAACACACCATACCCACACTCAGTCCACATCACCAGGAAACATTTCCTAGATTCTACTTCGATTTAGTTTTAGTCACAACATAAAGATCAAACGTTTTGATAAAACTCACACTCGTTTTTTCCTACAATAAAGCTCAAACTATTTTTACTTTCTATTAAGAGGGGGCTGACTGACTGATGATTTTGCCTACTTTACTTCAAGAGCATTTTCCTTGTGAGTGTGACAGGGAGCGATGAAAAAAGCAAAGTCCCAACACTTCGAGATGAATAGCCATTGACTTCCTTTTACATAATGGTATTGCTCTAGTATCAGCATTAAATGATCAATGGCCTGCTACAGGTCCACTCCCAAGGCTTGGAAATCACTGTTTGGATTCATACTTAATTTAATCAAGATATTTATTGATAGTAAAGTCAATGATTTGAATCGTCAATAGGAGAGCTGCCCATTTGAATCTCATGCCATTGAATCACGGTTTGGTTGTCACATTGATTTGTCAACAAAGCAAAGAAAGTCCTTCGTCCTTGTACAGAGATTAACATACGATAATGGCATGACAAACTCTTCTGTCTCAACACAACCCTAAACTATTTTACAATCAATGATCTTTTACAAAGATGTATTTGTATCTGTATTTCTACACTGTGTTGTTGCTTATTTGACTTAAATACCAAAGTATGAATTAGCAATGTGTTTGTTTAATATAGTTCGTATTAGGGCTGAACGATATATCGTGCCATGACGATAACCACGATATTCACATCGCAGGGACGTGCGATTTTATTTATTTTTTTGTTCATTTTTTTAATTTCATTTTTTTTTTAGGACTTGCGATATTAAGTAGGTAAATTAACTCAAACACGTCATGTTACAATTATTTTGCTGCTTGCTCCAAAAGGAAATCTTGCGCGGCTCTCATGTCAGGGGTACTGTGAGTGAGTGACATGCAGGCTCTGCATGCACAGCAAACCACCAATCGCAATCATTCTTGATCAGATCACAGCAGGCCCCGACCCGCTAGTTTGCAGACCATCAAAACACCGTTAAAAAATGAGCGAGGAACAGGAAGACAATACCGGCGAGAATGAAGATTTACTTCAAAAAATAAAAGCAACATCTGCCATCTGGAACTATTTTGGATAGAAAAAGGTTCTTCTCTTCTTCATTCACAGATGAGCCCCCTTATTTGAGGGTAAGCAACATGCATTATCATGACATGTTAGATCATGACTTAAGGTTTGATGAGTCAACCAGTTAAGATCCAGATGTCCGTGACTAAAATCCTTCATCCGGTTAAATATAGTTAAAAAAAACGCAATATATATCGCAGGGAAACAAGTATCGCAATGACAGTTTTTTTTCAATATCGTGCAGCCCTAGTTCGTATTAATCCTAATCTGCAAAGTAATTGGTTTCTGAAGCTGTCAGATAAATATAGTGTAGTGAAATTATGAATTATACTGTGATGGAAGTATAAAATTCTATAAATGTGAATATTCGAGTAAAGTGTAAAGTACATAACAAAAATGTACCAAGGTGTAGTACTGGAAATGCATTTTGTGTGTATTACTTCAAGAGAAGATAAGATTTACTTTATTGATCCCAATTTGTGATTTATTTTTCCTTTCCTACATTTAAAGCTAGGCAAGTTTATTTAAAGCACATTTTAACAACAAGGCAAGCGGTTCAATGTTTGAATAGTTGTTTGATTTAAGAAATAGCATTGACATAAAAAAAAACACACACATTTTAGGAGCTGACAGTGTGTGCCCTTAAACAATGATAATATTACAAACAAACACCCAATGCATGAGCACACTGCATTTGTGTTGATTGATGATCAGCTTGTATTTCAGTCAGAGCTTCATGTGACGCCAGAAAATGGCTGACACGCTGCTCTTTCTTATTTCACCTCCTCTCCCTCATCTTTGTATCCGTGTGTGTGTGTTTGCATCCATGGGTCCATTCCAGGATTGAAATTAGTTCCAGCCCGTTCCCCTAATGGCTCCATAGATCATTGCTCTGTTCTATTTGGTAATCAGAGGACAGCTGTAGTCGCGCCCTCCACGCAAGAAATTACTCACTTTAATGAAGAAACTGTAATTATATTTTCACTGCAGAGAGGAAGAGGAGGGGGGAGGAAAGAGGAGGGAACAAGGGGGAAACCTAAATGTAATGTTGAGGGCAAACACCATGATTGTTACTGTTAACTGAGGGGATACAGGATAAATGTTTTAATCCACCTACTGTCTTTTTGTATCCATACGTCATAAGAATAATTTTCAGTTATTTTGTTAAAGGGGCTTTATTTTGCTTTTTTTTTGTTTTCCCTTTCCTGTAGTGTGTTATATAGGTTTCTGTGCATGTAAATGGTCTGCCAAGGCTAACATCTCTCCCACAGACTAACCAAGCTTTTTGAACATTAAAGGTCACCTATCATGCAATATTTAGGCAATATCATAGGTCTCAGATATATAAAAATGTATTAAAAAATACCAAACAGATCACCCATTCTAGCCATGCCTCATATCCCTCTATTTCACGGCCTGTTACTAAAGTGCTGATTCGGGGTATAAAGCTTTAGAAAAAAAAAGAGGGGGTAGAGCTTATGCCTGCTCATGCGGGACCCGGCATATACTGTCTAAAATAAATGCTGCGGTGATGAAACGCCAAAACCACATCAAGGATTATTTCTGAAACATTATGGAGCTCAAAGGCTTTCTCTCTTGCCGGTTTACCACAAGGTGAGTTCCTTTTTTATTTCCTGCTTCTTCACACATGTGCTCTCCCCAGTACTGGTTAGCTCTGAGTGTTAGCGATGCTTGCTAATGTAAAAAAAAAACATATTACGTCCAAAACACGTCGGGCATTTATTCTCCCTGGGGGAGCGCCAGAGAGCTTCAGGAGAAGCGCAGCGTGAGAAAATAAATAACGAGAAAAAGATGAATAAAGTGTCACTTGTACACTTTTGGCTGTCTGTGGAGACAAAAGGCTGTAAAAGTGCTCATTCCCTTCACCTCCACCTACCTGTGTGATTGCGGGTTTTCCGCATTGACTTTGATCAAAAGCAAGTACCGGTCAAGGCTGCAGCCAGAGGATGATCTGCGTTTATTCCTGTCTACATTGCATCCCCGCCAGAGTCCTGCACGGGTCTGATTTTCAAGACCCGCTCCCGCCCCGTACCCGCAACGTGCAATAGCCTAACGAACCCGCCCCGCCACCCGCACATATTGCCAATTAGTTCCGTAAACCAACACGACCTGTCGGCACAAGATCCGCAAACCGTACCGAACCCGCATAGCCTACAAGCAGTGAAAACATGCAATTATTCCCAAAAAGCGTGAGATGTTGGTTATTTTCTCCATCTAGGATGAGACCAAAAGCCTCCCACACGTTGGATTTCGCTCTTGAGGAAGTGTTATTAAAAATGCTGTATTCTCCGCTAGAGAGCTTCACCTCAGCCATTTCGAATGTGGCGCACTCAGCAGCAGATTGATGCGGCGCAGAGGTTATGATTATGCGCGGTCCCGCGGGGAGAGGCCTGAGGAATGTTTAAACATTAAATTAAATGATTATTTAAATGTATTTATTATGCAAAACCCGCGACACGACCCGCATCTTCTTTGTTTTACCCAGAACCGAACCCGATTTTCTTTTTTAAAAAGATACCACCCTCGAATCCCTTTTTTTGCGGGTCACCCGTCGGGTACTCGACCCTATGCAGGACTCTGATCCCCGCATCATCCGTCTGTGCGCATCAAAGACGCAGACTCATTGTTCCCACTAAAGTAGAGGTGAGTGTAATAAGGAGGCAAAGTTGACGTTCAGTGTGTTGCCGGGAGCATATAATGATTTATCCACGATGGTGAAAATGTTAAAAATGTTTAAAACATAAAGATAAAATGGTTTAAATGTTTTATTGTTTAATGTTTTAAGGAGGTGACGCTACTCAGCCAATCAAATCGGTGCAGTCAGTGAGTAATTTCAAATGGCGTGCTCAAAAAAGAGACGGGTAGACAGCGAAAACAGAGCATTTAATGACATTTCCTCTTACTGGACCTCTTTGAAATGCAATTGAATACCCCTGCATTATGTCAATAACAACAACAACAACAACAATAATAATAATAATAATAATAATAATAATAATAGCAATAATAATTGGTAAGGGGGGGCACGGCTGTTATGTTCTCTGAGGGGAGGCTCACCTTCCCACACTTTCAAAACCCCTGCCTTAGAGAGTTCACGTGAAAACTGAATTCAAAAAGACAAAATCATTGAGGCACCCATATATTAATTAACAGAGCTAGAGAAAGGAAATGGAAATTCCTGGAGGGTTAGTTTCTTCCTCCACAGTGATGGAAGTCCTTCCACCCTTTGTTTTCACTATAGAACTAACCCTGACTTGTTAATTGACTTTGACGTGTGAAATCACAGGAAAGGTCCCTTTAAATCTATATTTAGGTTTCTGTGTCATGCCCTATGGTTGTTACAGTGTAAGAACTGATTTTCAGTTTAGCTTTAATGCTTCGTAGATTATAACACTGTGTCCGCTTTAATTAATTGTATCTCCAGGGTAATTGTTACAGACTTTGATTCACTTTGTGGCACTGAGTGGAGAGCAGGATGTCAGCAGTGGGATGCAGTGGCTCGTATCGTTACAATCTTTTTATCACAGTATATGTACCACAAGATTGCTTTTAATTGTACTACAGACAGACACCCAAAGGCCAATATTATCACACAGCTTTAGCTTTTCATACATCCCTATCACTGTGTATATCGGGCCAGATTGTAGTTCTGATTTGACAGAACAATCTTAAGCCAATATTTATCAGATTTTAGATTACTTTATTTTTCATTAGATTTGCATAAAATGGAAATGTCTCTCTGTTCCAGTAATACAATACATAACAGTTGTGCCTTACTTTACTTAAACTGAGCGACCAAGTGGTAGTCGTAAGAGTGCTCAGTGGTTTGTTCTTCCACTGGCAGTCAGTCCAGCCCAACAACATTACTCCGCAGTAATACAAACTAAATAAAACATACATGAATAAACAAATGAATAAATGAATAGATAAATATAAATTAAAATTAGCTATGGAGTTTGTTGTGTGATGACCTAGAAAAACAGCCATGATGTTGGGTGGGGTCGGGGCTTATGGGAAAGATTTGAGATGAAAGGTTGTGTTTAAGTGTGGTCAGAGAGTAGATGGAAAAATGTAAACGGCTTCTAGCAGATGATGGTCACAGCAAAACCACTTGCTGAGGTGTTTTTGTCAAGCTTCCAATAGTTTTTACCAGTCTTTAGCTCAGCGGTCCTCCAGATTGGCCTCAAGACTTTCAAACAAAGCACCATCAAGACCGCTTGTCCATGTTGGATAAAAGGTAACTGCTACAGAGCTCGCATGTGATCATCAGAGATCAGAATACTTCGACTATCCCGGATCGAAATTGGGTGATACAGTTAAAAGATTTTAAAATCAAACATGTATCCAAAGGTGACAATTTGTGTTGAAAAGTGGAGTGATGACGATGAAACACATAAGGGACTTTTAGTAAGTGAAATCCGGGTCAGTGTGGTGGGTCGGTAAAATATGGCGCATTGAAAGTGCATAGCCTAGAAAAGAAAATACGTAAATATTCAAAACACACAATGTTTGCCACACAGTTAACAGTAACCCATATTCATCAATCATAATAGAAGAAATTGTGTCAATAAGTTGACAGTAGAGATGATCCGATCACGTGATCGGGGATCGGAGCCGATCACGTGATTTTCAAAAGATCGGAATCGGGTGAAAAAAATCGGGGATCGGGAATTCTTTTTTTTTTTAACATTTTTTTTATATAAAATATTTTTATTTTATTTAATGTTACAAAACACAAATGACCATGTTCACGTCTTAAAGTCATCCTGAGGCCTTAGTTTTGGTTTAAAATTACATATCATGTATGTGTTGCTTCTTTTGGGCTTGTTTTCATAGACCTGGTTTCTTATTTCTCTCAAATCTGGCAACAGAGTGGGCAGGGCGCAATGTCTAATAGTAGCAGTAAGCTAACGAGAGGCTACGTTCAGCTGGTGACTCGGGAGTCGGGACAGAGAAAATGTCAGGAGTTTGGAAGTATTATAAAATTGAAAGTGAAGGCAGTGTAACAGCCAGATGCAATGTTTGCAAGGCGGAGGTTCCGCGTGGTGGAAAGAACAGAGCTACGTTCAACACGACCAATCTAATACGCCAACTGAGAAGCAAACACAAACAACAACACGATGAGTACACAGCGGCCACTCAGGTAATGGCACTGAAACAACCGACCCTTTCAGAGACTTTTAAAAGGAAAGAGAAACTGCCCCAGAATAGTGAAAAGGCCAAACAAATAACAGCCAAGACAGCTGAATTAATCGCGTTGGATGACCAGCCGTTACCTTTTTTTCTCTTAATGCATTGCATAAAGATCGGATCGGGAAAAATCGGTATTCGGCAGATTGTCAAAATCAAATGATCGGAATCAGATCGAGAGCAAAAAAAGGTGATCAAGACATCCCTAGTTGACATGTTTTTTTTGCTTATCTACTTGTTTGGACAATGCACATATTTTTGTATCTATATTATTAATGCATCGAGTGTGTTCTCTTCTGAATAGTGAGCCCCCTACAGTTGTTCACATTAAGCTTTATACAGAAGTAAAAACACATCCCTGAATTAGTTGCACCTAACACAAGCAGGGTATCTAATCGATAATGTGCCATAACATTTTAGTTAACTGATGTGATGATCCAGGGTCTCATGAGTAATTAAAATTACGTCATTTAAATGTTACCATTTCCATGACAATCTGTTTAAAGTACAGCCAAACAAACTTGGGCTGAGAGGATTCCTCGCTTCATGTTTTATTACATAAATAAAAAGTCAATAATTGGTCATTGGCCTTTAATTAGCCTGATGATTCCATGCTGTGCACAGCAGGATACAAATAGTTGTTTACTCTGATGATGCGTTAGGTGTGCCTCTCCAAAAACACTAATTTGCAGCTCTTCATCAAACAGCTTGCTCTCAGCAGATCATTAAAAATGAACTACTGACATAAACTGCAAAAGAATAGTGGTTTTTAGATGCCTTCAGTCGCAGCTGTTGCATTGCATTTCCTTTGGCTGTATCACTATATAAGCCCCCCTGTGGTTTTCCCATTTAAAAATGTTAAATGTAAATAAATATTAGCAAAGATTGTGCATGAACCCTCACAAAACATTGTGCCTGTAAATCAAAGGTTAAATAGCACTCATATATTGTACTACTATCATACTACAGTGTAAAAATACTAGTCCAGCATTCAAAATGTTCTCCAGTAAAAGAGTTACAGCATTCAAATATACTTGGAAGTACGAAAACTGAAAGTACTCACTACGCAGAATGGCCCATTTCAGATTCATATATATTGAATTATTGGATTGTAATTAGTGATGCATTCATGTGTTCATCACTTTGATGTTGCACTTAGTAGAGAATTATATATTAATTATTTGGTAGCTTAACGTATAGTTATGTATGATACTTTGTTTAATAAAAAATAAAAATAAATAGATCTTTGAAATGGCTAGTAACAAAAGCAATCAAATATCTTCAGTGGAGTAAAAATATAAAGTTGATAATTAAGTAAAAATACTCAAGGTAAGTAAAAGTACTTCCAATGTGTACTTAAGTACAGCACTTGAGTTAATCTAAAGTTACAGTTCACCCCTGCTGTGAGCATTTGCAGAGGCTCTCATGCATGTTTAAAGGCCCTGGCACACCTAACTGACACCAAAGAACACGTCCCGACGGACCCGATTGTTGTGTCGCCTAACGTACTGGAACACACCACAAAGACTTCAGCCGACGGCCAAGATGGCAATGACTCTCCTTACCAGCAAGCGGCGTTAGTGTGTATTCGTCATTCAAAAGAGGCAACCAGAAGACAGACTGCATGATATATGCGAATAACAAATAGCGTGCGTTCCATTTTCACTCTCGTCCATCACAGACTGTTTCACAGACTGTTTCTCATAACGACTTATCAAAAACATGTTTAGTGCGGTACTGGAAAATGAAAAATAATAGCCGTCTGTGTGTGCCTTCTTCACTTCCGTTTTGCTTGTCATGCACTGATTCGCTAAGCTGAACAGCCAATCAGTGATTTATTTTGCCAGCGGGCAAGGAAGGTGTCGGTATTGCCGAAAAGACATGACGGTGCTGGACACACCAATCTGAGTAGGGCGACAGGACGCTCATCAACGGCCAGACATCTATCGACGGCCGAAATCGGCCCGGTGTGTCCGTGCCTTAAGCGTGCTTTTTGGGGCTTTCCCTTTCCTGAAGTGTGTTTTATATAGGTTTGTGTGCATGTGAATGGTCTTCAGAGGCTAAAAACCCGAAGTTCCCTCCAGAGAGTGTCTGTCCCACACACTATATCGGGGACTGAAATAATGAAGCTGTGATGAGTCATTGTTTCTCACATCTCCAAACCCAACAGAAAGCCTGTTTTTCTGTCTGAAGCCAGCTGAATGTTATCTAAGTGGATCAGCTCAGTAGCGGCAGCATTATGTTAGCAGTTAGCGACTTCACACAGTTATATTTAACTGTTTCTGTATCAGCTCACTGTGCTGGCTGTGATAATCACTTGTTTCTTCTTCAGCTGCTTTTACTTTCCGCCTGTTAAATCAGCTGCTGATTGCACGCTGACCACACTCACACAGGCTCAGCTGCAGGCACGCCCCCCCCCCCCCCCCCCGCTGGTTAATGTGTATTGATGAAACTGACTGCTGCCTGTTTGGAGGTCATTGATCGTTCTCCTCATCATTTTACTAAATCCGTGTATTTCATGTTGGGAGGACAGGCTGCCTCTAAGCAGGAGACTCACAGTGAGTCGTACACTTTATTCAAACAGGATTTGGGTGACAAAGAGCTGCACAAAGAGACGCGTATAAAAATAAACAACTACCGTATTTTAGGAAAATGAAAAGCAGCGTGATATGTCACCGCTCAGGTGAGAAGACGTCAGGAGATGATTTATTTTTGTCTCTTTAATGTCAAAGTTATGCTTTCATGTAAAAGAGTTAGTGTCTTCAGAGGAAGGAGAGCTGAAACTGGCAGAAAAAAAACTATTGAAACAGTCCCTGACATCAGCTGATGATCAGATGTTGAGTTTTCTGTTCATTTAGAGAACAAACCGTGTCGACATTTACTGCTTTTTCTGTCATGTACAGACACTAGTACCTTAGGTTAGATCTACAGATAACTTGTGATCAAAGGATTGAAATAGTAAAGGAATATTTTACACCCAAAATAAACATCTGTATATTAATAACTCAATCCGTGCTACTTTGAAAATGTTTTTCTTGTGTTTGACCCTTCTATTTAATGTTAAAAACCTAATTGTTTTATTTTTGCCTTTCATCTGCTTTGTCCCATTGCTGGATTCCTGATTATTAATGATAAATAAGTTGATGTGTTTCTATTAATTTCTATAACTCTTAGAGGGCATAACAACTGTTATCGGTCAGTTTGGACTGGAGTGTCTCCTCCTTTGTCTTTTATTTTTACAAACTACAGACCATTTAAAGATTTTGTGACAAAGCAAAACAATTGCTGAGCTGATATTGGCTTTGTGAGATCAATACCAACATTGGTTCTTGAAAAAAAATAGATAACCAACATTATCAATATTGTTGAAACCAAGATATGTAAAGAGAAAAGACATTCAGTTAGGGTTTAATGTGAGCTGTAAATCATATCCACACACACACACACACACACACACACACACACACACACACACACACACACACACACACACACACACGCACACTCTTTACAGTAGTGTAAGTAGGTTCAGAGGTTTCTCGGCCTGCTTGGCATGTCGGATCTTTTCGAGCTCTGTGGTGTGAGAAGTCAGCAACCAATCTGAGCATCAGCTTTAGCTGTGTGACCCGGGTCTCATTCACTGCAGTGAACACACACACACACACACACACACACACACACACACACACACACACACACACACACACACACACACACACACACATAGCCTCAGGTCATCCATGTCTGCCAGTTCAAGTAGAAAACTCAACGCTTTTCATGTCTTCCCTTTCCTCTTTTTTTACGCTCCGTTACACCTCTTATAATAAATAAAAAATAAACAGTTATCTGCAGTCGACTTCACCCTCTGAAACTATCTCATTACATTGCATTGCATTTAGCTGACGCTTTTATCCAAAGCGACTTACAATAAGTGCGTTCAACCAACAAGATACAAACTTGAAGAAAACAGAGTCATATAAGTACATCAGGTTTCATAGAGCTAAAACATTTCAAGTGCTACTCAACTGGCTTTAGATAATCCAGTCCTTTATTAATATATAAGTGCTCTGTTAATAATTCTATCGCTCGAAGTGGAGTCGAAAGTGATTTTTTTTTTTCAGTCTGCACCGGAAGATGTGTAAGCTTTCTGCTGTCCTGATTTCAATGGGGAGCTCATTCCACCATTTTGGAGCCAGGATAGCAAACCCACACTTACCAAAAACCTGAAAGGAGGCTGAGAACCATTCATCCATTAGCTGTACCCACTTATCCCTGATGTCCCAGCCGACATTGGGGCGAGAGGCGGGGTACAGAAGTAAATTACAGTGGCCGAGGAAAACGAATCTAAGATATATGTAAATGTGTAGTGTAAATTGTTCCTGTTTTATTTGCCTTAGGATTAAAGCTTGGTCATTACATCAGAGGATGTCAGTGACTGTGACAAATGAAGTTTTATCTCATGTAGTGTGTGTATACTGGAGACTGAAAAACCGACATCACTCTCCAATGCTGAAAAAGAAAATGCGATATCATTATCATTAACAATTTAGATCTTATCGTAATATTGCCAATAGCAGTATCTGGATCTGAGGAGATTTTGCCTTCAACGGTAAATGATGATGATGATTCCATTCTGTGTGTACTAAAGACAACAGTTTTTCAGCAGTTTAGGTGATGACTACAGTCAAAGTACAAAAACCTGTTTTGTTTATAGTGTCTGTGAGTTTATGCTCATAGTCTGGGTATTATTTCCCTAACTGCACGGTTAATACTCTGAGAAAAGCAGTCTGACTGCGAATGAGGCTCCAAACACCAAGAACTCACTGTATTAATCCTGCAAAAGGATTTAATTGTTTTTGATAATCCAGAGGATATGGGGTTTAGTGAAAATGTCCGGAAATCTTTGATGGACTTCAGGACTCATCCTGAGGACACTTCTGTCCTCGGAATAATCTCACAGCATATTTTTGCAATCTGAAACTTGAGTAGTCTTCTTTTTGAAACAGCTATAGTGCCGACTTTGGCTTCATGTACCAACATTACATTTGATTCAAAGAGCTAAGATAGATGCTAAGCTACATTCATAACAATTCTTATTGCTGTTCTTAAGTATTTTCCTGAAATCCACAAAAACAAGTTTTACAATCATATTTGCTGCACATTAAAAAAGTTTTCCACAAGATGCACCCCTTTTTCTTAAACAAAAACAAAGATGATTGCTGGAAATCTCAATTTTTTACAACCAAAACTAACATAATTATCAGTTACGTTTATTAATTGATATTTCTTTACAATGCTTCATGGTTTCATACAAAAAGTGTGACATATTAAATGTTGTTTTACACAAAGGGACAGCACATTACATTACATGCGTTTTGTAAAAACGTTCAATACAACTGTAAGGTTTGTTAAATAACCATCTGGGTTTTTAAAAATCACCTGGAATATAATTTTTTTCCAATTGATGCCTAGCTCAATTTCTTATAAAAAAGATAAGCACTGTGTGGGTGTGAATGTACATGTTGCGTGACCTGTGTGTCACCACATACCAATGTATGCCATTACGCCACATATCCTCATGCATTTTTAAACCGAGTGAAATGGCTTTTTTCCCGTTAGACGGAGGGAGAAATCACAGTAAATTAAATGTGATATAAACATTCAGTACAGTGATGGTAACTAACTGTAGGTAGTTCAGATGACTGCAGCAGAAAAAAAAAGGAAAACTGTTACAGAAAAATGATGATATTCCAAATTGACTATGTTGGTTTATAGTGCGTTCATCAAGGGTTGCACACACAGTAAGAAAAAGAAAAGCAGTTCAGGCCAACAAAAAAAATATAAAAATATATTCCATTACTCGAGTCAAGATCCTGATTAAAGGGTTTTTAGGTTTTATAGAAAAAAATGTCATGAGTGCTGAAAACGTATTAAACGGGGTGAAATACCACTAATGATATGAAATTCAGATACTGTACTGCATGTGCTTGCATTTTTACGTTTGACCAAAAAGTTTACAAATCCTCAACAAAAAACTTTGTCACCAACTGCCACATAATCTTATAAGCCTCTATTTAATAGTCAGTTTTGACAAAATATTGAAAAAGCGAAAGATCTAACCAACAGGCGCTATTTTCTGTAAATACAAACCATTTACACTGTAAAATGTAACTTACATTTTCGGGATAGATGAGGAATTTTCTATTGAACTGTGATTAAACACACTAAAAATATACATACTTTAGTTCAGAATTTGTGGCTGAATCTTATCTAACAACAAACATTTTCTGTTTATGGAGTTGACCCTCAAGCCTCATAAGAGTCATTAAGCGTAACTTCATTAAGTGACCCTAGGGTCCACATCTTTAAAATGTAGATATAGTTGCACCGACTCTAAAGGTTGCTCTGTGTTCTCTCCGAACGCATTAACATCTGAATACCCTGATGTATTTGTCATAGACTATTTGTCCAGCTGTGTCTGTGTTAAACTTTATAGTCCTTTACATTCCATGAAATGGAAAAAATGCCTCACTGAATACAGTAAGGGGCGGATAGAATACATAACACGGATATTCAATAGCTAATAGACTTTTTGGGTTTGATGAGAGATGGAGTCATGCTAATAATTCTATGTTAAGGACAGCCACAGCAGATGGCACATATTAGTTTTTAGTCTTCAAGATACCCTTACTCGAGTTAGCACAAACACGTTTATTTCATTACTTAAATATGACTTGCTTTTGAAATGTATACAAATATTTCACTGCAAAATTGGTTACTTGAGTTGATGTTGGAACCTTCCCACAACCGAAGTAGTGAAAATGGGGCTGCCTGCTTCCCTGCATGTATCTCTGGAAATAATGATCAGTATGTCACAACATTTTAGAGCTTTACCGTGAAGTATGGCATTCAATAAAACAATTTTACATTAATACCTATGTCCATCTTTGCAATATACTATATACATTACATTACATGTCACTTGTTATCCGCTTTTATCCAAAGCGACTTACATACTCAATACTGTGGACAATCCCCACTGGAGCAATCTGGGGTGAAATGTCTTGCCCAGGGACACAACGACATACTGACTGCAGTGGGGTTTGAACCTGTGCTCCCCTGATCCGAACACCAACGCACTAATCCACTACGCCACACACCTCCCTATATATACACTTAGACATACGTGAATTACGGGCGGAAATTGGATAGGAAATAAACTATCCCAGAGGAATGTATATACTTTTACATTTTCACTGTTTTCAGTTATGGGAAAGGTCCAAATGTTTAAAACCTTCCATTTCAAAAACTAGATTGATTAAAGTGGACCTATCATGCTATATTTGAACAATATATTGTAGGGCCATACCTATATAAAGTGTGCATATATATATATATCTATATATAGATATATATAGATATCGTTTTTTTTTTCAAAATACCAAAACGATCCTGCATTTTAGCCATGCCTCATTTCGCTCTTTCCAGCGCTGTTTTTGCAGGGGGCTGATTCTGTGAGCTGCAGCTGACCACACCCCCCTGCAGGAGAGGGGAGCGTGCTCTGAGATCAGTTGCTAGGCTGCAGCAGGGAGAAGAGGGGGAGAAAAAGAGATCTCCGTCCTCCGTGTTTTATTCTTATAGAAGTAAGAAGAGAAGTAATGGGGCAGAAACCCTCCTTTTTACGCAGCGGTCCAGACATAGACATCAAAAGGCGACACATATTCAGTTGATATTTACTTTGGCATTAGGGCAGGGATATCTAGATACTTTCCAAGGTTTGACATAATGAATTGTGCTACTTTTAAAGCAAGCAACGATGTTTTCAAATCTGTAATGAAAAAAGCTCCTCAAAAACACTATCGAAGCAGTTCCTGCCCTTGCTGCATTAGTTCAAACAGTAACAACGGACTATTTTCTTAGCGGATGCATGTCAATTTAAATAAATACAACTATTTTTTAAATCAATAAAATCATTTTCTAAATCCTTAAAAGCATTTCAATTAATATTGGAAGTTATGTTGTTACTTTGTTGAGAATGTGGCCATGTAATAAGCGGGATAATGTGCACATTGCATAATGTGCCTTCATGACGATCCAGATCCCTCCGCTTCGCGTCGGGCTCCTGATCAGCCTATCGGTGTTCTTTTCCCCATAATGACCGCGTCGCTGCACATTATCCCTAACATATAATTATATAGAGTCATTATTCATATGTTTTAAAGCAGGAGGCGCAAACGCTTGCCTCGGGGAGGGACAAAAAGAGCCACAGCGGAGAGAATAAACAGAAGGGCAACCATGCAAGGGAAGTCTTCTTCGCTGCTTTTGTGGCAGACTACAGCGTCACTTACAGGCCTGGCATATGTACTACAGCGTCTCCAGCGCTTTCGAGCGGCAATGGCCGGCCGTGGCCCAACCTCTCGTTCCCCTGATAGGTGGAGAATTGACCAATAGCCGTAGCGCCACCGTCCTGATGTCAGGACAGTGTTCAAATCTGGATCAGTCTGTATCAGATCCGTTGCAGCCCCTTTTTTAGAGATTTGGGTATGGAGGAAAATAGAGAGGGTTGTGTTTTCTGACACTTGGTGAGTTCCCTGGAACACCGGGGACACATTCATGTATAAAAGACGTACAAAAGTGCATTTTGCATGATATGTCCCCTTTAAAGTAATGTAAAAAATAGTTGTGCTTTGTTCTACCAAAGGTTGGGGTATGTTAGGGTTTAGGGGTCTCAGTTCCTCTACTACAGAGTTTATTGGTCTTGCTGGCCGTGTTGGTCAGTGTATATCTGTGGTTAGGGTTACTGAGAGGTTTCCATGCCAGGAGACAGGGAGAACATTCGGAGAGGGACTTAACAAATCATCATTTAATGTGTACAGTGGGGCAAAAAAATATTTAGTCAGCCACCAATTGTGCAAGTTCTCCCACTTAAAAAGATGAGAGGCCTGTACTTTTCATCCTAGGTACACTTCAACTATGAGAGACAGAATGGGGGGAAAGAATCCAGGAAATCACATTGTAGGATTTTTAATGAATTAATTGGTAAATTCCTCGGTAAAATAAGTATTTGGTCACCTACAAACAAACAAGATTTCTGGCTCTCACAGACCTGTAACTTCTTCTTTAAGAGCCTCCTCTGTCCTCCACTCGTTAACTGTATTAATGGCACCTGTTTGAACTCGTTATCAGTATAAAAGACACCTGTCCACAACCTCAAACAGTCACACTCCAAAATCCACTATGGCCAAGACCAAAGAGCTGTCAAAGGACACCAGAAACCAAATTGTAGACCTGCACCAGGCTGGGAAGACTGAATCTGCAATAGGTAAGCAGCTTGGTGTGAATAAATCAACTGTGGGAGCAATTATTAGAAAATGGAAGACATACAAGACCACTGATAATCTCCCTCGATCTGGGGCTCCACGCAAGATCTCACCCTGTGGGGTCAAAATGATCAACGGTGAGCAAAAATCCCAGAACCACACGGGGGGACCTAGTCAATGACCTGTAGAGAGCTGGGACCAAAGTAACAAAGGCTACCATCAGTAACACACTACGCCGCCAGGGACTCAAATCCTGCCGTGCCAGACGTGTCCCCCTGCTTAAGCCAGTACATGTCCAGGCCCGTCTGAAGTTTGCTAGAGAGCATTTAGATGATACAGAAGAGGATTGGGAGAATGTCATATGGTCAGATGAAACCAAAATATAACTTTTTGGTAAAAACTCAATTAGACGTGTTTGGAGGAGAAAGAATGCTGAGTTGCATCCAAAGAACACCATACCTACTGTGAAACATGGGGGTGGAAACATCATGCTTTGGGGCTGTTTTTCTGCAAAGGGACCAGGACGACTGATCCGTGTAAAGGAAAGATTGAATGGGGCCATGTATCGTGAGATTTTGAGTGACAACCTCCTTCCATCAGCAAGGGCATTGAAGATGAAACGTGGCTGGGTCTTTCAGCATGACAATGATCCCAAACACACCGCCCGGGCAACGAAGGAGTGGCTTCGTAAGAAGCATTTCAAGGTCCTGGGGTGGCCTAGCCAGTCTCCAGATCTCAACCCAATAGAAAATCTTTGGAGGGAGTTGAAAGTCCGTGTTGCCCAGCGACAGCCCCAAAACATCACTGCTCTAGAGGGATCTGCATGGAGGAATGGGCCAAAATACCAGCAACAGTGTGTGAAAACCTTGTGAAGACTTACAGAAAACGTTTGACCTCTGTCATTGCCAACAAAGGGTATATAACAAAGTAGTGAGATGAACTTTTGTTATTGACCAAATACTTATTTTCCACCATAATTTGCAAATAAATTCTTTAAAAATCAGACAATGTGATTTTCTGGATTTTTCTTTTCTTCTCATTTTGTCTCTCATAGTTGAGGTATACCTAGGATGAAAATTACAGGCCTCTCATATTTTTAAGTGGGAGAACTTGCACAATTGGTGTCTGACTGAATACTTTTTTGCCCCATTGTATATTGTAAGTGTAATTACATGTTATGAATTGAGCAGACGGTTCTGTTATTTCCCTATTGCTCTTTGTGAAAGCATAAAATGGTCATGCTACAATTTCGTCAACATATCGATGTATCCTGTCCAAAAATGTATGATATATAAGTCCCTCCATATTACAAAGCCCTACTTTGTAGTGGGCTTCAAACGTATAGAACAATGAGGTTGGACATGAATCCCTGCTGCAGAGGGAGAATGAATGGTGCTGTATGGGAAAGGATTGAAGCTGCACGTCGGCTGATAAAGCTGTGAATTGGAAGAGACTTCGTTTTGGACCAATGAAGTCCATTTGTGCTGCTGCTGAAGCTCATAAACATCTGTGACAGGCGAGTGTGCTCTGCCGTTTCTGGAACATCATCTCGGAGCTTTAATCTGCATCTCCACGGGGACGCTCAGCATACGAAACCCGCCGCCGCATTCGCAGCACTAAACCAGAAAAAAAGCAGACTCATATCGATCAAACAGCCTGTAAAGGTGCTCTGAGGGTCACTTCTTCTTTATTTGAGTGTGACAGCATCTTTCAGCATCAATCACTGGCTCTAAAATGATGAAACCAAACTTTGAACTGAACCACAGAGTGATGAAAAATGGATGATGATGATGATGACTTTGACAAGCGGCGTATTTTTAAAAACAGTTTGTACACCTTGTCATGTTTCTGCTGTTGCTCTGAACCACAGAGAAGCTCTACTGTCGCTCAGATAGACATGCATATCATTTATATATATATTAACTATTTATTCATACTGTACACTGAAAGTCGTATTATGGTATCGTGTTACTGTAGCTTTTAACTTCTTTCATCCCGTGTCACCAAAAATTACCTCATCTCATTTAATTCCATCGCTTCACCTCCTTTTATCTCGCTTTATTTGATAAAACCATAATCCAAAATGTATTGGGACAAACTTGCAGCAGCAGGTGCTTTTAACTTTACTCCATTTGGGAACGAGCAGTCATCAAATGAGCTGTTGGCCCACGATTGAACACGATGGATGGATTTCACCAATGTGGTTAATAAAGGACATTAAAGCAGGTGATTCAAGTACAAAGCAGAAGCAAGGAGAGTCTGATATTTGCAGAACATTTCCCTGATGCTATTGACAAAGATGAAAACAAACTGGAATTGTTATTTGCCCCAAATGTGCAAAAGTGTTGATCCACAGCAGGGACACATGTAGCATCTCTGGGTTGGGGCAGCATACCACTCGCAAAATAATTGTAGAAAAGGACCACTATTATGCTTTAAGGGGTTTCCCCTGTCCTGTAGTGCGTTATATAGGTTCCAAGACATTACTTGGAGGCAACAAATACAATTATGAACATGTAAATGAGCATTATAGGCCCCCTTTAAAGCAAATATATAGAGTGTAATGTTGCTGTACAACAAGTGTCATTATTGGACTTAAATGGCTGTAATTATGCATGAGAATATCTAAGCTTAATAATTATGGCGTTGAAGCCATCTAATTTAGATGAGGAAAATAGTACCTGTGTTGCATAATACTTAAAATGGCTTGAAGCTGGTATCTGATTATTTCTCCTGAATAATGCATCAAAGGAATAAAGGGTAATAGGTTGAAAAGAGGAACAGAGGAAGTCTTCCTGTAGTCTGTCTGGAGAGAATCACCAGAGAAGAAACTGGAGGCCATTATTATTCAAACTCATGAAGGCAGGAACATGTTCACGCTGACATACAGAGAAATCCTGGCAGTGCGGTCTAGTCGACATTCACATCACGTTCCACTGCACATCTCCCCGAGTCCTCAAAGAATCCACGGCAGCCATGTTGTGGCCCACACAGCTGTGCAGGGGAAGTCACAGTTATTTAAAAATAAAAAGCAGCGCATCAGGTCAACCGGTTCATTCCGACTAAATACGAAGAGTTGCTGCAAATAAACTCTTTACTGAAGTTAATGAGGTGCTTTGCTGATGAGCATATCCTCTTCTAGTAGAGAGTGATAAACAGATAAACACAAGATAAATACACGCTGCACAACTACTTGGCAATAAACCTGATTAAGATTCTGATAATAAATAAACAGTTTTAAGATCCGATTTGTCAATGATATAACTAAACTTAGAAGTTCCCCAGACAAAGCCCTCTCTCTCGCTCTGCTCCCTTTGTAACATCCGGGGCCACTGTGAGATCTTTGTTTTTATCTTCTTTGTATGCACAGTAACGAGCGGTTAGATATGAGTCACCGCTGGAAAATGACAGTCATGGCTTTGGATTCAATAACTCACAGATACTGTTTGGTCTTCAGGGAGCAGAGCGTTGCTTTCTGCAGAGGGGCAGGAAGAGAAACATCAGACGGAATTTTGAGTTATCCGGTATTATCAATCAGTGGAGAAAATCCTGTGATATTTAGAGAAGTTTCTTCAGGACATGTTCTTTGTTATTTGTTCAGACCATGGTGTGACGTAGAGTGTTGGCTCTGGTGGAGCAGCAGATTGTGTGTCCAGCAGGGCGGGGCGGGGTGGAGGCAGTTCAGGCTTCCATGAACGCATCGCCACCACTGACGACACACAACAGTGGTTCTCAGCCTGGGGGTCGAGGCCCACACAAGGGGCCACTTGATAAACCCGGAGGGGTCGCCGGATGATTGACAGAAAGGGGAACTTACAGAAAACGTACCCTCTGGTTAGGGCTAGGCCATTTTGGAAAATAAATCTATTTGTGATTAGTTTGATTGGGTATGATTCACGATATTGGAGGGAATAACAATTTGTGCATCATTATTCTCATCTTCAGTGAAAAAATCTAAATGATCATATTTTAAAAGAAAAAAAAAAATGTATTATGCCGTTAAAAGATATTGTTAAATGCAATTTGGTTACTAAACTATTCCATATTTAAATTTCAATAAAATAAAAATGAATCGTTCACTCTTTTTTCCTGATATTTCTTTACCTTTTTCTTGTGAATTACTGGATTGTTTCAGCTTGCCAAGCCTCCTAAAATTATCAGAATTCACCAGTTTAAAAAAGGAGAATCGTTGCTTGATACAACAGACAGGTGTTTTTTTGTGTAAGCACCTGAAACCATAATTTCTCGGTATTTACTTTTTTACTGAATCTCCATGGAAGTAGGAGGAAATATAATGAATACAGAAATACATCATTTCTGTGGGTGGAACAAATCTGTGTTGGTTTTCCGCCCAAATAAACACAGTATATGGAAATACCGCAGTCTTTCATGGCAACAGAAGTAGGTCATGTTGCAAAAGTTCTGCTTATAGAAGCCTGTAATAATCTTTTCATAACTTCTGTGCATCTTCTGCCTTCACTGCGTGGAGGCGCACAGCTACAGTGTGCAGAGAGGTATCACGCCTCCAATAAAGACTTAGGATGGGAGGTTCTCACTGGATGCAATGGTACAACTAAAAGCTTTATTGAACGCTACATTACAAGTACTTGACTGGGAGATTGACTGTATAACACATACTTAATGCTTAATGAATCCAACGTTTATCTCTAAATATTTCTATATTCACATACATATCTATATTTCTTTGAATTCAAAACATTTTTTATTTATCATCCTATCTTTTTTTCAAGTTTTTTTTTTATGATATGACCTAAATGTTTGTGTTCTTCGTAGCTCAGCAAGTACAAACTACAGTTATTTTGTATTATTAATAAATAAATGAAACTGGATTTGCTATTTCCCACAAATCCTATATATAATAAAAACATACAATAATGTTGAAAGAACCTCAACAACCACGAATGCACACAATAATAACCATAACCCATATAAATCCTAATATTTAAAAGAGCAAATGTATCATTGATGTGATCATGAATTTGTTGTCTTTGTGTCTGCAGGTCTCTCTGGTAACCCCGTTGATTTGGAGAAACGTCACACTTCCTTCGGGAAGAACTTCATCCCTCCCAAGAAGGCCAAGACGTTCCTGGCGCTGGTGTGGGAGGCTCTGCAGGACGTCACGCTCATTATTCTGGAGATCGCCGCCATAATCTCGCTCGGCCTGTCCTTCTACCATCCACCAGGGGGCGACAGCGAAGGTCGGTACAGTCACCGCCATTTGTTTTATAATCTATATTTAATTCTACAATTAAAGCGCATGATGGCTATTTATTTACGATTGTTTTTATTTTATTTTATTCTGCACTTTTTTTTAACAATCCCTTTGTAATTTACAGCAATTTTATATATTAATTTACTTACATTTTTGTATCTATTTTGGGACTTTTTGGAGTTATTTGATAAATTCAATCGTTGTTTTTGTCTTATTTTCAGCTTTTAGATTACATTTTATATCTATTTACATTTATTTTATTTATCTATTCTCCTATTCACGATATAATTAGGATATCAGTATTGACACATTCCTAGCTACAGCAACACAGATGTAAAAAAAAAGATACAAAACAAATAATGTTTATAAGACCGGTTAAAATTAGCCTAGGATTGAATAAAAAATATTGTAGCATTTCCTTTATTTTTCGATTATCAAAACGTTTTTTGTGAAAGCTATTTGTATTGAACGCTTCCTCTTCCTCTCGCAGCATGTGGCCAGGTTGCAGGCGGCGTGGAGGACGAGGGCGAGGCTCAGGCTGGGTGGATCGAGGGCGCCGCCATCTTGTTCTCCGTCGCTATTGTGGTCCTTGTGACGGCTTTCAACGATTGGTCCAAGGAGAAGCAGTTCCGCGGTTTGCAGAGTCGCATCGAGCAGGAACAAAAATTCACCGTTATCCGCAAGGGCCAGGTCATCCAGATCCCTGTGTCCGAGATCGTGGTGGGAGACATCGCTCAGATCAAATACGGTACGAGACAGCAAATACCAGGCAGAAAATAAATCAAAGCTGCCTATCTGCCTTCCAAATTTAAGACGGATTCAAAATGTCTTTAAGTCTTGAGTCACAAAAATGTGTTTCCCCTCCAGCTGATTTTAAGAAATGAATGAAATTGAACTCCTTATCTCTGTGCCTGCAGGAGACCTGCTGCCTGCTGACGGGATCCTCATCCAAGGCAACGACTTGAAGATTGACGAGAGCTCTCTCACCGGAGAGTCCGATCAGGTCCGGAAATCTATGGAGAAGGACCCCATGCTGCTGTCCGGTGAGTGCCTGCTCACACTGTTGATTCTTCTTTAAGTGTCTACTGATACTACACCTTTTAAATAAACTCATCCAATGTAAACGGATATCACTCAACATCAATCAAAATGCATTTGTTCCATTTCACACTGCACCAGCTGTTGCCGTTAATGGTTTTTTAGCACCTTAATACAAGTTAATGCAATACAGAGCACAGGCAACTGTTAAAAGGAAAAATATCAAATATGAAAAGTAAAACAATTTCCGGGACCAATATTTATGAGGCCAAAAAAAACATATCAAATCAATTATAGCTGTTAACACTGTTGTTACATTTAATTTAAGAGCAAATTCACTTATTGTCTCGTTGCACAAACAAAAAAGCAAGAGTAGGTCCAGTAAACTCAGATATTGTGGTTATTCGATATCTAATAGGCCAAGGGAAAGAGGACAAACACTCAAGATATGTACATGAATGCTTATCTTGGGCATTTAGATAGATGTTTGCGTCTCCATTATGAAGCCTCTGTCCAATTTATGGACCATTTTTGGTGTTAACATATGGGACACTCAGACATTGAGTTAATTTTTTTGTATCAAGGAGTTGCTGACCTAGAGTATAATTGACTGTAATATGTCTGTTCAGTAACATCTTCAAACTGTCAAAACTGTTTGTCACACGTCAAAAGTATGAAATCCAAAACAAATCTGAGCCTCAGGAAAAGCAAAACACTTCTTGATCATCCTTGTTGAACTTTCAAATGTTTGTAACATTCACAGATGAACATTTATATCTAAAAGGAGCAACAATTCATTCTGTGTCATCAGAAGACTCATCCACATTTAGCTGTGTATCATCAGCATCCTCATACATGCATCAAATTAAGAAGTGCTGGCCCTCAGATTGATCTGTGGCGACCCTGAGTTTGTTACATTAGCAAAGTATAACACAAATTAAAGATATTACGCGGAGACAGTTACAAAGAAAAGTTCCAGTTGTGACCCCAGCTTTTTGAATGTCTCCTCAGGGACCCATGTAATGGAGGGATCAGGCAGGATGGTGGTGTCGGCTGTCGGCCTCAACTCTCAAACTGGCATCATCTTTACTCTGCTGTGCGCCGGCGACAACGAAGAAGTGAAGAAGGTCAAGAAAAGTAAGACATGAGACAAAGCGTGACGCACACAAAAAAACACAACTCATGTGGAAGTGCTTAAGGTCATACGAGACACAAAGTGTATGAAGTTTTGGGAGGAAAGAAAGAAAGACAACTACCATCGTGTCAGCTTCTGAATATTTCTACTCTACTGTTTGAACAGTGCAGATTGGAAATATTTGCACGCTTTTATCAGCTGGTGTTGATTTGAAGTTGCTCCTGTCGTACTAGCCGTCTGCAGGTAGAGGTCATCCAGTCTTAGCTGATCCCAGCAGAGCTGTTTGAAGGGTCTAACTATAATATTTTAACATTACATCTGATCACAAAAGCATCATTAGTGAATAAATAAGACCATGGGTGAGTTCATATGTAGTGATCTTATCTGCTTACTACACACAATTCACATAAGATGTTTACAACAGAAAGTTTGATTGACGGTTAACTAAACACCTGTCCCTTAAATTTTCCTATCGTAGCTGAGCAACTTAAACAAGGCACAGCAGGCATGTCATTGTTTGGATTTCTGCACCCGTTGAACCTGTGTACATGGCATCTGAATGGTTTATAGGGCAGTGCAATCAATTAGCAGTCAGCTGATATATTTAGCATGCCTGGCTAAGTGGCTCATTACCTACAGTTGTGATCAAGGCTATACCTGAAAGCCGAAATTGGAAAGATATGCTAAATTACATGAGGAGTAATCTGAAAACTATGTTTGTGACCATATATTGCTTATTTAGGAGTCTTTGACATGTTTCCATCTGGTTTTTTAAACAAGAAAACCATAAGAAAGTCCTACTAGACTCAAACTACACATTTTAGGTAGAGTAATAAAAGCTCGTAAAATATGCCAGCCATTTTGTAATGTCAACAAATTGGTAGATAATGGAGACTTGTTATCTTCTGTCTGATATAAAGAGTTAATACTTTTAGATCATAGACAGACAAATAAAAAATATGTTTCCACACAGACCGTAATACAAAATTCTGTGTCGGTAGTCTGATAAACACAACTGCACATCGTGGTCTCATTTATTCATGGTAGTTTATGGCCGAAATACTGAGGTATTGATTCGACAGGGACGTGATGCTGGTTAAAAAACGTGAAACGTACCTTCTTTCTTTACATACAGTTGCTTTTTGAAGTGGAACCCTTCAAAAAGTGCAGATGATCCTTGTACTATCACAGAGCAGGTTGATGTAAACCAACAGGCTTGTGCAGTCGGTCTCTATTGCTTTTGATTTGCTCGTGATCATGCTAACCCCCTTTTACTCATGTCTTTTTTTCTTTAGTTTGTTTTTTGTCTGATCATTTGTTTTATTGGCTAAAGTTTGAGTTTGTCAGGCATTCATTGTGAACTGGCTGAATGTACAAGCTCAGCAGAGAGAGACGCTCAGGTTTAGATTTCGGCCTCCAGTCATTCATTTAAATATAAACAACCTTTAATGAATTCCTAATGAGGAGAACCAGAAGACCGATTTCAGACAACTGAAATTAAACTGAAAATGAGCAGAAGAAAAGAGCATTTTCATCAGAATCACACACACACGTCTGTTCTTCCTCACTTAAGAGGACCCTGATTTTCATAATACATTTCTGAGCCCCTAACTGTAACCTTGATATTTAATCTTATTATAATTATAATCCTAAACCAGACCTGAAACCTTCAAAAAGCCCCTTGGAAAAGTGAAGAATGGCTAAAAACTTCTCTGAACTGACTTTTTTAATCCGTAATCACAAAGATAGGAGTACAAGAATGCACACACATTATGCTGTTGTATGTCTCTTGAGGTACCAGCCGACACAGCAGACTTTACAAATAGACGTTAAAAAACACACATATACACACACATTCATGCATACAAGTAAAGTCACACCCATTGGTTATATCTTAGAGTAAGAGCCTCCAGTATGTGCAAACATAGACACACAATCACACACTTGCGGCAGTTTAGCTCCTGTCATCAATCACACATCACGGTCTGAATATCAAAGAGCTGTTTCAGTGTGTGTGTGTGTGTGTGTGTGTGTGTGTGTGTGTGTGTGTGTGTGTGTGTGTGTGTGTGTGTGTGTGTGTGTGTGTGTGTGTGTGTGTGTGTGTGTGTGTGTGTGTGTGTGTGTGTGTGTGTGTGTGTGTGTGTGTGTGTGTGTGTGTGTGTGTGTGTGTGTGTGTGTGTGTGTGTGTGTGTGTGTGTGTGTGTGTGTGTGTGTGGGCTTTGACCTTGCTAACAACTCCTTTCAACATAAAAGCAAATAGCTTCATATAAGAGCAACAGGAAGTGAATGTCCCTAAGGGAGGAAACACACACCTGACCTGCTTCTTTTACACATCTTATCAAAACATGAAAAAAAACAATAATAGATGATAAGATCCACAAGGACCATAATATCAGAGTTTATATATCTGCAGTGAAGGAAGTAAGCCACATCCATCACTCAAAAAAAACTCAACACAACCAGTGCACACATTGTTTGAAAGAACTTGTAGGTTTGTCCTTAATAATTATTTAGAAACCACAACCTCTTCCTCACATCACCATCCAATTGAGAGGATGACTTGTCTGGATTTATTTTACCAACGCTGTAATGAAATAACACATACATGAAATGTACATCATTAAAAAGAAAACAGCTCAGATTTTCAGACATGCAGTATCGACACATCGGGAAATTAAATAAGAGATAAAAAGGGACAGCTTTGAACCAGACACACTGAAATCAGTGATGTTGTCAAAAAAGATACATGATAAATGATGTGAACAACTCATCTCCTGAGGGTATGTATAGTCCCAAAAAGAATTGAGTTGATCAATTGCATTCAAGAAACCAGATGATTGTTGAAAGTATAAGTATCCTACAAACGATAATTGTCTTACAATTTAAATAATGCCAAACAGTAAAAAAGTAGTGTATACATTAGTTATGTAGGTGAATGACAAATGACAAAAAGGAGCATGTACCCTCAACAATGTAGCCAAACCGATGTACATTGTGGGAAATCATTCAAATTCAGATCACTTTGGTGTCCAACACATTTGCATAAAATGGAAATCACATTTCATTTAGTTGACGCTTTTATCCAAAGCGACTGATAATAAGTGTAAGTGTGAAATGTGTCTTTGGCACCGGCATATAAGACAGCACTCACCATACACAGCACTACACAGTTCACACACAGTACACAACCATTATGCATCATAAAGTCTGTAAGTGACTAAGTGGTGTTCATACTAAAAGTGCTAAGAGGATTATTCTTCCACTGACATGTGTCCATTCAAATATCAGAACATTATACTGACTATTATTGAAGTTGATCATACCGATAATGTATATTTGTTGAATACATAAGTGTTTGAAATTCAACTGAATCAAATTCGTATTTATTTTGATAACAGAGGTCTTGGTTTTATTAGCTCTTTTGTCAAACACTGCTGGTTCTCCGCAACAGGAAGCGGTGCGTCTCTCTCCTCTGATTGGTCCATTCCTGCCCACAACACACACGACACACACACACACACACATGTGGGTTTCTATCAGTTTGAATTTTGTGTTCTCCCTCAGTTTGTTTTGATCTTATTTTTCTTTTGAGCCATTTTATCAGCATTCCGCCCTCTCTCTCTGTCCGAACAGGTAAAAAACAAGGACCCTCTGAAAATCGCAACAAAGGTAACCCCTCCATTCATCCATCTGTCCCTCTCTGTCCCTCCATCCTCCCTGTTACTCCCCCCCTCCTCACCTCCCCTCCACCCAGCGGCAGGAGGGGAGTGTCCAGTCCATGTCTCTCTCTCTCTCTGCTATATAAAGGGGGACGTTCTCTCGCCTTGCTTTACCTGTTTAAGGGTGCAACTCTCAACCTTCAGTCTTTGACAGCCAATCACAGCGTCTACAGTTGTCATGGTGATCTGTGATAGTGGGGTTAATACAGTATAGAGTTGTATTTGTGCCATCATTTTTGAGAGTGTCTGGGCATTTTAAGCATAAGAAAGAGTTCTTGCAATCACATTATATTTATTTCATAGAGATATGATCCAGAAAAAAAAGTGTTGTGCTCATTTCATATATGGACTAGTGTTACCATTGGCTCAAAGAATAAAGAAAATATATATAAAAAAAAAAAAAGAAGAATAAGCCAAATAGCTAATTAAGCTAGCTAGCTATTTAGACTTAGCTAATTTGATGTTTTCCATTTAAAAAACTTTTGTGTGCTACATTCATTTTTAAAAACATGTTACAAGGTGACTCACTGATTTGTGGATTCATTAGTCATAAGTGTTTTTTCCAAGCTTAGATTCCAAACCTTCTTGGTGCTGGCTTTCTTCGATGTACCCGGTTGAAAACTAGTTTATTTACCTACTGCTAATCTGGCAGACGATAGCTGACAACCTAACAAGATAACTATACTGAAAATAAAAATATTGAATAAAGGTAAAAATAAATAACTTATCTTGTTTTGAGATCAAATGGGTGTGAGTTATTAGCTTACATTAAATCAACACATACTAATTGAGTCCTTTTGTTCACAGAGAAATTGTTCTTTAATACATATATATATTGCTAAAAAATAACGGTACTGTATGTGCTTGCAAAAACTCAAATGTCCTATCCCGCTCTAAGAATTGAGACACAAATATAAACTCTACCAGAGGTCTAACATGTTAGTTTGACCTCTGTCTCCTTCTTGGGTGACGCAGTGTTGGACTCAAGCGCTCCCTCGGTGCTTCCCTCCATATTTAATGTTTCAGGGTTTATGGCTGTGTGTTTGTGTTGATGACGTCTTTGTGCCAACTTCCCAACTCGAAACAGCCAACCGTCCTCAATGTCCCGTGTGATCCAACACATGTCCGACTTTCTCTGCAAGCTGTCTCCACACACACACATATACACACACACTTGAACACACCCCAATACACTCCACACACACGCTCACACAGCTCCTACCTCCCGACCTCCCATGGTTTGAGCGTCTGCTGCGACCAGAATGCTACTTGATGTACACACACACACACACACACACACACACACACACACACACACACACACACACACACACACACACACACTCTTCTGGCACGTGGATGCTCCTCACACTTTTGCATACTATTTATATTTAACAATATTTAATATTTTTCAGACCTGCAATCAAGAATGACCTCTACTAAAACGCATTAAGATCAAAATCTGCAGAAATGCATCAGGTCAGATACACAACTTTGTAACTTAACGTTAATTTGATCTCCTTTATATACCGTTGAGTAGTTTAATGTACAGCTATGAATCCTACTCAATGAGATCGTCATATATTCATAGTGGTACATACCTGTGAGAATTAAATACCTCTTACAGTTCAACTTTTAATGAGTTTCTTTCAGCTTTGCGAGGATGCCTTTTACAGCGGAGGCTTTTCAAAAAATGTAATATTTAATGTTTTTATTTATTTGATTTAACCTATAAAGGGAAACGTAATAGTTTAATTTACAACATAACATATGTCAGTAAAATAGTGAGGCTTCTATTCATGATGTTCTATGAATCTAAAAATGAGCAGATGCGGTGGCTAAGAAGTGATTAAATCAGACTACCAAACATCATCACGCAAAACATTATGCGCCTTTAGCTTAACGGTTGTGACAAATAGCCATGGGACTGTGGTGTCGTTTGTTTATACTCTCACGTAAGCTTTTTACTTCTGCCGATATTTACTCTTTATAGAGTAGTGTTGATATGTGGAGATTATCCTGCTAAGTAACATAAACGTTTGTTAGCTACAGATCTTATTATGTGCAATATTCCAAAGTCCAATGGAAAAATCCCACGCCGTTTGTCGAGGGAGCCCTTACGAAGCTAATTTCTGGGTTGCCTAGATACATACGTCATCACTTCACCACTCTATCGAACTCATTCTTTAAGCTCCTAGTTTTGGTTTCACACAGCTCCAGTGGGATGATGATGCTTCTGCTTCACTGGATGTAGAACGAGGCTGTGTTTTGTATTTTACAATATGTCAGGATAGTGTATTTGTCAGATTATGATTAGCTTTCGTCTGCTCCCTAGTGTCCGAAAAAACAATGACTGCTGCTTTAAATTTAAATCCTTCAAAAGCTTTAACTTTGCTGGTTTTTTTTTGGATCACTGTTACGCAACTTCCTACAGGTGATCGATGAATAATATTTCCATTTCAGTTCCCTAAAGCCCAATTTCATATCTAAAAGATCTGGGAAACAAACTCAAATATCACTTAACTCAAATAGAACAAATCCCCTTGAATGAGATCCTGTAACAAACCTGAAATATAATAGTAGATGGGCTGATTGATAAATCAGCTAATTGTTGAATATCTAGGGGAAATTCTGGCTTTTGAAACAGCTGTACTGGTAGTAAACAAACAGCAGTTATACCAAAATTGAAGCAACTGAGAAAGAAATGACTTAATGAAAACAGTTTCAGTGCTGACAAATAATTGGAGAGGCAGAGTGGTGAAATGACTCTTATTGTGCACATATGATTGATCAATAACAAATTAAAGTTGAGCAGATCAGGCAACAGGGAAACCTTTTAAAATAAATCCCATCAGTATGACAACAGTCCCCACTCTGATACTGCTTTCATTCCCTCAATAACCTCTACCTTGCCAGCTATTACTGTTAAATAAGCATTCATCAAACTTCCTGCAGATGTTTCACATTATAAGCCCACCAAAACAAGGGGGATTTGTCCTTTTCAGCTGATGGAAGGCTTTTAATGTGAAAACATCTGTGCAAGAGGTGTTGAGTTTCGCAACACCCTTTTCGTAAATAAGAGGATTTCAAATGTTTTCCCATCGCACATTCCCTCACATGTATCCACTGAATTGTGTTGACACTGCTCAGGAAAAGACAACAGTGCCGTGATGTGTTCTGGCTGAAGCGAGCCTGTCGGTGTGTGTGTGGGAGTTGCACCCTTGCAGTGTTAGTGGGCTGTGGGCTGTCGTCTGGTCTGTTTGTGTTCCTCAGTTTCTTTTCTTTCACTGTTGCCTCCTTGCAGGGTGTTGCTCAGGACTACATGTTGTCTTGTAATCACTGTTTGACTCTCTCCCTCCTCTCGGTTATTTTTTCTGTCTTGCTGAAGCCTCCTGCAGCCTCCACAGCTCTGCAGCCTCCTCTTCCTCCTCCTGTCAATCTCTGTCGTGGTTCTGCATCGCTGTCGTTTTCCGTTTTCTGGGGTGATCTTTTGTCTTCTGTTTGGTTGACTTGCTTTCTTTTATTTATTTATTTTGGTTGTCAGATACACCCCCCTCCACGCTGCCCGCCATGCACTCTCCCATGGTTCAGTGCTGCGCCTGTTTACAGTTCTGTGGTTGGTCAGTGGGTCTCAGTCCTGTTCATGTGAAGCTGTGTCAGTTGATTCTATGTTGTGGCTTGTCTTCAGAGTGGACCATGTGCATAAAGCTCCACAGCTTCCTGGTTTGACACCGACTCATCCCCACATTCAGAGTGTTTAAATGTCATGTGGAGGTCATGCTGCAATGAAAGGACTTCCCTATTAGCAAAATACAGTGCAGGGACTTCTGAGAGAGGCAGTTAAAATGACAGTGAAAACGTTTTTGGGTAAATATCACTTAAAAAAAACACATTACCTGGTTTTGTTTTATTTCCCCCAGCTCCATGTAAGAGGAAGTATTGGTTATCAAAGTAGATTTGTCTTTTACAGACTTGGAGCCCCACTCAAGAACATTGTTCATATTCTAAAACCTTTTCAGGTTTTCTTGCACAATTGTTCAAACAAGTCTTTTTACATACCACATTTCCAGCAAGCCAAAGTACATCAATCGAAGGCCAAAAGAAATGCACCAAAATAAAACAAGTTCAAATGAAAAAGACAGGAAGGTGTTAAACACAAGAATAAAAGTTACAGAGCTGTGTAAAAATAAATTATTATTTTATTTAATAAAAGTAAGCAGTAAACAAAAACATCTTCAACTTGATTGAAAGTAACTGCGAGTTGTTGGGTTTTGTTTTTATAAGAATGTCACCCAAGAGTAAATAAAAGATCACTTGGTATTGGTTTCCAATTCTGCAATAGCTAATAACTACTTCTTCAAAATAAAGGAACAATAAAAACATCTTCACCATAAAATATATAATGTACATAAAACTCAGCATAGATTTCCCCTTGGTAAGCCTCTCTGCATTCCCACCTTCACACTATAAACCAGACAGCACAATAATATTCCTCCAATATCTATGTATCTGTACAGTAATCATACAACAAGCTAAATCCTTAAATGGAACAAGTGCTCTAAAAACACTTTTAACGACTTCTTCCTGCATGAGGTCCAATCAAACGGTTGAAAACGCACTGAAGAAATGGCACCTAAGAGGACTAGACATTAATAATATGAATATAAGTAATAATTGTTGTAATCAGTTTTATTATAATTATTTTGTTATATACACTTAATATTATTATTACATTTTTTATATTTTTTATATTTTTATTAAAAAAAAGTGTTATTTGTAGGGAGTAGTAGATAATAAAATAGGAACAGATTCTCTAACAGACGTTTGCCTCATCACTTTTTTATAAAAAACGATATTAAGCATCAAACACCTGTTTCTTCTTCTTTTGAAAAGGTCTCTCTGGTCATCCAGGAATCTAGATCTGCTTTATGTCCATGATCTGTTGGTATTGTTGGTTCCAGAAGTGATGTTGACAGTGTTGCCAGCAGTGGCTCTCCAACAGGGATAAATACAGTTAGCTGATGGATCAGAACACTTTCAATATTTAAAGCTAATAAATCCTCCCGGTGTTGTCAGCTCAGTTGTTCATGAGGACAAACAGAACATCAAAACTCAGATAAGTGCACATCTGCTCTGTTTACATTAATCACCAACTCACGTTTCTTTGGTATGGAAATATGACAAACGGCAGGGGGTGGAGGGAGTGCAGCTGAACTCAGTGTAAGCTCTTGAGCAGACATCAAACAGATCAGAAAGCTCCACGTTACAGTACTACAGTCCAAACAGATCCCAGCTGATGAAGTGAAATGCAAATACACCGTTTGTTTATGCAAATGAGGAGCAAAGCTGGCGAGCAGGACGTAAAAGCAGACTCCTTTACTGAGCCTCGTTCCAGACCCTTTGTGTGTGTGTGTTTGTGTGTGTGTGTGTGTGTGTGTGTGTGTGTGTGTGTGTGTGTGTGTGTGTGTGTGTGTGTGTGTGTGTGTGTGTGTGTGTGTGTGTGTGTGTGTGTGTGTGTGTGTGTGTGTGTGTGTGTGTGTGTGTGTGTGTGTGTGTGTGTGTGTGTGTGTGTGTGTGTGTGTGTGTGTGTGTGTGTGTGTGTGTGTGTGTGTGTGTGTGTGTGCTGCTGTTCTCTGTTCTGTCTGCTGCTCCTCATTATGAACCGCTGCGTGTCTCTGAAAGCTACTTGGACCTTTTTCATGAATGTGTTGTGATCATAAATAGACGATATGTGACTCTCTGCATTCAGTAAAAGGGTCAACTCGTTGATGAAGATTTCAAAGTATTTTCTGAGAATGTTGTGTGTGTCATATTCAGCTTTCCTTCCAACTGAATCTTTAATGTTTTCTCTGCTTCTCTACCCTTCATCCCCAATTCTGCTCCATCCTCCCTTTTGTAATTTATTATTATTCATTTGATTAATTTACCTTTTGTCAACCCGTTCTAAATTCCTCCCCTTTTCCTCTGCTACCATTTTTGACCTCATCTTTATTTAAAAAAACATCTGCCTCCTTAAAATATCCCTCCATCCCTCATTTCCTTGTCCTTCATTTTTCACCTCTTCGTGTCAAAACACTTCTTAAACCTCTTTCATCTCTTTTTACTTTCCATCATGATCCCACCTTTCTCCTCCTCCTCCTCCTCCTCCTCCTCCTCCTCCTCCTCCTCCTCCTCCTCCTCCTCCTCCTCCTCCTCCTCCTCCTCCTCCTTTTACCTCCAAACCACCAACTTTCCCCCCCACCCCTCCTCCTCCTCCTCCCAGCCAAAACCCAGGACGGCATCGCCCTGGAGATCCAGCCTCTGAAGAGCGAGGAGGCCACCGAGTCAGAGGAGAAAGAGGAGGTGAAACCAGTGAAGAAGGTCAACGTGACCAAGAAGGAGAAATCGGTGCTGCAGGGCAAACTGACCAAACTAGCTGTGCAGATCGGGAAGGCTGGTGAGTAAAACAAAGACACCTACACATATAAAATATCACTAACGTTACATAAAGTCCAAGATCTGTTTAGCCTAGCTTAGCACAAAGACTAGAAGTTGGGGCAAACTTTAACCTGGCAACATCTTAAAATATATTTTAAATATCTACCTTTATCACATTTTCCGTAAAGTCAGGTCAATTTAAAGTTCATTCATTTATATTTGACAAACATTTTTGAAAAACTAAACAGGTTTAAGAAAATATCAGCAAAACATTATGTCATATAATAGTTTAGGGGGACTTTAATAAACACAAGTATAAAAATATACGTAAGACAGTATTTAAGGAGTAAGTACACCCTGAAACCCTTCAACACTCATCAGTGTTTTTTAGCTACATGATATGTTTGCATAACGTAACATGCATACAATAGTGATGCTAACATTCTGATGTTTAACCGGTATAATGTTTACACTCTCAATGGCTAATGAGTTATTATAGAGTAAAGTTATAACAATTCATCCGGAGGCAGACCACATTTCATCGTGATCCATTTATTAGGTGTTTGGATATTTAAGTAATTCTCCCCTCACTGAAAATTATGAATGGAAAATATTAATTATTTAGGTTTTTAGCTTTAACTCACTGGTCTAATTAATCTATTCCTTACCAGTTGGAAATTCATAAATGAGGGAGAGCATTATTTATAAAGTCTCTGATCATGTCCTTATTAATGAGATTCATTTCTCCCTCGATTACTTGACCCGATTCAAATCTTTTTTTTAAAGAATTTATTTTTACTTTAAATGTGATTAGCCGATTACAGATGGGGCTGGTGATAGCATGGTGGATAACATAACAAGAGTTACATTTGAACCTTTTAGTGGCGCTAGGCTAGCAGTTATCCCCTGCTTCCAGTCATTTGCTAAGCTAGGCTAACATGTCTTTGTACTGGACACATTTACCTGACACCCGTCTTCATGTCTGACTTTCAGCAAGAGAGGATTTTGAGAAATGTAGCACTGTTCATTTAATAGCTCACAAAGTGATCAGGCAGTAAAAGGATAGGCAGTGCACTCAGTGTTATTGGACGGGTGTTTTATTGGGAGCAAGATTCATCCCGGAAGTGAAGGTATTTTCTGTGTCACTTCAATTGACCTTAATACATTGAGGGGCTTTCAGGACAGGATGAAGGGGGCGGGAGGGTGGGGGGCTTCAGATATCAGTTGAACTACAGAAATAGAATCTGGGCCAAAACGCTTCGACAGAAGGTGACTGACGTGAAAGGTGAAGCAAAACAACACGAGCCGTTGATTCCTCTGTTTCACCTGTCCTACCTGATCCGGATGGTGTCGGATGAATATTATAATATAATGATATTTGTTAGGCAGATAATACAGGTATATATTTTTTTATGACGAGTCTTATTGCAAAGATTTCCTGTTAATATTTTTCACCTTTTTATATTGCATCCAGACATCGTAAAATATAAACCAATATTAGTTATTTGGCTTGTTTTCAGAGCTTGATGTTGGATTCAGCACTCAGTCAAGTCAAATATTGAATAATAAACCAACATGATCTTCTGCACATTTTTGCATACCTAATATTTTTGTTGGCCTTAATATTTAGTAATTTTAGAGACAGACCAAAAACATGGAGAGAAAGAGACCACCAAAGTTCACAATCAAAGGGACATTGTGATGATTTTCTGTGAATTACTTATTAATGATTTATTTCAGAACAGTTTCATGGCTTTTCAGCAAACTGTCATTGGCTATATGTCATAGGATTGTCCCTGAATGCACCACGAAATGTTTAAAAAGTGTTTCTACAAAAAAACAATGGTAATTGAATTCTAACCGTATGAGATACAATACTTTGAAACCAGTTGTCCCTTACATAGTAAAAGATTTTCCATGAAAAAGGACTTGTGTTTAAACTCTTCTTCTTGTCACCAGGTCTGATCATGTCGGCTTTGACCGTCATCATCCTCATCCTCTACTTTGTGATCGACACCTTCGCGGTCCAGGGCCAATCCTGGACGTCCGATTGCACCCCCATCTACATCCAGTACTTCGTAAAATTCTTCATCATCGGCGTGACCGTGCTGGTGGTGGCCGTCCCTGAGGGTCTGCCGCTCGCCGTCACCATTTCTCTGGCTTACTCCGTTAAGGTAAGATTATGGGAAATGTAAGATAAATGGATTCAAACCCCCGAAGAATTGTGTAAGTGTAGGATTTGATAACTACAAGTCATGTTGTGTTTAAATAACAAAGTCCAAATGCAAATCTCAGCCTTTAACTTCGCTGTTTTTATTTTAGAAAATGATGAAGGATAACAACCTGGTGCGTCACCTGGACGCCTGTGAGACCATGGGCAACGCTACTGCCATCTGCTCGGACAAAACAGGCACACTGACCATGAACCGCATGACGGTGGTGCAGGCCTACGTCAACGACACGCACTTCAAAACTGTCCCCGAGCCCGATGCCATCAAACCAAAGACTCTGGAAGTTATGGTCAACAGCATCTCCATCAACTCGGCCTACACCACCAAGATCCTGGTGAGACCTTCACTGTCACAGCAACCAACAACCACAACACTAACAAACATGTAACCTTATCCATCAAATCCAGTCTAAAAAAGATACTTGATGCATGTCGTCCCCTCTTTCTCCCCCCTTTCTAATCAACCTGTTCTCTATGTTCAATAAAAACACAATGGTAGAAAAAAAACAGGCCTTATAAGAAGTAAGACATGGACAAAATGGGTTTTAACAATAATCTCAACAAGGTCAAAAGTCGATCTTCATTTGGTAGGATATTTTAAAGATTTCCTTTAATAACCTAAACCTTATCCTCAAAGACCTGGCAGATCAATTTCTTAAGGCTTTACCTTTTAAGTTGGCATGCAAATAGACTCTAAATGTATCCCTTTTTGAATTTTCCCCCAGTTTTTGAGTGGTGGTTAACCATTTATTTAGCATTAAAGACTTGCTTAACTTTACAACCAGTCAACATAAACATGTAAGCTACATTAACAGGGCAAATTCAAATGGTTTCCCTTCAACAGAAAACAGAATAGATTGACTTGGCTTAAAGACATGACAGCTCAACAGTTGATTAGTTTAGTGAGAGCTTTAGTGAACAGTAAATTCATGTGAAATAGCTGCAGCTGATATAATCTGCTCTCTGAAGGTGTTATTAATCAGGAACAGCAACAGTGTTCAGAAGAACCAGAAGCTCTTAGTTCGGGACATTTTGTTTTTTTTAGAGAATTGTAAAAGGATCTGAAAATAAGACAAGTTTTCAGATCCAGGTTAGCTTCTGTTCTCTTCTGACTTAAAACTTGTGGACTAACAACCTTTCAAATCAAACACATCTGTACATGCAGAAGTAGTGTTAATGTTGCCTGATAATGATAAAATTCTAAACATTACACCCAATGCTTTTGTCCCTCCTCAGCCTCCGGAGAAAGAAGGAGGCCTGCCTCGCCACGTTGGCAACAAGACGGAGTGCGCTCTGCTGGGCATGGTGCTGCAGCTCAAGAGGGACTACCAGCCAATCAGAGACGAGGTCCCAGAGGAAAAACTCTACAAGGTTTACACCTTCAACTCCTCCCGCAAGTCCATGAGCACGGTGCTGAAGAACGCTGATGGAGGTTTCCGCATGTACAGCAAAGGGGCGTCGGAGATCGTCCTGAGGAAGTAAGAAAAGAGAACAAATAAACTGAAAATAATTATAATTAGTGATCGTTTTCCCCAGTCTGAGGGAAGAGCTGTCGATCGATGACATTTTACCCTTAATGAGCTCCTCCCTCCCTCTCCTCTCCCAGATGCTCTCGTATTTTGGACACCCAGGGTCAGCCCCGCGTCTTCAAGCCTAAGGACCGTGACGAGATGGTGCGCAAGGTGATTGAGCCAATGGCGTGCGACGGGCTGAGGACCATCTGCGTGGCGTACAGGGACTTCCCCGCCGAGGCCGGAGAGCCCAACTGGGAAAATGAGAACGAAATCCTGAACGAACTCACCTGCATCGTGGTTGTCGGCATCGAGGACCCCGTCAGACCTGAGGTACAGAAGAAACCTCACTCCACCCACGCAGATATCCACCGGAAAAGTAGTTCACACTGACACTGGGTTATGTAAATGTCTGGAGACTAGGGGTATTATTGAAGCGGCTTCAGAAAACATCATATTTCACCATCGGTTCATCTTTAAGTAGTTTTCAGCATCTAGACTTTTGCCTAATTTGAATGGAACTAAGGGAGAGGACTGGATTTTTCGCCACATAACCTGACTTGGTGTGAATGCAGCCTTAGTAGGGATCAGTCCTAAAAAGGCACTATCATGCTTTTTGCGTTTGCCCCTTTCCTGTAGTGTGATATTGTTTTTTTGTGCATGTAAATGTCTGCAAAGGTTCAAATCCCAAGGTTCCCTCCAGAAGGAGCACTGTAACACTTGCGCTTCCATTGGTTAGAGCTCCAGCACATTGTACGTGATAGGCTAAGGGGCGGGACATCTCTAAGTGATTGACTAATCACAACAGAGCTGGCCAGCTAATCAATCAGAGCAGACTGGGCTCTGGTTTCAGACAGAGGGTGAAAAGAGGTGCTGCAGCACAGGCAGTGTGAGAAAATGAAAGAGCTTTTAGGACATTAAAGCATGTAGACATGTCACAGTAGAGGCACTACATACACATATGAACCTGAAGATGAGCATACTCATCCTTAAATAAATGATATAAGGGTTCAAAATAAAGAGGAGCTATGTGTAACTCAGCTCCACTGAAAGAGACAAAAGATCCCTAGAAAACATCATGTTAGATATTTAGGGAGAGCTCTAGAGTCTACATGTATGTCCTTATATAAATATTAGGCTAACCATAAGGTTCTCAAAATCTATCTTTATTTTTGCCCAACACAATCTGATAAATTGGGTCTGAGAAACACTGTACTGTGTATTGGCATTGCAAAATCACCATTGCCTGTCCAGTCTGTGTGAGCTTTTTATGGTCAACAATCAGTGATATATAACGTTTTCTTTTAGCTAGTACTTAAATGACTTTGGTTTAGCTTGAAATGCACACACTGAAGGCATAACGTGGAGTGACTAAGTTGATTTTATTTCTGAAAGAACAGAGGAGAACATGAAGCCAAGAGTGTTACTTCACTGATCTGACTCGCTGCTCATTATATTAGTGTTATAAGGAGAGGGGGAAAGTGTTCTATAGCGCGTCAATGGGGTGAGATAAACAAACCGTTTTCTCCAAACAGAGACACTGAAGGTAGTCGTGGTCAGGTGTGCAAATGCTCTGAAGTGTTAAATGAAGTAATGAAGCTCAGACAACATCAGTGATGCTGCCTGCTGCTTTAATGTCAGAGAACAAAGAACACACGCAGGATGGAAATAACTGGAGCGCAGCAGGAGACAGTCAGCAGATCCACAGTTATCCAAAAACAACATGTGATGCCACCAAATTGATATTTTGGCTATTTAGGCATACACGAATATGTAAACTAAATGAATTTACATATTCATGAAACATTGTACATTTTTCTGTGACCTGAAAGGGTCTACTTCCACTTTCAAACAGTGTAGCAACTGTTCAATTTCCAGAGACAACACACAACAACCATTCAATAAAGCAGCCCGAATCAGCCCCCCTACTTCTTACATTACGATACGATATACTTTATTTTCCAGGTTAGAACATTTGCCTCACTGTGTGAGTGTGACAATTGACCCATCCTAAAGAACCCCCCACCAACCATTGTTTCACCTGGCAGGTTTCTTTCCTGGTGGAGCACATTGAAGATTCAAAGATTCAAAGGCTTTATTGTCTATCTATAGTCATAGTCATATAACAGGCTCCTCCAACAATGCAACATGAATATACATAGGGCACAAAACAATACGAAATAGTGCAATAGAAACAGAAATAAAAATAAAGTATCGCAAGACGATGTTGAGACCAATGTGCAAGTTAATGCAGAAATAAGTAAAGTATATACAGTACATTTGTTGCCCTCCCTGAGGTTTCTTCTATTTCCCCATTAACTGGGGGGTTTCTTTGGAAGTTTTGACTTGTCCAATGTGAGGGTCTATAGAACAGAGGGGGCCGGATTCATATTCATATGTATTCTGTAAAAACTGTAAAGCTCCCTGAGACAAATCTAAAATGTCTGATTGTGCTATATTAATACACTTTGATTGATTGATACATCTAAAATAGAATAAGATCAAATTAAAAGTGAAATAAAATACTGTTAATTGTAAAAACAAATAAAGACATAACCAGATGAATGCCATAAACTAAGGCTGTCACAAAAAAAAGAATGATTCAAATGACCAAGTTTGACCCAGACCCAGTTGGCTACTAAATAATATCATCTGTCAATCATTTCTTTATTACAATACCATACAGGTATCTGTTTTATCTTTTATAAGTCAAAACTAGTATTTTAAACCTGTGATTAATAATGAGTAACCCCTGCACTGAGGTGAATCAAACATATGTGTGTTTGTGCAAGTAACACAGAACTCCTGTTGTTCTCCATCAAATGTCATTTGACCCCCCGCTGAGCAGAGGAGGCTGCTTTCTGATTGTCCACTGACCGTCATGTCACCACAGACTCTTCACAGATGTCTGTCTCTTTTCATTCATTCTGTTATCTGAGATGAATGAGGTCTCTGTTAGGACAAAGAGCAGCCACTGTGCAGAGCCTGTGTGGTTCCACATGTTGCTGTCTGAAAATCTGATTCTAGATCTGTCTTATCATGCAGCACTTCAGTTTAATAAACCAGTCTAAGGAATGCAGTTTTAAGTAGAGATGAAATGCTTTGCAGTCGATCGACTCAAACGTAATGGACAAGTGTGATGGTCGTTAAAAGTAATTTTTTCATCTTCTTAAGTAAGGGGTTTTTCCGGGTCTTTTGTGGTGTTTCATCTTAAAGTGAATGTCCTTGTGTTTTGGCCTGACAAAACAAGACATTTCAAGACATCAGATAAGATAACCCTTCTTTAGTCCCACAACTGGGAGATGTGCTGTGTTACAGCAGCAAAGGGACTACAACAAGCAGGTACAAAGGTACATACAGTATATCATATAATATATAAGTACGCTAAAATTGACATTGAATTTAAATTATTGCACATATACAGTAATGTATAATTTTTTTATGTAATCGTTTATTTGGCAGGGACAATGCACAGTAATGAACACTTAAAACATTAAAATGTATCAAGCGTAACAGTGCCAGATTTAACTTTGAGCTAATTTCCATCCGCAGTTATATTACACAGTGTATTATATTGCACATATGGCACATGAATAAATAAATAAAAGATGCATTAGTATGTGCGGTTTACTGACACCAGTGCTGATGACACAGGCTGACAGCAGCAGAAAGGGAAGATTTCGAGACATTTGGGATTTTCTACACCAAATGATTAATTGAATAATCCAGAAAATAATGGTCAGATTTAGCGATAATACCTATATACAGTCTATGGATAATACAAATAATCGTTAGTTGCAGCACTGGTTTTAAGATGAGGAGCTTTTCTTTAAATAACCTTTAAACAGATGCATGAATCAGGAAGAGAACCGGGCTGTTCCTCTGAACATCTGAGCTCGTTTCACATATCTTCTCTGACACTCTTCCAGGTACCTGATGCTATCGTTAAGTGCCAGCGTGCCGGCATCACTGTGCGAATGGTGACCGGAGACAACATCAACACCGCCCGCGCCATCGCCATCAAGTGTGGCATCCTGCTGCCCGGGGAGGACTTCCTGTGTATGGAGGGCAAAGAGTTCAACCAGCAGATCAGAAACGACCAGGGAGAGGTGAGCCACGTGCATAGATGTTTATGTTTATTATTACTATGTCTTTATCGAACAAGGTCCATGCATAATGATACATTCATCACGAAAAGAGAAAAGATTATCTATGCCAGATTTGTGCCATTAGCTCATTTCCATCTGCAGTCCTACGGCATGTACACACGTAACGATCAAACACTAAAACATTACATTACTCTTGTTGCTGAGAGTCCTATTTTATTGATTTGCATTTCTAGGTGGAACAAGAGCGTCTGGACAAAGTTTGGCCTAAACTGCGCGTGCTGGCTCGTTCCTCACCGACTGACAAACACACTCTGGTCAAAGGTGGGTTCAGTGTTGTAACATGTGTGTTGTTTAGCATGATTTACTGCTACCCACATGCTTATTTGTAGGGTTGGGAGGGTTACTTGAATAATGTAGTCCGTTATAATCACTAATTACATGTAAAAAAAAAAAAGATTCAGTAACCTTTACCTCGATATCAAATTTAAAGCAAATAAATACAAATCGGAAGGCTTTAACTTAAAGTGGAGCTATCATGCTATATTTGAATAATATAGTGTAGGACCATACCTATATAAGGCATATTTATACTTTTTATTTTTCAAAATACCAAACAGATCATGCATTTTAGCCATTCCTCATTTCGCTCAATTTAACACTGTCTTTGCATGGGCTGATTCTGTGAGAACAGCACCATCTACAGGCCTGGCATATGTACTACAGCGTCTCCAGTGCTTTCGAACGGCAATGTCCGTGGCTGTCTCCTCCTGATTGGTGGAATTGGCCCAATAGCCGTAGCCAGGGCCGCCTTAATGCACGGGCTGACCTGGGCTGAAGCCCAGGGGCCTACGGAGATTGGGGGCCTATGATGAGCCAATAAAAATAAAAATATTTTATTTTTTATTTCGGGTGTTTTATTTTAAATAAACAAAGTCTTAGCTTTCATAATATGACACTTTTATTTCCAAAATCACATGATAAATACATTTTTGAAGCTTGTAAAGCAGGGGTGGGGAACCTGCGGCCCCTGGGCCGTATACGGCCCTCGAGACAATTTGGTACGGCCCTCAAGGTAATTTATAAACACACGCAAAAAAGAAAAAAAATTAAGAAATCTAGACCGCAAATACATTTGCGAGCGAGTGCCTGTTTTTTCTGGCCAAGGTCAGGGTCCTTGAACACAACACGAGCCTAACGTGTCATCACGTGGTATATGTCTCGTCTGACAGGGGTGTAGTGCTGACGGAGAGCACGAGAACGCGGCTCCGGCACTTCCAAAAATTGCAGTACCCATAAGGAGCCGTACACATGCCTGTCATACTGATCATACAGACAGTCAATAACGTTGTTGTTATTAGCATCTGGTTAGCTAGCTATGCTAACGAATATAAGAAGCTTTTTCTCCAACCAGTGAGGTAAAGGCACATCTTTACATGATCATTATAGTTCTAAAAAAAATAAGAGAATAAAGTAAACGGACAGTAAAAAAAAAGTTGTTATTAATAAACAAGAATACAGTTTAAAAGGAGTGATTTATAAAATATCCATAAAAAAAAGAAATCTGCTTACAGTTCTGTTTCATATGAATGTTGAGAGATGTATCCATAGATCTCCTAATGTTGCTCTCAAAGTGCACCAGATTGATGCTTTTAACTTCAACATTTAAAAAAAATCTTCCCGGGGGAGCATGCCCCCAGACCCTCCTAGAGGAGGTTAGGTCCCCCCCCCCCCCCACTCAAATCATGTTCACATGGATAGGAAACTAAATACATTTGCACACATCTTGTGTCCATATCTTTCTGTTTTGGTGGTCATGCCACAACCGTGCACGTGAATGCATGCGCGGGTCATGGTAAAATATCTGGATTAAGAGGTTGCTTTTTCTTTGCACAGCATGAAAGAAAGGCGAAATGAATGGGCTGTGATTTTAGTATTTTTAAGCAGAGGTCAATCATTTGTACGGCCCTCGGAGGATGTTGGAAAAAGGTTCCCCACCCCTGTTGTAAAGGGAAGAAGACAGCTCTCCCTCGCCACTCTGCTGTTCCACAGCGCCGCTCCCCCTCCCTCCGCTGAACTTATGAATGTCAGGCATAGTAATCATAGATAACACGGCAGGGTCCGTTACAGTTTGTTTTCATCTAATTTCAAATAAACAAAGTCTTGGCTTTCAGAATATTAAACTTGTTTCTGCAAATTCAGATGATAAATATAACTTTGAAGCTTGTAACGGCATAATTACAAGTGGAGAACAGAGTAATTTAATGTCACAGCAAGCATAACAACAGCCAGTGTTTCTCGTGAGTGTTTTCCCCGGGAAACGAACGCAAAAATACACAAACACAAACACGTATATACACGCACACACACACACGCGAGCTTCCCCCAGACCAGTAATCCAAACTAAAATATCTTCCCTCCATACGTTTTTGATCATTTACTCCGCTAATCAATCAGATCGTTGGATTCCAGAGATTTTTCTCAAAAATGATGACTCCGTAACAGTCAGTGGGCACCACTTAACAGCCAATCAGAATGAGAATATGTTTCACATGTGACTTATTCAAATTGCGAGTGATTGAGTGACAGATGTAGGTTGTTTAGGAGACAATTTCGGAGAAGAAAAGGTTTGAGAGTGGTGCTCGGAAAAGGAAACCTAACACTGATGTCAATTGAGCATGACATTCTTCGTGAGATGGATTTTAAGAACATCATAAAGGCTTTTTCGGAAGCACTGCTAAAGAGGTAAGGCAATGCTGCACTATTCATTGATTCCCAGTAACCTGCAGGTTTAAATGTGTTGTGCATCGTTTTAATTAACTAGGTTTGTGTTAATCCACTGGAGATAATGATCATTCTCATCTACTGATACCTGGCATTGAGGCCATATGTTGCATATATATTGGTGAGTTCCCTGGAACAAAAGTGCATTTTGCATGATAGGTCACCTTTAAGTGTATCATATAAGGCAACAGAAAATGTGAAGAGAAGAAACCAAGATATTTAGTATCAAAAATGTGTCTTCTTAACTCACCCTTAACCCTAAGAATAGTTAAGTTTACAAATGCAGGTTTGGTTTAATACATGAATTGAAACCAAACAAAGGTTGTTTTTTTTCGAATCAGCTGTTCACCTACTGCATTACAAAAAAAAGATATTTAAAATAAAAAACAATAAAGTAGCCTAAATGAAAAACAAAAACGAAATTGAGGCAGTCTCTTGCTTAACAGCTATGATAAATACATCGTTATTGAAAATATACTGTAACACAGTAATCCTGCTAGTAATCCAAATGTACCAGTAAACAGGAATACACTTTTTGATATAACTGTAAGGAAATACAGTTACCTTATTCTATCCTGATTACATAATCCCTTTACATGTAATCTGTTACTCCCCAATGTGTACAAAGTGAGATAATCGTAGTTTCAGTCCATATCTATCATTGGACTACAGTGATATCATTGGATTATTTTTGTGTTTTTAGATATTTTTTTGTTTTATATACATTTAAGAAGGGACAATGCACATTAATAACATGAACACTTCAGTCCATCATGTTAATGTGCCAGATTTAGCCATTCAGGTTGATGGCATTAAAAGCAAACATACAAGAGCAATTAAGGCAAAAACCCATCGGCACAATAAAAACACATCAAACACAAACGCTCTGACAAAAATAGAAATTGTATTTTTTCTTAGTGTCCTTTTTGAAATGTATTACCCTGATTGAAACGGAGAATTGTTTGTGTTGCAGGTATCATCGACAGCACGGTGTTAGAAACCCGACAGGTGGTGGCAGTGACGGGAGACGGCACCAACGACGGCCCCGCCCTCAAGAAAGCTGATGTCGGCTTTGCCATGGTAACCACTTCTTCATGTGTGCCACAGCTCTTCACTCCTCTGCTGCTCCAGTTAGCTCCACGTTATTCTCAATATTGAAAAAATAAATTCATTACATTTTTAAAGTAGCCATGAAAGAAGGTTTTTTCCCAAAACGTCATCCACGATAACTCTTAGTTTAGTGCCATGAAATCATTAGGAGAGCTGTGAAATGGAAAAATAAATCAATAAATACCGAGCCTCGGTGCTCATCAGCACAGCGGGGTCTCACTTTGCTGCCACGTTACTGAGACTGTTCTCCAAAGATCAACTCAGAGAGGGAGAACATTCTCTCTGTTATATTAGTAAATAATATCAGACATTATATCCATCTTGACTGAATATTATCACTGAAGATCTTCACCTAAATCTTTGAAATGCAACTGAGTTTTATCCTATTTAATAATATGCATATATAGCTTTAGGATTAAGCTTTTCCTCTATTCCCGGAGTGGAATGGTTTCCAATCAATCATGTAAAATTGTATTTAAAAAATAAACTTTACAGTAGAACAACATACATTATTATATTTCTTGGAGCCTAACATGGTCTGTAAATAATAATTTATGGCATGCTTTTAGACATGCACTCCACCATCGGACTCTCTGACTGTCCCCTTGACTGGTTCACATCATACCTCACCGGGAGAACAGAGTACGTCTCCTTGGGTGAGGCAGAGTCGGGTACCCACAACGTCACCTGTGGTGTCCCTCAAGGATCAGTTCTCGGCCCCACCCTTTTCACACTCTATATGCTCCCCCTTGGCTCTATCATCAGCCGACATGGAGTATCATTCCATTGTTACGCTGATGACACCCAATTGTACCTCAGGATCAACCCTACCTCCTCTGCAGCCCTGCCTTCACCCACACTCACTACCTGCCTGGAGGAGATACAGGCGTGGATGAAGCTAAACTTCCTGAAACTCAACAGCTCCAAGACCGAAGCTTTTATAGTTGGCACCCCACATCAGGTTCGGTCATCCACCATCACGACCATCACCTTCTCCGGCCAGGACATTACCCTCTCCTCAACAGTCACCAACTTGGGTGTGAAAATGGACGCCCATCTGACCTTTGAGGCCCACATTAAACAGCTGTGCAAAAACTCCTTCTATCACCTCAGGAACATCGCCAAACTCCGCCCCTCACTCACTCTGTTTGACGCGGAAAAGCTAGTCCACGCCTTTGTCTCCTCAAGGCTGGACTACTGCAAAGCACTCCTCATCGGATCCCTAAGAAAAGCATCCAGAGGCTCCAGTACATCCAGAACAGCGCTGCTAGGATCCTGATGAGGGTGCGCAAATATGATCATATCACCCCCATCCTGAAATCACTACACTGGCTCCCCGTGGAATTGAGGATCGAATTCAAGGTCTCCGTCCTCACACACCAGTGTATCTATGGAACAGCCCCTCCATACCTCAAGGAACTCCTCACCCCCCTTACCTCCGTGCGGACCACCCGCTCCAGCAACTCAAACCTCCTCAAACCCCCGAGGACTAAAATCCGTACCATGGGAGACCGGGCCTTCTGCTCGGCTGCCCCCAGTCTGTGGAACGCTCTCCCCGACCACATGAGAGCATCACAGACCGTGGAGGTTTTTTAAAAAGGCCTCAAAACCCACCTCTTCAATAGAGCCTTTCCCTAGACCTTTTATTTATTTATTATCACCCTTTTATCTTATTTTATTCTTTTTACTTATTTATTTTTATTTATTGCTTTTTATTCTTTTTACGATGTTAGCACTTCGGGATTTGAATGCAAATATGAAGTGCTTTATAAATTAAAGCCATTATTATTATTATTATTATTACATTTAAGGGTGTCATTAAAACTGCAAAAACGGGTTTGTGTGCTACAGTATGAAGCTTCCGAAGGTTGTTCACTTGAGTTCAAATATTGTGGAAATAAAGACAAAGACCTTCATTTCAACTTTAAGCAGTAATAAAGGTAAAAAACTAATAAAAATGTACTCAACGCCATAAATGTGAAATGTTAACAGTAAGTTGTATAATCCAAATGATCCTTGGAAAAATAAATCTTAACGGAGAAAATCATAAAAAAAGAATGAAATTGTGTTGGTTTCCAAGCTGACTTCAGAGCTCAAATAGTTGCTCTGAACAAATGCTCAGCTGAGGTTACAGTGGATACTGACACATTAAAATGTGCAGGAGCTGAGTAGCATCAGCTGCCTCCTCTCTGTTGTTATTGTGACCTTTGTTTTGTGAGGAAAGTCATCGGCACGCCAGTGTCCCCTGCAGACTGCTGAGCAGCTGCTCTGCGCTCAGACAACAGCTACTGTTCCTGAACACATCACAGAAGCAGCATGGGGATTTCAACCGCAGACCTTTCAGTGCTAAAGTGTCCCATTTGGAATATTTTCAGTTGACGCCCATTTGTCCCAGTGTAATTATCACCTGTTCTGCTGGAAAGCGGACACGATCCACCTCCTTCGGCAGAGACGCTGAGATTCACAATATGTTTTTTTTATTTGAACACAACATACCTTCTCCTGGTTTAATGTACCAGATGATTGGGTTAAAAAAAATGGTCCCTTCAAGCTTTGTACACTTAAGCTGCATTATCCTTTAAACCAGAGGCCCCCTTGTCAGGTTTTTTTTTTAAAGGACAAACAGGTCAAATGGAGCCTCCAGTAATTTGTTGTTTTCTACATTAAATTGAAACATTATCCACTCTGAAGCCGAGCAGCTGGTGTTTCCCTCTCCTTGCGTATATCAGACTGATATACTGTAAAGGCAAAGAAGAATACTGATGAGTTGGTATTCCTGAGTCATATTAAACTCCATAAAAAAAGAATCTGAAACTCGTGAAATTGTGCGCAAACTAGACCTTATCTTTTAGGTATGAGATGATTACAACATTTTCTTGTGAGCCGTCATCGTATATTGTATACAAGAGTGAAGAGTCATCTTCCCCCCTCAGAACTCACTACTCCTCAGATTTATCTTGCAGAAACTGGCATTGAATGATCGGATCAGATTATACTCTGCAATGGAGCTCTTTATCATATTGTAATATGCTGTAAGCTGTTTTTTTGTCTAAATTAGATAACACAGGATCTGAATTTCCACTTCCTGCTCCTTCTTTTCAGGGAATCGCCGGCACAGATGTGGCAAAGGAGGCGTCTGACATCATCCTGACCGACGACAACTTCTCGAGCATCGTAAAGGCCGTCATGTGGGGAAGAAACGTGTACGACAGCATCTCTAAGTTCCTGCAGTTCCAGCTGACCGTCAACGTGGTGGCCGTGATCGTGGCGTTCACCGGCGCCTGCATCACACAGGTAGGACAGCTGCACACTAATCAGGATAAGAAAATACTCAATTTATCCTCTGAGGGAAATCCTTTTTTAACCCTTACTCCAATTTGAGAATAAGATCAAATAAGATTAAAACATTGACACATTTATGTATACATAAGTGAACATAAAATGTATATTAAACTACAATATTTAACAACAATCAGCATGTAAAAATGTGTTTAATATGCTTTTCAATAATCTAAATAACCAGCCGGTTTAAACAAACAATACATTCCTTCACTGTGTTTGTAAGTGCGGTTCGGTCCCAGCTGTCAACATTGGGGTTATTATGGTAGTCCAAACATCATCATAAAATAATTGAATCATATAAATGTTCATTGAAATTATAGCATTCAACATTATTTCACCCTTTCTGCCTCTTGTTTTAGACTATAGTTGTGACTTCCTACACACAGAGTATAATATCAGTAGGAATACATTGCTAGTGTCTCTACAGTCAGTCACCTGGTTGAGCCAGATTTAGGGATGTACATTAAATGAGAACTTGAAAACAAGGGAAAAAAAGACTGACCGGCTATTTTACAAACGATGGATTGCCACCGCAACAGAATGCAGCCGCAAGTGATGTAACATTTTTACAGCTTGGTGCAATTTGCTCCTTTCTTTTTGTCAAATCGTTATTATCTCTTTGCATCAAAGACACAGTTGGCAGAACAAAGGAAGAGAGGAAGAAAAATGAAATATTCAGATTGTGACCGACGGGGTGCAGAGGCATTCCTTAAAGACGCCCTATTATGTGTCAGGTTCATATTTGTATTTAGTGTCTCTCCTGTGACATGTCTCAATGCTTTAATGTTCAAAAAGCTCTTCATTGTTCTCATACTGCCTGTGCTGCTTCACCTCTTTTCAGCCTCTGTCTGAAACCAGAGCCCAGTCTGCTCTGATTGGTTAGCTGGCCAGCTCTGTTGTGATAGGTCAACCGCTTAGAGATGTCCCTCCCATTTCACATACAATGTGTTGGAGCGCTAGCCAATAGAAGCACGAGTGTTGCAAAGTGATGTCACTATGTTACAGAATTAAACAAAGGAGTCCAATGGAGGTGTCTCGGGTAGGGGGAGAGGGTGTGTGTGAGAGGTTCAAGGTTCTTTATTTTGTCATACTATTATTTTGTGTGTGAGAGAGAAACTACGGCCCAATCCCAAACCACACCCTACTGTACCCCTACACACTCTCCCTCCGTGACGGAGTGAACTCCGTGGAGTGACACATGAGGCTCTCTCCTGTCAGATGGAGGGAGCAAATACAGCGGCAAGCTTTGGGACGGCCTCCCCTCTCTCCGGCAGAAACAGGAAATACCGTAACTGTATGTACTGTAGGCCTAACAACGGTTTCAAATCAGCATCTCTTTGACAAAAAATTTAAATTAATAACTCAAATAAAACTCCAAACATCTTTCATTGTGTTACTTTTTTGTAAAACTCTTTTAGTTTTAAACCTGATGTTTATAAGCTTCTTAGTTTTTGCAACAGTCTGTAAATACACACAACTTTTCTAATAAGATGCACACATTTACCTTTTTCTAGACTAAACACAGGTATGATCCTAAGTTAAAAAAATACGAGGTTATCATGAGGTTGTTAACATCGCACTTTATCAGTGGATGTTTGCTGGAACTACTTGTACACAGCGTGTTTCCTGACGGACACACACAGCGTGACTCCGGTCAGGTAGAGACCGGTCTCAAGTCAACACCGATGCAGACTCGCTGTCTGATGACTTGATAGCCCAGTCCCCCTCCACACCGCTCCACACTCGTTGGTTTGGAACAGCACTTAATTTGGCGGACCCTCCGTGCGAACGCGCATACGGAGGGGTAGGGGGCGGTTTGGGATTGGGCCTACCTCTGGAGGGAACTTTTGGATGTTAGCCTTTGCAGACCATTTACTTGCACAAAAACCTCTAACACTACAGGAAAGTGAAAACCCCCCCAAAAATAATAGGACGTCTTAAAAAAAAAAGTTAAAGGTGAAAATGTAAAAGTGACAGAGATTTAATAAGTGACATAAAATGTCAGTCTGTGTGTTTAATGAACTTTGGTTTCCACCAACACTTTGAAGAGCTAATAGTTTCACTGTGTAACTACATGTGGCTATAAGTGCTTTGTGCATTATACCGTTTTGCAATTAGGCTTATTTGCATAGAAGGGGTTTTTGTGCCAAAGGTGTGCATATTACATGATTTAAATACTGTATGTGCAAATAGGGCAGGAGCATCAAGGATATATTTTGCCCAGCTGTTAGCGAATCCTACCTTCTTTGTAGATGATAAGGGTGGAACATGAACAGGAGCTTTGTCTTGATAGTTATATTACATTTGAACACTTACTCTCGTGTTTGATGCATCTGCTCTTCTGTGGATTTATTTTTGATCAAATCAAAAGTGTTTTACTTTGATGTGACCGTCTGAGCAGCCGTGTCACTTTCTTCTCTCTTTTTTTCATACCGTGTCTCTAATAAGGAAACTGAACACCTGACGCAATGTAAAAAGTAACTTGCGGCTGACTATTAATTGAAAGCCTCACAGCTGGCAGGACAGATAACAAACTCGGCTTCAGAGTAAAGAACACAAAGTAGGCTAAGATACAGCCTGAAACCATGGCAACACGTCACCATCATAATCCTGAAATACAGCGGGGACTCAGCAGGTCTCTGCGCTGTGTTTATTCTCAGTGATCATCCTCTGACATGTTGGCACAGATCATTAAAAGATGGTAAACTGATTTATGTCTTTATTGTATACACAGAGGGACTGCTCTGGGCGTGGGTTTGGTATCACAAGTGGAGGGGGTCCAACTAAATGTGTGTGTGTAAACACTTTCTCCTGTATTTTATATGCATTTGAATCAGCCTTGCAGACAACACTCTAGGATATAATTGGTTGTTATTATTATGGTAGTGTGACAAAATATATAAATGCTATGTAAATCTCTGTATTGTTAATGTACCCACTATACTTAAAGGACAACTGCATTTTAGTTGTGCTGCACGTTTAGAATAAGTTATGCTTTTGAGGTTTTCCCTTCCCTTTGGTGTGTTTTGTATATCGTTTTTTATGCATGTAAATGGTCTGCAAAGGCTAAAATCCCTGTGTACCTTCCAGAGGGAGTTTCTCTGCCACACACTCCCCCCCCCCCCTCCTGGAACCCCTCCATTGGACTCCTTTGTTTACTTCTGTGACATAATGACATCACTATGTCACTCTCTCGCTTCAATTTCAAATCTCTCCAACACATTGTACGTGATTGGCTAAGGGGAGGGACATCTCTAAGCAGTTGACCATCACAACAGAGCAGGCCAGCTAACCAATCAGAGCAGACTGGGCTCTGGTTTCAGACAGAGGGTGAAAAGAGGTGCTGCAGCACAGGCAGTATGAGAACAATAAAGAGCTTTTTGAACATTAAAGCATGGAGACAGGTCACAGTACAGGCAAGAAATACGAATATGAATCTGAAAATGAGTATAATAGGCCCTCTTTAACTAACTTGTACTTGGCCTATTGGTTGAGGCAAATACGTTTTATGAAAAATAGCTAAATTAAAGATGAGCTTTATATTATCATTAGCTGATTCTAGCACAACAAAGGTATCCCTAACCTGACCGAAGTCAAGGTGCATTATGGATAATGTACGTAATGTTGGCAGCAGGTCTGACTTGGAGGAGGAAAGTATAGAATAGAAAAGACTGCATTTCTGATTTTGCTTTATTAATTATGAACGTCCTTTTTAACTGTCTGTTTTGAGAGTGTTACAAATAGGGCTGTAATTACATCCAAACGCTTCTATTAGAGTTTTCTAATAAAGCTTCTTAAATCTGTTGCAATGCTTTTTCTACGCATTTACCTAAAAAAATGGCATAACAAATATTTGTTGTCATTGTTGATACATAAATCTAAATGTTGGTGCTGAAAATTATTGAGGTCAAATATTTGTTGTGAGTTTGGAAATTATGATGAAATCTGTATTTCTCAAAATGTGAAGAGATGGAGTTGTGCTGTTGGTTATTTCCACTATTCCTGTAAATGAAACCCCTGACCTCTCCTCCTCCTCCTCCTCCTCCTCCCCCTCCTGCAGGACTCCCCTCTGAAGGCCGTCCAGATGCTCTGGGTGAACCTCATCATGGACACTCTGGCTTCTCTGGCTCTGGCCACGGAGCCGCCCTGCGAGTCTCTGCTGTTACGTAAACCGTACGGCCGCAACAAGCCTCTGATCTCCAGGACCATGATGAAGAACATCCTGGGCCACGCCGTGTACCAGCTCACCATCATCTTCACCCTGCTCTTCGCCGGTAAGTTAAACAAACCTACCACATTTGAAGGCAAAAATCTTTTTGGTGATTTGAATGATTTGTATATTATTTTATTTACACTGAAAAATCCTTTTCATAATTGCACGTTCTTGAAATCCATCGTGTCCTTCCCATTTTGTAAAATATTTAGCCTGTGGATTTTATTGTTCAGTCTTCAAAAATCTGGATGTGAATAAATGTTGGAAATAAACCATGTATATTAAGATATTTATTTTGTGTTTCTTAGGCGAGACAATCTTCAACATCGATAGCGGACGCAACAGTCCCCTGCACGCGCCGCCCTCGGAGCACTACACCATTGTGTTCAATGTGTTCGTCATGATGCAGCTGTTCAACGAAATCAACGCCAGGAAGATCCACGGAGAGAGGAACGTGTTCGAGGGCATCTACAAGAACCCCATCTTCTGCAGCGTGGTGCTGGGGACCTTCATCCTGCAGGTAACTCCACCACCAACACCAGTGCAGTCATTCAATAACTGCATACTGTTTCTTTTGAGATACATACAGCAGGCTTTTCATTAGAGCATTTATATGAAGGGGTCATTTCTAAGTAATAAGGTCATTGTTTAGTATATGATCTATTAACTGAATTCATGTTGCACCAGATGTGTCACCATATGTTTTAAGTTGTAAGTTTGAAACTCAGGATAGATATTCTTGTTTTTGTTCCGACACGTTTGGTGCAGTCCTTTGTTTCCAACTGAGGAAATACATCTTAAAAAAAGCTCAAAAATAATTCATATAGAAGGCTCAATTATCTCTTAGAGTGTGAGAAAAAGAACAACAATTTGAAGTATAATTGGTAAAAACAAAAATGTAGGCAGTGAATTATTCCTATAATAATTGTGGACATACATAGAGTTCTATGGCAGAGAGGAGCAGATATATTAGACAGTACTTGTTAGTGGATCAATTCATTGTTAGTTTTGGTTTCCATAAAGGATTTTCTGACTATAAGACAAATACAGAAGAGTAATCCTTTAAGACTGAAGCAGCGCTCAGCTCACACGTCCCGTATGTTTCTGTTGCTCCTCAGATCGTCATCGTTCAGTTCGGAGGGAAGCCGTTCTCCTGCACGGCGCTGACCATCGACCAGTGGCTGTGGTGTGTGTTCATCGGAGTCGGAGAGCTGCTGTGGGGACAGGTGAGACCAGAACCACAACCAGAGGATCAGTAAAGTGAATGCGCAGTGGGCAGTTATTTATTGGGAAAGGAACTCCGACCCTGTTGTTGTTCCTTATACAATAATGACCTGGGGCCTCATTTATATCGCCATGCGTAGGATTCACGTGGGAAGGTTGCTTACGTAGTAGAAATCCAAAAAATAGGTACAGATATTTTCCGACATTTTCCGATTCACCAAACATTGCGTACCGGCAAGGAAAGTGCGTACGGCACTTCCTACGCCGGTTTCCCTTTATAAATCAAAATCGACTCGAAATGCGGTGCAGGTTTTGAGGGCTTCACGTAACGCCCATATTTGCCTATAAATAGTCAAAGAAACGCCCTTTCATTCATTCATTTTGACTGACTGCATGAAGAAGATCGCAGGAAATGACGACAGAACAGCTAAAAAAGACGTCTCACACCGTGTCAGATTTTTGTTATTTTTGGGGAGGTCGAGATAAATCATATTGTTTGGTGGATGCAGCATGGAGGTCGGATCGTCACCAAAGTAAATAAATAAGTGGTCCGAAAAAGGTTAATGACAAAATAAATACACATAGCCTTCCTCAGACAGTGTGTTTGCACCGGGGAGAGGAGACCCCCCCTTGATGAGAAACTGTAAGAAATGATCGGGGAATCCTCCGGAGTGGAGTCATGACGACTGAATCTGAATTTTTTTTTTGTATTTGGTGGTTTGTGTCCCAGCTGTCAATCAGCTGTGCGCAGCGTCTCCGCCGCTGTAGCCTGTGCATCTCAACAACCCCCACCCCCCAGTTAAAGGAAATACAACTACCGTAATGTGTTGCGTAATATCAGCTGTACAATTTACCACATCTTAGTTTCCATACCTCCTGTGTTTTACGAGCGACTTATCAAGTCTTAGCAAGCGGCATAAAACACGACAGTAACAAAAAAAAACATGATAGTATATAAAACCATGCTCGTATCTACAACCTATAGAAATGCAAAACGGCGTCAGTTTAGACGTAATTCTGTCCTCCTGCTTAACGCATCATTTATGAGAAAACATTTCATAACATTAGCACAACATATTCGAGGTGGTTTTAAATAACATATCCGTATTTATTTATTTCTCCAAGTTATGTTTTTGTGTGCACTGAGGAGTCTCAAACAGGCGTTTGTTAAATCATTTTAAGATTGGCTTTAAACAATTTGTGAAAATGAATTCTTCATATATGATAAATGAGAGGTAACATTTTATTTATGGTATTATTTCCACATATTTCCCTCCATTCTTCCTTCTGCCAACGGTGTCGCAGTTTCTCGTCTCTCCCGTTTTTGTGCTTAATGCGTACGTATGGGTTAGAGTTTGCGTGGAGGACCGCACGTTTCCCTGTCAAGTTAGTATTTTATAAATCGCAAACATTGCGTAGAAACTGGCGTACGCCATTTTTTGAACGTACAGGACTGTCTCAGAAAATTAGAATATTGTGATAAAGTTCTTTATTTTCTGTAATGCAATTAAAAAAACAAAAATGTCATACATTCTGGATTCATTACAAATCAACTGAAATATTGCAAGCCTTTTATTATTTTAATATTGCTGATTATGGCATACAGCTTAAGAAAACTCAAAAATCCTATCTAAAAAAATTAGAATAGTTCCTCAGACCAAGTAAAAAAAAAAGATTTATAACAGCAAAACACAATCAAACATTTGAAAATGTCCATTAATGCACTCAGTACTTGGTTGGGAATCCTTTTGCACGGATTACTGCATCAATGCGGCGTGGCATGGAGGCAATCAGCCTGTGGCATTGCTGAGGTGTTATGGATGCCCAGGATGCTTCAATAGCGGCCTTTAGCTCATTAGCATTGTTGGGTCTGGTGTCTTTCAGCTTCTTCTTCACAATACCCCACATATTCTCTATGGGGTTCAGGTCAGGGGAATTTGCAGGCCAATCGAGGACAGTAATGCCATGGTCAGTACACCAGTTACTGGTGGTTTTGGCACTGTGGGCAGGTGCCAGATCATGCTGGAAAATGAATTCCTCATCTCCATAGAGCTTTTCAGCAGACGGAAGCATGTAGTGCTCTAAAATCTCTTGGTACACAGCTGCATTTACTCTGGGCTTGATGAAACACAGTGGACCAACACCAGCAGCTGACATGGCTCCCCAAACCATCGCTGACTGTGGGAACTTCACACTGGATTTCAAGCAACTTGGATTTTGCTCCTCTCCAGCCTTTCTCCAGACTCTGGCGCCTTGACTTCCAAATGAAATACAAAACTTGCTTTCGTCTGAAAAGAGGACTTTGGACCACTGTGCAACTGTCCAGTGCTTCTTTTCCTTAGCCCAAGTCAGACGCCTCTTCCGTTGTCTTGAGTTCAGAAGTGGCTTGACCATGGGAATACGGCTATTGTAGCCCGTTTCCCGGACACGTCTGTGAACAGTGACTTTTGATACCTGGACTCCAGCTTCAGTCCACTGTCTTTGAAGCTCCCCCAAATTCTGGAAGCGACTCTTCTTCACAATGCTGTTAAGGCTGCGGTCATCTCTCTTGGTTTTGCAGCGTTTCCTGCCACATTTCCACCTTCCAACAGACTTTTTGTGGATGTGCTTTGAAACTGCACTCTGTGAACAGCTTGCTCTTTGAGAAATTTCTTTTTGTGTCTTACCCTCCTGATGGAGGGTGTCAATGACGGTCCTCTGGACAGCAGTCAGATCAGCAGTCTTCCCCATACTTGTGATTTAGTTTACTGAACCAAGCTGAGTGTTTTTCAAGGCTCAGGAAACCCTTGCAGGTGTTTCGAGTTAATTAGACGATTCAAGTGATTCGTTGAACACCCTACTAGTATACTTTTTCATGATATTCTAATATTTAGAGATAGGATATTTGAGTTTTCTTAAGCTGTATGCCATAATCAGCAATATTAAAATAATAAAAGGCTTGCAATATTTCAGTTGATTTGTAATGAATCCAGAATGTATGACATTTTTGTTTTTTTAAATTGCATTACAGAAAATAAAGAACTTTATCACAATATTCTAATTTTCTGAGACAGTCCTGTATATCCCTTTATAAATGAGGCCCCTGCTCATTGCCAATGGTCCCGCTTATTACACTGTTAATTACAGCATAAATCAATCATTTATTTAAATACGAGTTTATTTATTTTTTAAATGATTGTATATCTTCTCCTAAGACAAAAAAACGGTCTCTTCAGCTGCGTATCAACGGCTGAACTGCAGCAATGTCAACGTAAAGTCAAGGACGGCAGCACTGTTCCAGGTTTTCTTGTGTTTTGGCTTTCCACAAATATAGAAATGAAAACAAATAGACTACTGATTGTCCAAATTGAAATATCAGAATCGATTTTTCAACTAGGTGGTGTTACAGATTGATTGCATGGGCTCCCACAAAAAAAGCAATGAGATATTTCAATTCGATTTTGAATTATTGCAAAAAAAATAAGCTCTTTGGCAACTTAGTTTTTTTTTTAAACGTTTTGTTCAGCAGTAGGATCATCTCCACGTATTCACACCACTTTTATGATTTTAAGCGTATATGCAATCGCCAGGAATAAAAAAACATAAAGCTGAAAACAAGCTACAGCACGATCACAAACTTCACATCACCACCGCTAAGCTAAAGGTGGCTAATGTTTTATATTTAAATATTTTAAGTTGTAGAACAAACGCATAAATCTCTTTAGCCTTTGTTCACAACAAACCTTACTTCAGGCGTCTAACCAAAACCGCAGTCAAAAACCGATTCACCTGAGGGAACCAGAAATGGTCAAATGCTAACTCATTTCCAGGTTTTAGGACTCATTCCTGCACTGTTCTGTGGGAAATTAGCTTAACTTAAGAATAAGCTACATTTACTGAGAGGAAGATGAAGAGGTGGATATTTGAGGTCTGTCACACTTCTTGCTGCTGCAGCGTTGCCATCCCAACCATCGCCATGGTAATGAGCGCGGCACATGAAAGCAGCGCCTGTTTACGAGCGCCGAGGGAAAACAAACCCAGCGTGTCAGTCCCTCTGTGGATACACACAGGCTTAGAAAGCATACATTGAGCAGAAAGGAACTAAAGTTGAGTCGCAGGAAGCCTGGTGGGTTCAGTTGGGGGGCAAAGAACAGAGAGGCGGGAAGATGCTGACAGAAACACGCTGATCTGAGGCTGTGATTTATTTTAGACCACTTTGGTTTCTAGCAGAAGGAAAGTGACAGACGTAAAAATGTGCAGCTGCAGCAGGAGGCTGGGTGTGACTCTCCTTTCTTTTTTTATTTGAACAATGAACAAGGAATAATCAGAGCAACAATACACGTTACACAATGTGATGTACAGAGACAAAGTGTACAAAGATATCCTGATTTATAATCCCTTAATGAGTCAAAAAAACTTGATCCTTCATTAAGCCATAATGCACTTGTTAGCATCACTTTGGTAAAACAACAAAATGTTCAAACTCCACACTCGTTTATTCGTAGGTTCTTTATTATAACTGTATATTCCTAAATCTTTCAAAGGCTGAGTGGGACTTAAATACTATTAAAATGACAGTTGTTTTTTTTAAATCAGCGGAGGCGGTTTTAAAAAATGACGTTTTATTTTTTCAGCTGATCTCTGCCATCCCCACTCACCATCTGAAGTTCCTGATGGAGGCGGGGCACGGCACAACGAAGGAGGAGATCAAGGATGAGGAGATGACGGAGGGAGCGGACGAGATCGACCACGCTGAGATGGAGCTGCGGAGAGGCCAGATCCTGTGGTTCAGAGGGCTGAACCGCATCCAGACACAGGTACGACCCCCCCCCCCTACAGGCGCACCGGCAGTCTAAGTTTTTTCCCATGTCAAGTTTCCAAGGCGGGGACTCGGCTGTCAAAGGAGCTGCAGAAGGCATCAGTTGCCATGGCTATGCAGGAGGCTCTTGAAGAAAAAATCTGATTTTTGTTGACTTATTTTGTTTAATTGATTTCTTTGTTTTCGTGTTGGTGAATTGTTGTTTAAACCTGAAAAGCTTTTCAGGTAAAATTCTGACAGCTGTCGTCTTTAAAAACAAACCTCCTCCTCCTGTTCTTCGCCCTTCCAAAATCAAACAGAAGTCAGATGCATCAAATGGAGGTAGAGTAATCTGTTTCATGAAGACAGTGAGGAATATTTATTTCACATTTCTAAGAGCTGGAGTCGGCAGTAAGAAGCTTGTTTAGCTCATCTTAAATGTGTGTTATTGTGTACTTGTAGTTGCAGAAACAGTAGAACACAAGGTATTGTAACACATATAATGTTAATAATGTAAACATAGATATTTTTGGGATTTATTACTGTTACGTCCCCCTCTAGGGTAGAGGAAAACAACATACACCAGATTGGAATTTGTAATAATTATAAGTAGTTTTATTATATAACAGGGTGAAAAAAAATGGAAGGCACGCAGCCTGAACAAACAAAAGGAGGACTCTAACAAAGGGAGCCTGTTTACATACAAAGAAATAGATAATAACGAACTAAATAGCAACTAAAACCCTCACTGTCAAAGTGGTACAGTCTAAATACAGGAAGCTGTAAGAAAACACAGCTGAGTCAGAGTACAACAGTCACATAACACTAAACTAATCGAGACACATCTAATCACAATAATACTGATCAACACGGACCACACAAGTTAACCTACTGTTTAACAAATTCGCACACAAACTAGCAACTAGCGAGAGGCATCCGCTCACACAGTAGAGCCTGCAGAGTGATCTTCAGTCACAGGCTTTGAAGGCATCTCCAGCAGGTGCGTGATGGCTGTGTGCTGCGATTGGAGTGCGTCGGGCCCGGCGTGCTCCAATCCCAATCTTCGGAAGGCGGACCAGGAGATGGCAGCCAATGACGTGAGGGCACCCGCACAGGTTATTTACATATAAGACAGAAGACGAGCAGAAAGGCAGCAGCCGTAACAATTACAAACTCAAAAACAAGCAGATAATAGTTCCTGCAAATCGTGGAAACTATCAACTGTAATCTTGAACAAAAACTCATGAGGTCAAAGTTAGAACAAAATATAATTTTTGGATTTGAATCTTCAGCCCATATGATCACATGTGAGGACGCCTCACTGCCAACAAGCTGCTTGGACTTTAATGTGTCCTTTACTTTAGGCAAATTAAAATGTATCGTGAGTGCAGAAAAAATGAGCCAAAAACAAATGTCATATTCATATTAGCTGAATGATAAAATGATTGTAGCACTTCCACTGTGTTTTTTCTACCTAAGCTTTTGCAGCCAAGACACACAGCAAGTCATTCACAGACAGAATCAGAAACAGACACCTCTAAAAAATAAAATAAAAAACGGAATTCATTGAAAGAGACAAGGCTTTAAAGTTGAATTTGGCTTTCAGTCAACTGCATGTTTAAGGTGCAAAAGTACTACACAGAAATCTTCCCTAGTTCCTCATTTCCTCATTATGTAACTAAATATTTAACATTCCTTAGATCTGCTCTATGAACAGTCTTTGTTTCAGCTTTTTGAAACATTTCTAAAGAAGAAAGATGAGGTGGAGTTCTCCTTCGAAGCACCAGCCATTTTGTTAGCGTAGCACACAGTGATGGGTCTGATGACACTGTCCTGTCATGGGCACAATCGTAAATGTAATTTGAAGGTGGAATGAGCAGTGTGTCAGTGCAGAGTATCGTCTGATTGCACAATAGTTTTCCTAGGATTATGAAGGAAAAAAACATCAATCTTTATTCTTTACGCATAAACCACACTAAGCAGGGTATACAATGTCTCCCCTCACAGCTTATGCAACTGCAAACCAGAGGCTGAGGGAGAATGAACACTTGATGCATCTTAAATGCTTAGTGTAGTGATTTGTCTAAATTCTGAACCAAACGCTTAAATGTTTGCGTCGTGACATACATATTTTTATATACATATTACAGTTTATATTCACCTTAAATATTCACTGCTCTGTCCCACGTCAGAATCTGAAATACTGCCCAAGAACTCTTTCATAACACTTCAAATCCAGTTGAGACAAGCTTATTGTTTCCTCATTTCCAAACCATCTTCCACATTTAACATGTTCAGCCACGTGTGTGTGTTGAATTAAAACAGTGAAGTGTGTGGAGGCTAAAGTGGAGATATTTAACACGCACACATTGTGGTTGTCCAGTTAATTTCACACTGCTGCAGAGCTTTGGTGCAGACAGCATCCAGCGTGGGACAAAAAGCTTATAAGATATTTTTATTCTTCCGTTAGTCAGTGTTGGAGCCCAACAGCAGCACCTTAACAGTCATCAGCTGTGACTCATCTCACAGTCTGCTGTGTGTGTGTGTGTGTGTGTGTGTGTGTGTGTGTGTGTGTGTGTGTGTGTGTGTGTGTGTGTGTGTGTGTGTGTGTGTGTGTGTGTGTGTGTGTGTGTGTGTGTGTGTGTGTGTGTGTGTGTGTGTGTGTGTGTGTGTGTGTGTGTGTGTGTGTGTGTGTGTGTGTGTGTGTGTGTGTGTGTGTGTGTGTGTGTGTGTGTGTGTGTGTGTGTGTGTGTGTGTGTGTGTGTCCTCCTACAGGATACATCTGCACTCAGTGAGCATTAGCATGTCCACAGGCAGTCCTATTCAATCCCTGTGGGGTTCATTAGCCTCGATGCTAACGCCCACAAATACAGTAAGAGCAGCCAGGGCTCTGCTCACACACAAACACACACACACACGCATAAACACTCAGAGAGGTCCGGTGTTTTCCTCCGGGCAGTGAACTAACTTGTACTTATTGTTGCAGTCGGAAAAACACATGAATTAATAATACCTGATATCTTTTTCAATTTTTCAATTTGAAAAAGTCTCATAGACAGAAACTCAAGACTTATATCTAAATATTTATTTTCTGATACCTTTACAACGATACCTACTTTACAACGTCTTTGCAACAATCTTATTTCATTTTGATTTAAAGTGGTTTATATATAAAGGGACAATTCATAAAAAGATAATATGAAAAGAAGAAATTATTCTAGAAAAATAACTGGATCTGTAAAAACGTACTGTTCTTTCTGTTAAACAGACAAACCAATGAACATAGTGGTGCGTTCATCCATTAAAAAGACCTTTAGGAGTTAGTAGATACCAAATAGACGTAAAGAAGAGTGAATACTGGACTTCCATTGATCAGGTGGACACAAACGAGACTCCAAGTGAGTGTTCATGTTTCTCCCTAGCTGCTGGGTTTCTAAATAGGACACTGATTGACATAAAGTGAGCAAAAGTTGGTCATATTGAGTGAAAGCACGACTTGTTCCCAATGCAATCAGGTGAACGAAAAATAAGCATCACAGGTTAAAAGCTTATTTTTGATCTGGAATTAGGAAACAGAAAATCTACTGAAGTTTGATTGACAGCTTGGTAACTTCACCTACCAATTAAGATCATTTGATATAATCAGAAGGGGACGGACACAGATGAGAACCCTGATTCTGATGCACAAGTATCTCTCCCAAGTTAGCCATGATATTACCTTCAAAGATTACATATTTCCCCATCCTCAAGTGGCCAACACATAGTGTAGGTTCAAAGCTCACTATTGGCTGGATGTCCTCACAAACATTTTGAGTTCAAACCTTTACATGGACAATTTGACTACTCCACCTGCGGATTAAGATCATGTGATGCGATCAGAGGTTTTGAAATGGATGTGGGGGTGCAGACTGGGAGGTGGACAGTGTCTCCACCTTGTCTGTCGTGAGGCCTCAGGGCCCTGTGGAAGGAGGGAGGGAGTGATGCGAGGAGAAATCCAAATAAAGCTCTCTAAACCATCAGACACGCTGCGGAGAAAAGAGGAAGCTGACTCTCCTCTCTTCCTGTCTGTGTATCTGTATTATCAGTCTGTCATCCTCCTGGGACGGGAGGACGGGAGGAGGTGGAGGGGGAGGCAACGAAAGGCTGCAAGCTAATTAGGTTCTTATCTCTCCACGCTCCTCTTCCTGTCCTCCTCCTCTCTAATCCTGGTGGGCAGCGTTGTGCCGCTCAACGCCTCGACAGTCAAACACAGAGGGGGAATAATTGGTACAAGCAGCACCTCGCTGCAGAAACTTTATCAGTCATTCAGAGTGACACGTCTGCCTCTCTTTCTCCAACTCACTCCTTCTCTTAAAGGTCTTTCAGTCCGACCCAAAATCTCTTAACTCATTGTTGCGTTTCCTCCGTCAATCCCTTCGTTCTCTCGCAGCTCCTTCTGGATTCTCGTGTATTGTCTTTCACTAACTTAATTACAGCTCTGTTCTTTGTGCTTTTTTTAGATGTTCAAACTTTCTTCCTCTTCTCCTCACTCCTGATCTCCTTCTCGTGTACTACTACTTCTACATGTTGTCCTTGTCTCACCTTCTTCTGTTTCTCTGTACCCACTTTGAACCAAGTTGTTGACAATGACCTTTACATGCTCAACATATGAAAATATACATTATGCCCTTATTAAGAATAGTTCTAGTAAGCTGTTTATATTTGTTCTAATACTCACCTGTTTGCATATTCCATGCATACTTCTGTTCCTATGGCTATGCTCTGTAAGACACCTTTATAGGCCACATTATGAGATCAGATGCACTTCCTGTCTCCTAAGTGGGCTGCGTCTAATATATTTTTGTATTGATCTATGTTATTCTTCTATTATAAGATATTTAAACAGCTAACCAACGTATTGATTGTTATAGATAATATAAGCTAGGGCTTTATCCAACGTTGGGTTGATGTTAGCTTTACATTTTGACAAAGTTTGATTCATGTTAACCCCAGGGCCGTTAAAGCATGTTCCTAGTGGCCAAGCACTGGTACTACAATGTCAGCGTCAGCCAGTGACAATGGCTTACATAGGGAAAGATACGTCTTTCATTTATTGAGGTAAATCAACTACCTAGTACGTACACTTTTACAGCCCTTATTGAATCATTATGGCTTAAGAGTTGCACAATGCGCTCCAACACAGTATCCACTTCTCGTTATACATCCATAGTCTGTGTACAATGCACAGGGACAGTCATAAACAAACGCAAACTGCGCGAAAAACCCAAATTAAGACTCATATTTCAAATTCGCGTTACAGAAGCCCAAATAATGCTCCTACAGCCTGAATATCAGCATATCCCACTTATTTGAATGAGAAAATGCTTTATCAAACTTAAGTCTAACTCTGAACACTCAAACGTAGAATTCTGTGCACATAACTGTCTCAAGCTCAGTATATTGTCATTTTTGTAATAATATTGAAATATTTGCGTGCATGTAAAGGTCTTTGAAGTGTACTGCACTGTAGCATGAAACATGACTCCTGTCCTGACTCTCAAATGTCAAACTGTCAAACTGTCTCTGTAACCTCTCAAAGGGCTTTCCTGTCTTTTCTTCCTTGTTTCCTTGCTCTGTCTCCTCTCCCCTGCCTCCTCTTTCCTGTCTCCTGGCTCTCTAACGGTGTGTTGTGGCTCCCTTCAGATGGATGTGGTGTATACCTTCCAGACGGGCCAGGCCCCAGTGCCCGGTGCCCTGCGCCGCCAGCCCTCCGTGGTCAGCCAGCACAATGACTCCACCGCCGCCAAAACTCTCTCTAGCCCCACCCACGTAGGGCTTAGCGCCTCCTCCTCTCTCACCAACTCGGCCGGGGCTGTGCCTCCTGCTGCTGCCGCTGCTTCCTCCTCCACTGCAGGCAGTGAGTGGGTTTCAGAGGCCAGCTAACACCTCCTTCACCCAGCTGGACTCTTCCTTTACTCTCTGTGTTTACCGCATGAACGCTGCATGACTCACCGACACTAAAACTCTGTCTCTGTAATATCTACACATCCTTCGATATTATCCTAAATGATCTGAAACATCCTAATGATAATATAGATAACTGACAATTGTAATTTACATGACGTTATTACAAAAAAAAGGGAGGTATGGAATGTTACAAATTAAAGGTTTTCCAGTGGAAAGCTTTAATGTGAAGCAGGAAGTGCTCAGTTTGCTTTTTTCGTAATTAAAACATCTCAAACATCTGTAGGAAATCTAATATGTACAGTATTAAGAGATTCAGTTTGAAGATACAAAGCTACTGAGGATAAACATGGCAAGGCATTTAAGTAGTAGTAGTAGATGTTTATTAATATCACATCTGTGCATTAAGCTGGAGTCTGGAGGTGGTTAGCTTAGCATAAAGACCGAAAGCAGGGGAACAGCTAACCTGGCTTTGTTTGAAGTAGAATAATACACCTCTAAAGCTCACTTGTATTGATTACCTACACAAAACCAGAAATGTCAAATCAAGCAATGCCAAAGAGTCCTGATCTCTCCATGTGATGTTTTAAATAGAAGAAAGACAAAAGTAGAATATGGCCAGCGTCATTCCTCTGAAAGCTCTCTTTATCATCTCAAAGTGCAGACAACCTGATCAGCTGGTCTCTTTCCCTCTCTGAAATCCACTTCCTCCCTACTTGACCTTCCTCTGCTGTAGATTTATTTTCTCCATCTTAATCTCCTTTTCCTCTGTTATTTAAATGCCTTTTATCACTTTCCTCTGTGCCTGCTGGCGCTCCTCCTCCTGCATGTTGTGGGGATTGAAACTCTTGAACACACGTCTCTAGTAACCCTGACGTGACTTGCTGGCTGACAAGTCGATGACAGATCACAACTCTTTGCCCACAAGAAGAGAATGAAGCTGTGAACTGCTCTGATTCGGGACTGAGAGAAAAAGAAAATCCCGCTTCATTTCCTTTGTTTTTCTTCTTCCTCTCTGAGGCGACATCCTGGGCACCGAGATAATTGTATGGGTTAATCCAGAGTAGGGTTCAATCTGTCAGGCTCAGCAAGTCTCATGGTTTAACAGCCGAGAGCTTTTTAACGTGTGTTTTTTATGTATGTGATGGTTGCATGTGTTCTCTGAGCTGCAGTGCTCGGCCTGTAGCTCTCATGCGGTTCAGTAATAGAGAGCTTTGAACTGCAGGGTTATTAATTATGATGAAGAGTGTGTGCTGGTGCGTATAAATCAGTGTGATCAGCTGCAGCCTCTGTGGATTCATGACAGAGGAAACGACTTAAGGCAGAGAGGAGAGAGCAGCTAGAGGACAAAATCATTCTGCCTCTGAATGTGATTACAGATACTAAACAGTGCATGTGTTGTTGCATTGTGTGTTGATTACTGGGGCAGGGTATTGTTTGAAAGTGTTAAAGGCTGAATTGATAGTTGGGAAAGTGGCCTCAGACCCCCAGAGAACACTAGTGACACTATTCTTGCATATCAACTGTTATTTAATTTTCTATCTATATTTATTTATGCATTCAAATGTGATTGAATGCGAATATGTTAGTGATGTTGCACTGAAATAGCACACTGAACGAGATATCCTGAGGAAACGCACTTTCTACAAGTGATTTAAGAAGATGTTTATTCATTTCACATCTGTCTGGAGATGGTTAGCTTAGCATAAAGAAAGTGAGGGGAAAAGCTAGCCTTGCTTGGTTTGCAGTAAAATAATGCACCTATAAAGCCCACTACTTAAAACGACTTATACCATAGAAGAGTGGTATATATGTATATATTGTTGATTTAGCTGCAAAAGGAATTACTGTAGCTAAATGACAGATGTTATTTAAAAATATATATATATATATATTTTTGACATTTGTTAACATTTTAGTTAGTTTGGCCTATGACTAGCTAACAGTTACAACATGTTTAGAAAACACACACAAATGCTAGTAATACCTTTTCAACAACTTTGTATTAAAAAAATAACACTTAATTCTTTTTCGTAATATCACATCCTGAGTTATATAGGCTTCTGATTGTTACACTATTTAAAATCCAACAGGCCTTGGACTCCAAATAAAGCCCCCCCCCAGCGCCTAATATCACAAAGTTTATCTGATTTGAGTGAATTGCACACGTATACCCTAAAATCATATCACATTTACTATGAAATGTACAAAAACGTCTGTTTATAAAACTATTTGGCTCTCCTCACTTTGGTCAGGTTTGATCACTATTTTATAAATGAAATCATATCAAATATGGCGGGTGGGGGGTTAAGGTTTTTGTAGATACAAATAGGAAAGTTTTAAAGCACTAAGTTTGGAGTCTGTGCTCTAAAGCATGCGGACATCCTTTATTCAGGTCTTCAGAATGCTCCGGTACAGAACAATCATCAGCTTACTTTTTATTAAGACTCGTTCCTGTTTTAACATGACAATGCTCCGTGCACAGAGCCAGCTCGTTAAATAAAAGTTCAGTGTGAGAGAACTCAATCTCACACCTCTGGATGAAGCAGTGCCAGACAGCTGTGAGTCAGAAAGAACTGGTGGAGTCTTAAACCATATATTTAACAGACACGGCAGAATATAAAAGTCAGCGGTTCAAACCCTATGTGTGCGCATGCGTGTGTTGCATCTGATTTGGTGGATTTTTGGTCTCCTTCCTGCACTCCATTATCGTGTTGACCTTTTTTTTAGCATTTGTGTTGATGTGTTTTAGAGTTGTTGCTCCCATCCAGTTCTCACGTGTTGAAATTGTGTTTTTTTGCACCTCCCTGCCAGATTCAGCCATTCAACCACCATATTTCCCATCAGCCCCCGCTGCCTGTCATTGCATCACACTTTCATACATCTTCAGCCCTCTGACGTCTTCTCTTTGTTCCAGATTAAGGTGGTGAATGCGTTCCGCAGCTCCCTGCACGTGGGGCTGGAGAGCCCAGAGTCCCGTAGCTCCATCCACAGCTTCATGGCCCATCCTGAGTTCGTCCCGCAGTCGGAGGAGGAGGCTCGCATCCCCACAATCGAGGAGACCGGAGACGAGATCGACCCCCTCCCCAGCGCCTCCTCTTCTGGGGCGGGGGGGGGAGGAGAGCCGCCCAGCGCCTTCCCCCACAGCTGCGAGTCATCCATCTGAGCCCCTCCTCCCCCCCCCCCCCCCCCCCCTCCTCTTATCATTCGTCATCCCACCAACCGAACTGTCGCTGAGGAGGGGAGTCACATCTCATCCTGCACTCACACACGCTTCACATCTCCCCCCCAGTCATTCCTGCCACGTTGTGTTTTCCATACTGACTGTGGCGTCGTTCTGCCTGTAAGTTAGTCCCCCCCCCCCCCTCCTCCTCCTCCTCACACATGTATCAGTAGAAGGTGGAGTCTCCACCCTGGAAGTCCATTCATGTATATTTTTTACTCGATGATCCTTTCTTGACAAAGCTTTTAAACCACGTGTGGTTGGATCTCCAGGGGTCTTGCAGCATGTTCTGTCCTCGCTCCATCCCTGCGTAACGCTCTCGGCACAGAACTCTTGAACGAGTGATTCTCGTGTACATACGCTCCCCCCCCAGCTCCTCTATACAGCTAACAGCCAGGTTTGGTGATCAGAATTGTTTTTAGGCAAATGCAAAAATGTAACCTTTTTTTAATTGTTGTTTTTAAAACAAATGTTAATCGATGGTTGATACAAAAACGCCTGAGAATGTCTTGTGAGTGTGACACTACAGTCTTCAAGGTTCAACTGTTAAAAAAATGTTCTTCCCTTAATCGTGTGTGTATGTGTTGGCTTTTCTTTGATCAGCTGTGTTGCATGTGGAAGGACAGAATGTTTACTCCCCAAATATATCCAACATGGCGGCGTCCAGGGAGGTCTCATGCAGTCGGGGTCACGGCTCTCTCTCCCCCCCCGCCCAGTACGTCCACAGTGTCCATAGGAAACAGGAGTGTAGTTCATGTTTCCCGCTCTAGTAGGATGCATGTTATGTTTCATCCGTGTTGAGTCGCATGATAACTTTAGGAATGAATATTTGGGATTCTGTTTAGACGACCATTATGTGTGTTAAGTCTGCAGCAGCGTCTGATCACGACTCCTTCGACTTCCTGTCTTTAGGCCTGAATTTCCTTTCAAGACAATATACAAAGAGAGGCTCTTCAATACTGGAGAAGGGCAGTCAATAAAGGAAAAAAAGACAAGTGGATGACAAGTAATCATGCCTTTGTCTCTTCAAAATAAAAGTCCTTCAAGACTCATTCCTTGAGGTATCTCTTTTCCTGGTGGATCCTGAGGGGTTCCCAGACCAGATTGAATGCATAATCCCTGCAGAGTGTTTTCTGGGTCTGACAGGGGGCTTCCTCCCCAGTGGTCCAGTATATGCCTACAGGGAGGATTCCTGTAAACCTCAACCGCCTCAACAGGAACTCATAATCATGGATAAGGGTGTAAACACCAATCTACTAATAGATCAGTTTTTAGGGGCAAATACTCAGTTGTCCATAAAAAATGCTCATCAACTGTCAATATCCTTTCTTTATTAATGTGCCCCCCAGAGGATAATGTCAAAAGTGTTGATTGAGTCTGTTTTGGGTCAAAATACAGGAAGTTGAATTCTAACAGACAGGAAGTTGATGGATCTCTGAACAGCATCTGGAATGTCTCTCTGTGTTTAAGACAAATCTTAGTACCAGTACTTGTTTTTCGTTCCTTCGTTTGTCAGACTTTACGGACAGAAACTAAATGGGTTGTCAGTGACATCACACAGCGTCAGCAGAGCAGATTATTGATCATCTCTGTCTGCCGTGCTCTGTTTTAATTGACAGGCGTCAGTGTGGTGGCCACGCTGAGGATTATGGGAGACGTGACGATGTCACCAATCAGTCTTTATGAGTTAAATCAACTTTGTGTCCACTCTGCCACTTAGTACTTCCTGCCTGCCGTTGTCCGCAGATTACTGTCTGAAAAGAAGAAGGAATCATCTTCCAATCAGAAGCAGTGATGGTGTAATCCCCTCTTCGTCTGACTAGCAGCCTTCAACCTATGTGCTACTACTGCCATATTTCCAACTTTTTTTCATGACTAGGTTCTTCCTCCCCCCTCTGATGAGCTTTTTCTATGTCACTCAGAGCCATATTTTATAGGTTGTCTGTATTGTTTTTTTATCTCATTGTTATCGAGGTTTCCTTTGGACTTTCTCACCCCTCGACTTCCCCTCCCCCTCCTGGCCCTTTACTCCAAACACGACCAAAAAGCAAGGAGAAAATCTTCAGTCGTCACTGCCGTACCAAGTTTTAAAGGACCTCTACAATGTTTACATGAAAAGCAAGTGGGTGGCAGTTCGCCTGCGCTTCTCTCATCCGACCACTTCCCTTTCATTCCCTTGCTTTCCCGAATTTTAGAGTTACTATTTAACTAAATGGGGAATCTTTCTTGCATGGTTTTCATATAAAATTCAATGTTTTGCTCATTTTTTACAATTCTTCTGTATTTTTATATTAAGTACTTTTTAATATTTTGGAGATATACGAATATATATGTATAGGCTGAAGAGCTTGGTGACAGTACGGTACATGAATGAGAGGAATCTAATGTGGACTCTGTCTTTTTACAGCTCTCTAAATATTTATGCCACGTGTGTCACCTGATGTTAGGGCTCAGAAACCTGCAGTGACTTGTTTACTTCCTGTTGGCTGCTCAATTGGAAACTAAAAAATCTAGTCTCATCAGCCCCCTTTTACATGAGTATATTCACTTTATCTAAAATGTTGTGAAACACTACGCGCTATGTGATTACGCAGTTATTCAGCTCCATTAGAGTTCAGCCAATGCAACGTGAATACAGCTAACTGTATCAAACATTAAATGGGTTTCTGTATTTTGAAGCTACTGCGATTGATTTCTTTGAATGAGTGGACTGATGCTGTTTTCCAACTGACTGTTGTTGGAGCTTTAAGGAGGATCACAGCTGTGTCCCACTTCAGGCCACGCCTCCTTTAAAGGGGGTGTGGCCTATTATGGCCTGCCTCTTCCAAACTGAGCTCTGACCCTCGACCTCTCTGACGGACCAAAACTTGAGAAAGTGACCTGAGGACCAAAGACCAGTCATAAGACAAATCCATGAGTTGCTTTGAGCCCCACAGCTTAGAATTCATCAAAGCGGACCCAAGGGGATAAAAAAAAAAAACCAACATGCATTCATCATCAGCTTGTAATTAAAGAAAAATAGGCCAATATCAAAAAGCATCTTGAGGTTAAGACGATCTTTTGCCATATTTCCACTGCATGGTTTGTCTCAACTCAATTTAGGTGCCAGCTCCTTTTGTCCATTTACCTCTGCACATATTACCCAATAGCAATTATTAGCTGAACACTTAAACCCGCATCAAAACTGCCGTGAAATCATCACCTCTTCTTTAAATCATGAAATCAGCAAACAAGCAGAGGAAACGTCTGCACTTTGTCAACCTTACAGACTATTTTCTGGGTTGCAATTTATTGAGTGATATCCATTACTTTTGCTAATGGAAAACCAAATGGTACAAATTGGGTCGAGTTGAGTAGAACCGTACCATGCAGTGAATAGGCAGCCTCCCTTTGTGGGTCTATGGACTCTGGTTCAAAGTTGACTCAAGGACAGTTAGAAGCAGGAAGATTGGATTTCCTCTAACATGATGAGTCATAGGGCATTGCAACGTCTCCCAATTAGACTGAATATACTTTGGACCCAGCTCGACTCGGCTCTTGGGTCAGAACCCATGCTAAAGGGGGCTCTTTCTGACAACAGGAAGAAGGCACATTTCTGATTTGGTTGTGAAATATGGACTTTGAGGGAGGCGGAGCCTGTGAGGGACACAGCTGTAACTGTAGATGTCATTGCCATTTTCTACGAACTACCAACTTCAGAAACATTTCCGGGGAAGAGCGCAGGACTGTTAAAGAGCTCGTCCTCTTCCTGCCGTGTGTCCGTTGGCTAGAAGCGAGACGCACCTTTCCAAATGATGATTTTTTTTTCTGTTTCTGTTCAACTGCTGAATCGAAAAGATTACCTTTGCTCCTGCAGTCAGTGCAATGTAAATATTGTCATATAAAAATTGAATGAACCTGCTGTCTGTGTCGGTCACAGGAAGTGGGAAAGAGGGCAATCAGCCAATCATCATCCAGCGAAGCTTTAAGGATGCCAAAGCTGTTTTTCTCCTTCCCTTTGTCTTCTGCACAAATTAGTTTGACTCCCCCTCTTTCTTTCCTCCCCCCCTCCCCCCATGCCGCCTGGATAAGACTGTCCCTCTGCTCTGGCTGTGGTTCTGTTGGACTGGTTGCCCTCACATCTCACGGCAGGTGCACCGTACAGTGGAGAATATCGCAGTTTACCAACAGGACTTCTGAATGGAAAAGGAACTCGCTTCTTATCCAGTCATTGTTGCATTTTGACTGCTTCCTCTTCAGAGCACTGCCTTTTCTCAGAACAGCTTCCTGTGGTCAGATCTTAAGGAATATTTTGGAGAAACTCCACTTCAACGTTAACAAAATATATAAAAACGAATCAAACGAACTGGAATACCACAGTTGGAAAAGTCATAACCACTCAACATATATCTATATATTTACATATTATCTTTATGTGTCTATATCTGGTATATACGTGTTTATATTAGATATAAATACATAGATATGTATATGGTTTCTCAGTTGAACTTCATTGCAAAAAAGGCTGAAAAATATTTGTTTTCTGTAATTACTATGATACACAGTAATAGGCGTTGGTGTTATTTTTGTATAAACATAATATCATCTATGTGGCATGCATGACATATATACAAATTTTGGTGGTTTAAAGCAATATGTCCAACCTGGTGCGATTGGTTCTGTCGTGTTCTGTGTAGCCTAAAGCCACTCTGTGTGAAAAGAGATGAAAAAAAAGAGAAACTGCATTTGGATAAAACTAACTGTTCAGTATATGTGTTCAATGTTCTGTGTTCTGCATGTTTTAGTATGGAATGAAACATCCCTAAACGTTGACTTGTTTTTACCAAATGAATCTCAAATACACGCCCCAAACACATGCAACATTACACACACACACACACACACACACACACACACACACACACACACACACACACACACACACACACACACACACACACACACACACACACTATTGCACTGTGAGGTGAAACACACTGAGGAAATTAAAACTGTGTGACTTCTGATGGATGGATTGATGAAAGATGAAAAAAATCTCCTTTTCTTTTGTTTGCATCGTTTCATTTATCCAGAAACAAAATGTCCCATGTCCATCCTCATGCCCCAACATACAAACACACACACACACACGTTTACACACACTCATCTCCCACTCTTGTGTGCAGTGAGAGGAGGAGGGAGATGATGACAGTTAACCTGAGACATTCAGGATGGCGTCATCATCATCTCACATCCAATCATCTCCATGGATCCATCTTCCTCCTGATTCTCTGCTGCTGCAGGTTAGGGGGGACATGAGGATTATGGAGTTTGTTGTCACCTGTAAAATGTCTGTTAGTGCCCGACTGATATCAGCTGATTTTATTAATCTCAGATGAAACAGTATACTGTGTATCTCAATATGTCTTCTATTAAGACATGTCAGAACAGATTTGTGTCCCTGAGGAGAGCGCACTGAGGAATGTACGTATGGCTGCAGCCAAGCATTGTTCTCAGTATTGATATATCTACTGATTATTATTCCTTTTTTATTTATTTATCAATATCTTTGTTTTTATAAAATGTGTCCAAAACCCAAAGATATTCAGTTCTCTATCCTATTTGGTAAGAAAAGGAGAAATCCTCACATTTTAGAAGTTAAATTCAAAGAATGTTTGACAATAATTGCTATTATAACATTTGTATCTCTTAGTCGATTTGCAGAATAAATAATCAGCAGCTTTTTTGATTTTGTTAATAACCAAATGGGAGTTAAATGATCTAAGTATTGATCCAAACCACAAGAAAATATATTTGGGTTTGAATTTTCACACCGGAACAATGAAAATGTTGAACCTTAAATCACACATGAATATCTCTTTTGAAGAGGCTAGCCGTTTCCATCTGCATCCAGACATTGCGCTAAGCTAGGCTAAACATGGCGTTGTCAATCATGGCGATCATGATGACGGCATTTAAAGTTTTGCATCTATGTAGGACTGAATGTTAGTGATCTCAATGAAATGAATGTGAGGAGACTAGTTTGGCAAATCTGACAGACAGGACTCAACGATCTAGGACTTCTTAATGCAACAGAAGATTGAGTTCAATCACTTAGCTTCTATCAACATGAAGGTCTAAATGTTGTTTTAGTTAATTCGTTTTTGATCTGAAAGTTGTCATTATTTCCTTGGTGCAGGTTAAATGTGGCAACCACATTTTATTTAATTGCAGTGGATGTATTGGTATGACTTTAGTGATCCTCTGACTTATTTTAGCCTCAGCTGAATAACGTACGAGAAAGCCGATTTGTTTGCTTTTTTCCACATGGCACACATTAAGCATAGGGCCTTTTAGCATTATCGGTGTTGCCCGGCTAAAATGTGCTTTGTTGCATTGACTTTCAATGTAATCACACACCGCAAAATGACGCCTAGTAAACAACAGCGTGTCTCATATTAGCATTGAGTGCAAGTCTTTGTCACATGACTTTAGTCTCTCTCCATCTTTATGTGAAGAGAGGACTTGACTTCTTCCTGTCTGTCAGACTTTGAGCCTTAGCAGTGATCCTGTGCTTCCCTTTATGTGTATGAGGTGGGCTGTTGGCTCGGTGAAAGTGTGTTTCCTCAGTGTGTGTGTGTGTGTGTGTGTGTGTGTGTGTGTGTGTGTGTGTGTGTGTGTGTGTGTGTGTGTGTGTGTGTGTGTGTGTGTGTGTGTGTGTGTGTGTGTGTGTGTGTGTGTGTGTGTGTGTGTGTGTGTGTGTGTGTGTGTGTGTGTGTGTGTGTGTGTGTGTGTGTGTGTGTGTGTGTGTGTGCTTGTCACTCATCCTGTCTGTTTGAATCACACATCCTCCTCCTGTTTGCTTCAATCCATGCAACAGAATCCTCCAGTTTCTCACTTTCTCTCCCGCACACTCTCACTCTGTCTTTCGTCTCTTTATTCTCTTTTTATTTCTCAGTTCTTGCTACAAACAGAACCACAATACCTGTGTGTGTGTGTGTGTGTGTGTGTGTGTGTGTGTGTGTGTGTGTGTGTGTGTGTGTGTGTGTGTGTGTGTGTGTGTGTGTGTGTGTGTGTGTGTGTGTGTGTGTGTGTGTGTGTGTGTGTGTGTGTGTGTGTGTTTGTTTGTGTGACAGGTGCACACACATGCTGTTTTCTTTACTCTTTTGTAAGATATGATCATGTGGAATGCCTTGGTCTTAGTGTCATGTCGTTTGAACTTAAGCTGAACAAAAGATGATAATCAAGCAACTGAGTAAAAGTTGTTACATAAGTATATATATATAATATATAAATATATATAAAAATATACAAATATATATACATAAAATAAAGCCATTGGAATTTGAAATAAATCAGTGTCAATTTGTGATTTCTTTTAAGGATTTTGTACGCATGATTTTATTTTTTTAATTTTTATTCTGAGTACTGAATTAATTGTTTCTACTGGAAGAGGAAAGGTCGCAACACCCCATCAATTATTATTAACTGCATCTTGAAAAAAACATATTTATATATATAAAGTATGTTACTGCACATTTCAAAAACTACTTATTTTATGTTAAACTTTGAATTGATAATGTTGTATCTAACTATCAAGTCCCAGAGTGTTTCTGAGGGTGAGTCTTCCAGGATGAAGCAACACTGCCCCCATGTGGCCAAACTGAAACGTTCATCTCTTTAAATACCTACTGATGGTGAGCATAAGAAAGGGGGTGGAGTTGCTATTCTGTTCAATGATTCCCTTCAATGCAGGAAGCATTTTATGGGAACATTGCTTCTTTTGAATATGTGGCCCTTCAGCTGAAATGCTCCTCTCGAGCTCTGTTCCTAAATATCTATAGACCACCCAAATACTGTTCAAGCTTTTTTGATGATTTTACCGAGTTGCTGTCTATAGTGTGTATTGACTTTGACCGTCTAGTCATTGTTGGTGATTTTAACATCCATGTTGACAATCCCCAGGACAGAGGGGCTAAAGAACTGTTTTGTGTTCTTGATAGCTATGGACTGACTCAGCATGTGACGGAGCCCACGCACAATAAGGGGCACACTCTGGACTTAATTATCTCAAAGGGTCTGAATATCTCTAAGGTTGTGGTGACTGATGTTGCACTCTCTGATCATTCATGTGTTTTCTTTGAGAGCTCTATTTCTGTTCACAAAGATGTTCAAAAAGAGGTAACCACAAAGCGATATTTAACTGAAAATAATAGGGAAATGTTTACTCAGAATTTTTCTTCCGCAGTCGCCCCTGCTAACATCTCAGTAAATGAGCTAGTAGATCATTTTAATTCAAAAATTCAAAATGTTATAGATGCCATTGCTCCAACTAAGGTAAAGGAAGTGTCTGGCAAGAAAATATCCCCATGGAGAAAGGCCATGACCGTGAAAACAGAGAAAAGAGAATGTCGAAAAGCTGAACGCAGGTGGCGAAAAACAAATCTCCAGGTTCATTTTGAAATCTATAAAGAGAGACTTGGCCTTTATAATTTGGAATTGAAAAACGCACGACAGTCTTTCTTCTCTGACATCATTACCAAAAACAAAAACAACGCACGTGCCGTGTTTGCTACCATCGACAGACTAACTAACCCCCCAGTGTCAGTAGCATCTGAATTTCTATCCACCAGGGTGTGCAATGATTTTGTCTCCTTCTTCACTGAGAAAATCAGACAAGCAGTCAGTGCCTCTGTATCAGGTACAGCAAATGTGTTGTATCTATGTCCACCTAATATCAATTCAGACATCATGACACAATTCCATCAGATTAATGATAAAAACCTAGAGGACATTATTCAACTTCTGAAATCCTCCTCCTGCTGCCTTGATATTATTCCAACAGGATTTTTCAAAGATGTTTTTCCTTGCATGGCCTCAGATCTACTTCATATAGTAAACAAATCTCTTCACTCAGGTATTTTTCCACAGGCCCTGAAAACTGCAGTCATTAAACCGCTCTTATAAAAGAATAATCTAGATCAGGGGTCTTCAACGTTTTTCAGGCCAGGGACCCCCAAACTGATGGAGAGCTGGAGCAGGGACCCCCCTACTATATGTATGGCATACAATTGTTTTATATTAAATGGGGCCTAGTGCCATGTATAAACATAGCTACTCTGTTATTGTACATTCCATACTAAGCTATTCAAATAATACACAGGTTAATATATTCATGTTTTTATTTTAAACATGTGCAAGGTACAGGCTGGCCATGCCACTGCCATTTATAAACATATATCTTGAACACAACACAGAGCTATTAAAATAATTCACAGATTCAAGTTTTAACTTCAAACAAGTGCAAGGTACAGGGTGAACATGCCAATGCCATTTATAAACATACATCTTGCACACAACACTGAGCTATTAAAATAATTCACAGATTTTAAGTTTAAACATACATGTAGAAGGGACAATGAATCCTCAAACCATCTGTGGATGGCACACGTACTCCCACATTAGTGAGATGTCCCTGATGAGTAGCACACAGCTTATCTAACCTTGGACGGATGGAGGTTGTCAGGCAGAGGGTGCTATCAGCCTCAGGCTGCAGCCTTGACTTGTATTTGTATTTCAAGTAAGCGAGTGAGGAAAATCCACTTTCGCAAAGATAGGTTGTTGCACTGGGAAAAAGGCTCATCATAGCTTTTCCTGCCAATTGCGGAAAGTCTTTCGGGTAAGAGATCCAGAACTGGGTGAGTGGTTTTGTGTCATATATGTGTCTGAACGTACTGTCTGTGGATAGTTCGATTAGTAATTTGGTGGAGTTACAAAACGATCCATTTTTATATATATATATATATATATAAAGGTATGGTCTTCTCAATAATATTGCAGCGTGCGTCCTTGTGTCTGGGTCCTTAGTAAACTGGGGACTGAATAGGCTCTCGGCCAATCACGGGGAACCTGACAGAGCCAGCGTGTGTCATGCGGCTTCGTGGTTGGCACAGTAGCGATAGGGGCGGGTCCTCCCCTTTGTGTACAGGAGGCCTGGTGGGACAGGTCTGGGGTAGTCTCCTGCTGTGAGTGAACCGGCGCCTAGCTTGAGATAGCTAGTCTATGTAGCTGAATGCGTGCATTGCTGACTGAAAGATAATGTCTTCTGCCTCCATTTCTCCGTTCGCTACAATATGTTGGATTCATGTTAATTTGCATTTAAAGACACTTCAATTTGTGGGAAAAAAAAAATAGGAAAAAAAGAATAATTAAGAAATATAAAAAATTGTCTAATCAACCAAATATTTCGCTACTCCCCTGCAGTACCTCCGCAGACCCCCTGTTGAAAACCTCTGATCTAGATGCTTCAGTAATGAACAATTACAGGCCCATATCAAACCTGCCATTTCTAGGTAAAATCATTGAAAAAGTAGTTTTTCGACAGTTGAGTAACTTCTTGCATTTAAATAACTGTTTAGATTTGTTCCATTCAGGCTTTCGTCCAAACCACAACACTGAGACTGCTCTTGTAAAGGTCTTCAATGACATCCACTTAAACACAGACAGTGGCAGAACTTCAGTGTTAGTATTATTAGATCTCAATGCTGCGTTTGACACTGTTGACCACAACACATTACTAGACCGACTGGAAAACTGGGTGGGACTTTCGGAAACAGTTCTACATTGGTTTGAATCCTACTTAAAGGACATAAACAACTTTGTTTCTATAGGTAACTACACATCTGAGTTGACAAATATGACATGTGGGGTACCTCAAGGCTCCATCTTGGGGCCTCTTCTCTTTAACATCTACATGCTACCACTGGCTCAGATAATGATGAACAACAAAATAAGTTACCATAGCTATGCAGATGACACACACATTTACGTAACAATTTCACCAGGAGACTATGCTCCAATTCAAACACTGAGTAAGTGCATTGAACAAATCAATGACTGGATGTGTCAGAACTTTCTCCAATTAAACAAAGATAAAACTGAGGTAATGGTTTTTGGAGCCAAGGCAGAACGTATAAAAGTTAGCGCTGAGCTTCAGTCTGCAATGTTCAAAACAACAGATAAAGCCAGAAATCTAGGTGCAGTCATGGACTCTGACCTGAGTTTCAACAGTCACATTAAAACAGTTACTAAATCAGCTTACTATCACCTAGGAACATTTCTAGGATTAAAAGACTGATGTCACAGCAGGATTTAGAAACACTTGTCCATGCTTTTATCTTCAGTAGACTGGACTACTGTAATGGTGTCTTTACAGGTCTCACTAAAAATTAGAAAGCTGCAGCTAATTCAGAACGCTGCTGCTCGAGTCCTCACTAACACTAAGAAAGTAAATCACATCACTCCTGTTCTGAAGTCTTTACACTGGCTTCCTGTGTGTCAAAGAATAGATTTCAAAATACTGATGCTGGTTTATAAAGCACTGCATGGTTTAGGCCCAAAATACATTTCTGACCTACTGCTAAATTATGAACCATCCAGATCTCTCAGGTCTTCAGGGACGGGTAAGCTTTCTGTCCCCAGAGTCAGATCTAAACATGGAGAAGCAGCGTACAGTTATTATGCTCCAAATATCTGGAACAAACTCCCAGAAACCTGCAGGTCCGCTGCAACTCTTACTACTTTTAAATCCAGGCTGAAGACTTTTCTTTTTGTCGCTGCTTTTAATTGAACTATTCACATCTTAAACTGCACTGTAACTTTTATCCATGAATTTTTTCTTTTAGTGTTTATTTTATTAACTTTTCTTTTTAATGACTGATTTTAAATGCCATTTTCTTAATGTCTTTCATTTTTGTAAAGCACTTTGAATTGCCTTGTGTTGAAAAGTGCTATATAAATAAACTTGCCTTGCCTTGCCATGAATTTCTATCACAACCAAATATGCAAGGAGTCATCATCATTTTACTGATGTTTCAATTCTGTTAATTTTTTCAATTTGTTTTCCCTCAAAGTAAACATATTCTTCACCAAAGTAATTGTAACTATGAATATACCTCTTTAAGGCTTCGGCCAACCCCGTGTAGTCAGCTTCATTAAATACATAATACACACATTTTCAAACCAATAAAGTAAATTGAGTTAATGATTTTATAACTGAAGTGGGCATATCGATGCCTAAAGTATTAACACTTGTGTGATACGTTTTTAAATATAAACGGAAACCGTGACTTGCTCTGCCTAACATGATATTTGTATTAGCTGCTTGTAAAAATCCAAAGTATCAGTGAATGTTGGTGATTCTGGTTCTTAGTTGTTATCAGATTTAGACTATATCTTGTGATTTTGCCATATTATTTTTTTTAACACAAAAGAACATTTTAATTTGGGTTAAACTGTTTGATGTTCTCCTTGAAAGACGATCCTCAGATTATGGCTTATTCCAGTTTGAGTGCTGCCAATTTAATGAAAGCAGTGTTTGCTCAGGAATTAAAGGGACCCCAGAGTTCACTGATGTTTCCCATGGCTCTTAAAGATCTCAAAGAGGAAGTGGCTCGGGTGCTTGGTTAGCTTTTTCTGCCTGCTTTCTCTAACACTGACGTGACCCCAGAACAAACCGGATCCTGCTCAGTGTTCTGGTGACGGAGACATGGAAGCATCCGGATCTCTGGTCCTGGTGGGAAGCACAGAGCCCATCCGGCATCCAGCAGGGATGGCCTTTTGTCCGACTTATGGTCCACTGATGGAAGAAGTATTCGAGAAGAGCTAGTAAAGCCAAAGTTTAAAAATAGGCTTTAAAGAAGAGAAGGCCCTGAAGATTTAGAAGTACTGAAGGTGCTCTTCAGTGGGAAAGATAAAAGTCCTTTCTGTTTCTGTTGTTCACTGAGTTGGTTCTCCCCCCATCCATCTTGATGTTTCTTGGCATATCTTATGACCATTTATTAACGAGTTACTACCATTTATAATTGGTAAAAGGGATGCTTATTGTAAAGTGTGAAACACATCACCATCTATTGATGAGTCACTAAGATTTATAACTACTGAAAGGGTGCGTTGTTTTTAAGTTTAATACACATGTCCATTTATGGATGATGAATTCATCACTACAGCTGCCTCCACCTCCATCTGCGGCTGCCACAAGGTCAAGATACATCTCAGCACAAAGGCTCCACCACAGCCATCACCTTCAACCCAGCCAGCAAGGAGGTCTCGTGGAGGTCTCGTATAGCACTTGTACACCTCGCCTACACAGCAGCCCATGCACCATCACCCCCATCTTCACAGCAGCCAGACCCACTGTCTTGGAAGACAGACAAAGACCTTGACACGGTCTTGTCATTTATAATGAAGAGTTGGTTGAAAGTTCTGATGTTCAATATTGTAAATAGTGAGATTTTCCAGTTTCTTATATTTATATAAATAGTTGGTTGAAAAAAACATATTTATAATAAATTGTTGGTTGAATAAAAAGTTTGAATGCTCAATTTGTATTTGTACACATCACATGAACCTTGGTATGTAATATGAAGTCATTATTCAGTCCTAATGTATCTCAGTCCCTGCTGTGGTGAAAGTAGAGTGATAAACACCTGTTTTACTCAAAATTCGAATTAATTTATTTTCATTTTAGACATGAATTACACATTTATATACAGTGTAATTCAAATATTTCACTACTTTTGTGATCCTAAGACTTTGGTAACCAAATCTAAAACACCAAAACAATTCGATCACATGAGTACATTTGTGTTTTCACAAGAGTTTTGACGATTTTCCGAAAATCGGATGTCACATTTTAAGCTTTTGAACTACTTATCTCATCACACAGTGCTCTAAGGTGAGTAATTTGCATATATAGCAATACCAGAGATTGTCCTGAACATTTTGATATTCAACACATGGGGTGCCATGTTAGAAAATACATTTAAAAGGTAATTTAAGAAAACATCTAAAAATCGAGAAAATACCCTTAGACTCCAGAGGGTTAAGATGCAACAGAACCAAGCAAAATATTTTATTCACACATGAAGAAAATTAGGACTCAAAATAATGACACTTTAGTATGACTGATACAGTACACATATTTGAAAGACTTGGTAAGACATAGTGGTACTCAGACTGGAAAGGCTTTGTGTATATCCTTGAACAAGCGTCCAAGCAGTCCATCAGATTGACCCATTTCTTCCTTCTCCAGGTATGTCCAAAGCGTCCACGTGCATACTAACACAAAATAAATTATAACATCATCTTAGTTAACAAGAAAATGCACACAAATTACAGTAAAAATTGTTGCACATCATGTTTCAAAATGCCATACTTGTTTATTAGGTGCATTGTATAACATAAGTTAAGGATAATTATACAGTAATGGTCCATATTGATTTTTTTGTCGTATTCTCTTGTAGAAGAAAGCCCAGTCTATAACTGCCAAACATAGGAACTGGGTACAGTACCTTTTCCCAGACACAAATACTCAAGTAAAATAGTTTACTTTATCAGCATTGGTATAACCAACTATTTATCTGATACCAATTTGGTAATACAATTCATAAAAAGAACAAGGTTTGGGTTTGTTCTTCAGATATGACTGTGACGTTAACGTGTAAGCTCAATAATGAACTCCAGCTCAACCAACCATATTGTAATACCTAAGTCATAATCATCTTAAAATATGACATTGTAGAGCCGATGAAAGGGAGTCAGAGGCGATGTGTTCAGTATGGATCTCCACACTTTATTAACCATTAGAAAGAAAACAAGGTAAGTACATCTGCTTGTTGCTACTAAAGCTAGCATGAATGACACCAACCCTGGTACCCTCACTAACGGGTCCCTGTTGCAACACAATATTCTCAACGGTGAATTAGGAGGTGGGACAGGTGCTCTTCCACCGAAGCGCTGGCGATGAGTATGTCATCGAGGTAGACGAACAGAAACGGCAAGTCCCGCAGCACCGAATCTATCAGGCGCTGGAACGTTCGAGCGGCATTCTTGAGACCAAAAGGCATCCGCAGGAACTCGAAAGGTCCAAACGGCGTTATCACTGCCGTCTTGGGAACGTCCAGGGGATGCATGGGCACCTGGTGATATCCACGCACCAGGTCCACTTTAGAAAACACCAGCGTACCGGCCAGGTGCGCCGAAAAGTCCTGAATGTGTGGCACCGGGTAGCGGTCAGGTGTCGTGGCGTCGTTGAGACGACGGTAATCCCCACACGGGCGCCAACCGCCGTTCGGCTTGGGAACGACGTGCAGAGGAGAGGCCCAAGGACTGTCAGACGGATGATACCCAGGCGTTACATGGTCGAAAACTCCGCCCTCGCTACTGCAAGCTTAGAAGGGTTCAACCACCGGGCCCTGGCGTAGACTGGGGGACCTTCGGTGGTGACGTGGTGCTCCACCCCATGCTTGGTGGTGAGCGCAGAGAAGGTGGGCAGCGTCAGTTCTGGAAATTCAGCCACACTCCGTTGAGCGCCCGTGTCACACAGAAACAAACTTCCCGAGACTCTGTCGCTGACGAAGAGAAGGGTGCTCGTGCCTCCAACGCTCAGGGCCACTACTGAGCGCCGGCTCCCCTGTTTCCCGGAGGTTTGTAACTGCAGGGAGCGATATACTTCTTCGCCCTGGCCCCGAACCGCGCGGGGCTCCGTAATGGACGTGTTGGCTAGCGCCGCCTGAACCCGGGAAGGCAAGTGGCGCAGGAACGTCTCCATAAACAAAACCTGGGGCCCCGCAGTAGATTCAACATTTTCTTTATTAGCTGAGATGACTTGCTGTCTCCTAAGCCTTGAATGTCAAGAATCTGGCGGGCCCTCTCCTTAGCAGATAAGCTAAATGTCTTAAGGAGAAGGGCCTTAATCGCCTCATATTTGCCATGGCGTGGGGGGTCTGCGATAAATCCCACCAACCTGGACGACTTGGAGCTTCCCAGCGCTGCTACCACGTGGAAATATTTCAAGTCCCTGTCACGGACATGTCGGCAGGCAAAGTGTGCCTCCACGTGTGCGAACTACGCTGCAGCAGCATGCTCCCAAAACTCCAGCAGTTTAACAAAAACATTGCGATCAGCCATGTTCATTAAGTCTTAGGAAACTTTCACGAAAACGTCAGGGTCACCAGTGTAGAGCTGATGAAAGGGAGTCCGAGTTCAGTATGGAACTCCACACTTTATTATCCATTAGAAGGAAGACAAGGTAAGTACATCTGCTTGTTGCTACTCAAGCTAGCATGAATGACACCAACCCCGGTACCCTCACTAACGGGTCCGTGTTGCAACATAATATTCCCAACGGTGAATTATGTCCCAAAACGTGTCACCACAACATTATTATTTGTAGATTGTAGTATACACACAGCTTATTGTGAGTTTGATTTCAGATACACTACGCCGCTCTTCAACACTACTTTGACTAGCTTGTCTACATAATCGATCATAGCGAATTTAAATTAACCTCAGAAATGCATAAAGTTACCTACTGAAGGATTATTTGAATTATTTGAAGTATTAAAGTAACGTGTTATGGCAGGAAAGTAAAATCTGGTATATTCATTTTAATGTCACCTTATATATATTCATGTGTGTTAAATTTGAAGGGACAAAGTATATTTTCCCTCCCCAATATATTGAGGTGAAGTCTTTGTGTTTAGAGAGGGATGCAAGCAGGGGACATCCTAATTTGGGGATAGCTCCAAAACTCTGGAATGTTTCCCTCATAAAAGAAGAGGGTGCGTTACACATGCTTAGGGCAAATGTGTGTGTTTTCATTGCAGTAAATATATGTGCTGCATGATTACTGTTCAACTATACCTCTGTTTTTATTCTTTCATGTGCGGGTACTAAATGGCTACAAACATTGTGGAGAAATTAGCTTAAACATGTTTTATTACTCTATATGAAATGGAAGCAGCTTTTATGATAGGGACGAGAGAGCTGGGGGAGGGAACATTCTTCTTAAGATTTTCAGCATGTCAATGATCAGGGAAATCTACTTGTTTTAAATAGATGTGTGTGGTTAATTACTTTGTATTAATAATAACAGTATGTGTAAAGGAAGCTGGAAATATACAATGTGAAACCTTTTATTTGAAGTAAAGATGTGAACAATAGCTCAAATGGCGGGAGGGGTGTAGGACAAATGAGTGTGTTCTCTATATTAGGCCTGTGTGAAGTTTGACTATTTGAAAAAGATCTCTAATACTGCTTAAGAGCATAGGTAATGTGTTCCTCGTTATTATTGATATGAAAGTGATTTACATGTATTACGTATATCTAGCCAACTATAACAACTATATATTAAAACATACTTTTAACTTGTGTGTGGTAGCCTGAGGCGGGAAGATGGACTCAGGGACAAAGGGCCATAAAGGGGATGTGTGTGTGCTGGCTACAAGATGTGAAATAAGATAAGGAAACTTGTTGTTTAGAGCAGGTTCGTACCAGACACCAAAAGGTGCCTGGTCTTCGTCAAACTGAAAGAGACTTTTTGTTTCCGGGTTTCTTCTGCTGTGTCGCACTGATTGGGTGCGACAGGCCATGTGTTGTTCTCTCCCAATAAGATGACCTCTGGGGGAAAGCACGCACACACCTCCTCCTGTGTTTTAGTATGAAAGCCTGTGTTTTCCTTTGGTTCGCGCTCTTGTTTTTGACTGGCCGTTCCTGAGACCTGTCTCACACGTGGTAGAACCTGAGCCCGGAGTACTCTGCAGAGTGGTTCGTGATTCCTTTGTATTTGTATTGTTACTTTGTATCATTAAAACAAGATTATTGTTTCACTTGTATTCTGGTGTTTCTTAATCCCTTCCTTTTTACGAATTTACCCAGCTTATCAAAAGACACGCGGAGACGAGGTTGGTTTTAAACATCTTCCAAATCTCCAACACTACCTAATAAAATATCTCTCTAACTTACAAGGATTACCTTATTTTACCAACCTCAAACAGAAGCCGTTTATTCTACAGTATTATCCCACTTAAAGGTAGGGTAGGTAAGAATGGAGAAACCAGCTTGAGTGCGCTAGAATTTGAAAGTACGCAGCCGAAAACAATCTGCCCCTTCCTTCAGACTTCCTCACAGAGCCCCTCCTCCAACACACGCGAACGCGCACATGGCCATTGAGGGCACGAGATCAGTTTGTGCACGAGATGGAAGGCTGATAGGCAGGTAGGCCATCCAATTATTTTAGCCGGGCCGGCTAAAATGATTGGTCATGCTTTTTACACGACACAGCTTCCACAGATTACATTTTTGTATGTATTTATTGTCAAAGCATTTAATTTATTCATTGCTATCGGGGTGTTAAGGGCATTCCATGGAATATAACAAAAAGTGTCTCTGAAGTGAATTACCTACCCTACCTTTAATGCTTAACACTTCTCTATTACGTTTTAACTTGGAGGCTTCAATTAGCATCGTTGGCACAGATGTAGCTACCACTTGCTTACATGCTAGCCCAAGCCTTAACATTCATTAACGTTAGCTGACTCAAAACATAAGCAACACATAAATAAAGTACTTGAATTTCACTTACCGCAAAACCGCATTCATGCACCGTCTGTTTTAACCGCAGAGCGAGTCACAATAGTCCGATATAAGCATGGAGAATAGTACACAAGGCACCAGCACAACAAACACGGCCGTGTTAAAGTTATGTTCCCCGGACGAGCTGAGCAGGCTGATTCCCTGTAGCATCATGTAGCTGCTAGCAGAGAGACAGGAAGCTAGCAACAGCAGTCACTGGACAGACCTGCCACTCAATGTGACCACGCCCTAGTTTATGCATAACTTTAAGGCTTAAAGGTCCCATGACATGGCCATTTCTACTGATCATAATTCCATTGTTGAAGTCTACTAGAATAGTATGTGTATTCACTCTCTGTCCTACTAAGCCTTGTTGGAGCTCCTGCCCCCACCTCCCTATGAGCCCACTGTGCTCTGATTGGTCAGCTCCCCCACTCTGTTCTGATGAGTCCTCCACCGTTACAGCGGGACATCAGTGTTTATGTGTTACAACGGTGTTTGTTAGCAACCAGAAAATGACACAAGTAATGACAAACAGATGAGAATGCTGCGTGCTGCGTGGGGTCTGGGTGCCGTGTTGACGGGACGTTGCGGGGCTCGCTGCTCCGAGGGCTCGCTGCTCCGAGGGCTCCGAAGGCTCGAGGAGCAGACAGTGTGAGCTGGATTACTGGTGTAATTTCCTGGTTGCTGCATGGGGTCTGCGAGACAGCGAGACACCGCGGAACTCAGCCTGAGCACACACACAAACTCACAGCCAGGCTGTGTATTCCGGCGAAACTCAGCAGAGTACCAGCGGCTGAGAAAATATAAGGCTGAGTGAGTTTGTGTGTGTACGTCACTATGACCGTTACGTCACTATCACCGTTACGTCACTATGACCCAGTGTTGTAGTCAAGTCACCAATTCAAAAGTCCAAGTCACTCTCGAGTCACCACTCTTCAAGTCCGAGTCCAAGTCCGAGTCACCAAGGGGTGTCCGAGTCAAGTCCGAGTCCGAGTCATCATTACCCGTTTTCGAGTCCGAGTCCAAGTCGGAACGTCAATGTACAAATCGAGTCCGAGT